>NC_081194.1:53137450-53459325 GCF_902713425.1 Acipenser ruthenus | reverse complement strand
TGAAACTGTCTGCGTGGACCACCCAGAGGTAACTTTTGTTTTAAAACAAAACGAAATTACCAATTAATTTACTGTATGTACTGCTGTTTCTGTTTGCTACTGTTTTGTTGCGTAAAGCCCTCTTTATTTAGTTTTTATTAGTATTTATTTACTTTTCAACACAGTAACGTTGTATGCCTAATGGTATTTAATCAAAGCACTGAACAATAATACAGTCAAACTTTCTTTTGTTAAGGTAGGCTACTGCAGAGGAGACATACTAGTAACACGTGTCAATTCCAATCCAAGTACACTTAAGAAAATAAGAGGGCACAACAAGGTAGCATGCAATTACAGGGTAACTAACTAACATTGGTAAAAATTTAGATATTGTTGTGGGACGTTTCAGTCTAAAGTATTTGTGCTATATAACATAAATACATGGGAGCTACTTTAATCATAAGGTACAATGTATTTGTAAAAAGTTCTAACTTCATATCCCCCTAAGGAGTTTGAATTATAATGGTTTATTTGCTCCACCAATCAGAAAGCCCCTTACTAGCTGAACAGCCAATTAACTGAGCTTTTAGAACAGTGCCACCAGACCAGATCTAGCAATCGTGGCAAGCAGAGCACAACGTAATGCTGCAATGTAATGCAGTTTACTAGGTTACAGGAACAGGGAATACATGAAGAGATGGGTTGGGCTGTTAGAAAGGGTGCTTACCAATTGATTTCATGAGTTTAATTTTGTCAAGACAGAAAGTGACAGTATGAGTGAGAGCCCCAGAAGACTATTTACATCATAGCATGTTCTCAGGTGTGTTTAATAAACCTGACTTATTATACCAAGTCATTAATACTGTAATAACAGTATTAAATATTCACATACAGTCTCTTTAATTTATAAAAAGAGTATAACTAGATTTGTTTTAAGTTTAACTAATTTGCTCCCCTCTCATTGAATAGCATATTGTACGTTTTTAATAACAAGTTATATGTAGTTCATAGATTATATAAGGGATTGTTATAATTAATTATTACACACAACATTCTGATACATGCAATTTATATTTCAGTCAAATCAGAGAGCACATACAGTTATACAGCGGCTCACAGCAGGGGTCCCCACAGCCAGACACCAGTGACAGCATTCCAATACAAACGCACTGTATTGGTGTCTTTGCAGCAGTGCATGGTCTATGCAGCCACAGAGCAGTTTAGATGCATGATTGGCCAATGGCTTTTTGAGTTTTTATTGTAAAGTGCCATGGGATGCTCTGGATGAAGAGCGCTATATAGAAGCAATTGTATTGTATAAAAGAACATCACCTTAATTCAATAATAGCCATTCTAACTGTAATTTACATGGAACCGCAACATGTTTTTATAATACTGAAAAAAATACTTTAGTTTGATATGTTACTATGAAATGTTACCCACCTGAGGGATTCTACTAGGACTTGAAGGCGACGATGAAATTGTCATGGATAGGAGAGGAAATTTGGTTTTTAATAAATCGTTAAAAAAAGAGAGAAGCATAATGAAATAATTTGATGTATTGCTAATGATTCCCAGAAAAAAAAAAAAAAATGTTACATTTGTGATAAACATGATCAGTTCTGTGTTTAATTAAAAACAAATCTATATTAAAATGTCAGATGGAATTATGCACCTCAAAACGATATTGACTCTATTAAGTTACATGGTTCTATACCACTTGAAAAAATCCCCCAGAAATGATTGGTGGGCCCATGGTTATCTGGCTGTGACTTGCCTTTCAGGTGATGAACACATAGGATAGAGCAGACACAAATGTTACTGAACATGTGGTCTATGAAAACTACAGTTTGATTACTCCAAGCTATACTTTTGGTACTTAGAACCCTGTAATTCCAAACTTGTGTGATCTTGTGAAATTTGGACGAAAGGACCGCAAAGCTTCATTTCTCTTTCAGGACAGATTCAAGATTAAAGTAGGGTCAAATAAAACTGCTGCTTAATGTAGTTTCTAAAAACTATAGTTGGACATAATATATTATACATTTTTTACGTAAAGGTTTTCACAGTGGAAGAAATGATGCCCCATGTTCAGCACCTAAGCGGAGCCATCACTAAAAATCTTTTCCTCAAAGACAAAAAGAAGAAGGGTCTATGGCTGGTGACCGCTCGTCACGACAGACAAGTGAACCTCAACGATCTTGCAAAGAAGCTGGGAGTGGGGAGCGGTAACCTGAGGTTTGCTGAAGAAGCAGCAATGCTGGAGAAGCTCAGAGTGGGCCAGGGGTGTGCAACACCACTCGCGCTGTTCTGTGACAAACAAGGAGATGTCAAATTTGTCCTGGACAGTGATTTAGTGAATGGGGGACACGAAAGGGTATATTTTCACCCCATGACTAATTCAGCAACTATGGGGCTAAAACCTGAGGACTTCCTGACATTCTTAAAGGAAACTGGACACGAACCCATTCTGCACAATTTTGATTAGAAATTTTATGAAAGCTCAACTTGTACCATAAGTATTGGTAGAGTAAAGTAAAAAGTGCAACCAGATTCAACAATGTGTGGCAAGTCATGCAATTAAACTCAAACCGTTCCTATCGAACACTGCTTTATTTTTTGTTTTAAAACCCCAAGGAGGTGTAATAACGTTTTCAATTTTCACTTAAAATCAAATGCATTTTCATATTCAAGGGATGCTTAAAGACAGAGTCAACATTGCTTTAACAATATTTTTTAAAGATAAACATATCCTAATTGTTAAGATATAATGTATTTTTCACCCTAATGACATTTAACAAAATAAAAAATGCCATGTCTATAAAGTCTTATTATACTCTTATCCTTATAGCAGCTTTTTAAAAGTACCAACAAAAGTGCATGAAATGCCAAAAAACAGGTCAGTGAATGTTTTAAAAACTGATATAAGGATATCAAGCTGTAATTAAAATGGAATGTGAGAAAGTCTATATTTTACTAGTGAATGAACTCAAAATTAATGTTAGGTGCTGTGATAAGTCTATACTACTGTCTCAACCCAAAGCATATTAAACAGTGAAAGTATGCATACTATGTGTGTCCATTTCAGTGCATTTATTAAAATGGAGTTGAACTACAGCTCATCAGCTTAGCATAAAGGTCCGATTGACAGAATTAGTTGTTACTTTGGAGAAATTCCCTCAAAACAGCCTCACCCATTCATGTAGAAATGGCAAAAAATTAGGGGCCGGTGTGGGGGTATATATTTTGTTATCGTCGAAAACTGTAAAAATGTTTTCGCACATACTTGTTTTTTGTGACTTTTCTTTTTCTTCTGTTGAACGCCCAATACTTTGTGCAGTGTATACACATGGTTATTCTATGTTTTGTTATGTTTTTGCCTTTTAAACATGTTCAAAGCAATGTGAAGAAGGTCCGCACTCATAAGAAAAACAAATTAATTCCAAAAAGTCATTTTCATTATTCTTCATTTCACAGCTTAGTTTTCTGAAGAACAGATTAAAATTCAAATCCATATGGAAAATCAGTTTCAGCCAAAAAACCTTCATCAGTGTGTATACACAACTTCAATGTTGTCCGTGTTTCCTCCCAAAGCATACTTGTCTGCGCCTGTCATGACGCCTCTCCCATTCCTTGTCTCTCTTTCTCTGTAGTAGTGCTTGTAAGGATAACCAAGAGCACTTCAGTCTGTGTTGAGCACGTTCCTTGGCACATGTGTCTTAGCATCTTTATTCTGGTTAAACCCGGCTGATAAGGGATTGAGTATTTCAATGTAAAGTGGAGCGATCAAAAAAAGAAGCCAAGTTGGAAGCAACACTTGTGTGAATGTTGGGCCCCAGCACCTTTCCAATTGTGCATATTTGCTTGATGCTTGACCAGGTTACCCCAATTGCTTCTCCTAACTTGGGCTTTTGTGTTTGATATCACCACTTTAAACGGCTGTTGGGTGCGTTTTCCTAACTTGTTTTTTAACATTGACAGTGTTTTTGTTATAGATATAATATACTCTGCAACAGACTAAATACACCTCTATTCAACACAAACTTAAGTTTTCACATCTTCAGCAGCTTGCATCCATTTACATAAAGTGGGAAGAGAAGGCTTCTACTGTATTACGTGTTTTCCAACTTGGTGCAATTAAACACACATCTTGATGTTGCCAGCCTGTGGGATTTCAGAACATGTATTTCAAAACATTAACTGTGATTGGAATTTTTAAAAAATGCATGTTTGATCTGAAGATACAGATACACTTAAAGGTCAGAAGAAATACAAATCAACCCCAAACAAGTTCAGTCTCTCTTCATGACAATCGATGTCTTCAAATATCATGGGGTTAAGTCCCTGAAGGGACTTTGACCTTAACATAGGAAATAAATAATAGTATGGGTAGATCATGAATAATCTTGTGGTGGGATGGTCTTCCATTGTGATTTAAAGAGTGGACCCTCCAGGAGAAAGGGAGACCAGACCCTGATCTAATTAGTTCAGTATTCATACAAGGACATACAAATCTGAAGTCCTAGAGAGGGTACTAGGATAAAACGAACAGGGAAATTCTTTTTGTGAAAAGGAGGCTGTGTGGTCCAGTGGTTAAAGAAAAGGGCTTGTAACCAGAAGGTCCCTGGTTCAAATCCCACCTCAGCCACTGACTCATTGTGTGACCCTGAGCAAGTTACATAAACCTGAGCTCACAAGATGCATTTTTTTAGTATCTGCAGTTTCAAAAGCAGAAAAGTGGTGTGTGTCACTTTTAAATGGGGTCAGTAATAAAGTGAAGTTTAATACCACAAAGTGCTGTTGTGTTGTATGCACTCTCGAGTAAAAATACAAGTCAAGAAAACAAATGGATGTCTATTGAGGCTAGTCCACCATGAAAACAAGGTGTGTAAGCTGCAAACCAGATGCTGTTATTTGCATGATATGTAATGCATTCACAAACATCTCAGAAGCAATGGTCATTACCCACATCAAATGCCTTTATGTAAAAGTGGAAAAGGAAATTAACTATACATAAGCAGTCATTAAAAGTGAAATGCTTATCCAGATCATGGGAATACCACTGATTCTTCTATCAGGAAATTCTGTTTACATAAGATTCTTTCCAGATTTTCAAACACTTCATCACCTACAACCTTTACAGCAAGTGTCCAACTTTAGTAAAGCATTGATAAAGTAATTTCTTTTTTATTATTATAGTGTTATTTTGGTATGTCTTGCAAAAAGTATGATAATAAGATTCATAGCACAGCTTTGTCCTAGAGACGTCTTGATTGCTTCATGCAGATCGTGATAAACTCATAAGGTAGTGCCCCCATGCCAATAGGTTTGTGTAGGTAATGCAGAGTTAGCAGGTTCCACAACATTGCAAGTGTATACATTCTTCTCATTTACAAGAAAGCTAATAATAAACTGTTAAACAGTCTGGCTATTTAAAAGCAAATGATATACATAAAATATGACTAATTCTTCAGGATCCATGAAAAATTTAAAATGTTTTCTTCCCCAGGAGTTGAGCTCGGCACGGTTACAGAATATTGGTCCTTAAAATGTACATCACTGTTTTTTTGAAATCCAGGTAGCAGTGCAACTTGTCTTAAAAGTTCTTCAGTCCAAAGAAATGCATCTCATTACTTTTTTAATGGAGTCCAACATTGCTCCTTGATTCAAGGAAAGTTATGGTGTCTCTAACATTTTCTACTGACGAAAGGTTCTTAAAAGATTTGTTAGCTTTACACAAGTGACGAGTCTCAGTAGACCAGAACTAAAGGCTTCAAAATGACAGCTTGAAGGCCACTTTTCTCTCTAAGTAAAAGGCAGACAGAAAAAGAATGTGAGTTAAGAAAAATGCATAGAATAGGTTCAAGTAAAAGCAGAAAACACACCAAACAAATCAACAAGAACATAAAAAGCATGCATTGAAAGGCAGGGACTGAAAGAGACAGCAGTGGGTACAAGCAATTTCACGTCTTATTCATGCGATATTATATGAATGGAATACTGCATGTAATCATAAAACATCTTCATGAAACTTGGCAGTTAGTCAATAATTAAATCATTGCCATTTGTATTAAAAATATTTTAATTACAAAAAATAAATGGTGAAAATGGAGACACATTCTTATATAACTAATACATTTACTTAGAAATTAACAAAAAAATAACATGAAAGTGTTGTGGTGTTTAATGCATTGCAGTTGTCAAGATAATGTACACTTGTGCACTAAGCAGAAATGTAAGTCTCCTGCCCAGGCATGCAGATGAAGATGCAGTAATGTGGTTTGGCATTACTTGAATATATGCAAAACAAACAAACAATTCAAAAGCAAGCAGATACGCACTTATTTGTTATAATGCGGAATTACAGAATATATGCAATGCTGTTAGTTTGTTAAATAGGATTTTCTGCATTTATACTTTGGGCAGGACACTCACCACTTAGCCCACTTTGTTGGTGGTAGGTGGCTATGTTTAGGAGCTATGTTGCTCCCCAGTTCTGCTTTTTGATTTTCTGTGCTCTTGTAAACTTTTCACATCTGCAGAAAAAAGGCATTTCGTATTATTTCTGAATACAATGGGATCGATATTAGTCTGCACCATACATAATCAGTACAGTAATAGACAAATTACATGCACAATTACATAATCTATGCTCCGTTGTAACTGACATTAGGTATGTTGTTCAGTTACTGGCATGTTTTTCTAACTTTAAATGCTATCATGTACAAAATGCAAGGAAACTTCAAAAGTCAAGTTTACAAATAAAATAACAACATAAAACTTGTTTTATGCATATCAACATACATTTTTGCCATACAACATTCAATGCTACTGATTTTTCATATGACAGTGCATGTTGTTCCCACACATAAACTGATTTGATCTAAAGGATCAAAATAGTAACTCAGGATTTACATAAGAGACAAAATAGTTATTTAAAGCAGCAAGAGTACCAGACATGCAGACATAAAACATGCAAAACACAGTGCCACACATCTACATATCTTCACACAATTAAGACTTTTATTAATACATCCACTGCATATCAGAATATGTGTGTTTTCATTTAGATTTAGCACATACTATTACTTTTAATAGGGATATATTAAATTAAAAAGATAACTATCTGAATGCCATTATGAAGTACAAATTATCTGTCATTTTTCAAAGGTTTTTGGTTTTAGATAAATAAAACGTGGAAAATTTGGCTAATTACATGTTTATTTTACTGTCTTATATTTCTTTTACTTCTTATAAACTAAAGGACATGTAACCTATGTACCAGTAATGTTAAAATATGAACACTGCTTTTCTAGTTAGATAGATAAAAAACCACACAGTACATGTATCTTTATTGTTTGTTTTAGTCATTATTTGTGGGATCTGATAGTATAGGGCATTTGGTGAAGTTTTGGATTAATTTACAGATTTACATTTTTTGACTTAGACCAAAGCTTGAAATAGAAAATGGCTGTGTGCAGATTTTATGTGGATTATATTAAAGGTGCCTGTTGCTTAATTTCTTATATGCAACCTTTGTAGTAACATTTTCAACTTTTCTATTATGTCTTTAAGTAATTAGACTGTAGAAGGGATATGTCACTGTCTATCGTTCAACATTTTATAGAAGCTCTTTAAACATATCCCTCAAAAATGTTTTACAAGTCATATATAACATTTTTTACATATAAACAGTGTATGGTTTTAAAAATAGTAATTTTAAACAATTAATATGAAAGTGTCTACTGCACATGCATTGGTAACCCCAAAGTCCTGTGTTTAATAAAAATAATCTATGGAACTATATTAGCAGATACTGTATATTACAAAACAAACATCCAAAAAAGTTTTGACAATAGTGCAAAAGTTTTAAGAATATTAACAATTACAAGTCTCAGCTGAAAGTGTGAAAATCATTTATAACGCATGC
Source organism: Acipenser ruthenus (assembly GCF_902713425.1). Classification (NCBI taxonomy): domain Eukaryota; kingdom Metazoa; phylum Chordata; class Actinopteri; order Acipenseriformes; family Acipenseridae; genus Acipenser; species Acipenser ruthenus. The sequence goes on along the minus strand of NC_081194.1, from coordinate 53,451,416 downwards.
AATGTGGTAAGCAATACCTTGAAAATAAGCCTACATAACCTACCTCAGTATACAAACAAAAGCATAGAGAAGTCCCTAACATGCAACTTCCATCTATTATAAAAAAACAATGTAGATATTTTGCTTTAACCTGTACTGCTATATAAGTTCAAGGTGTCTACAATTTCCTGTAAATACACATTTGTGTGGTTCAAACACAGCCATACTCATACCACAGGGACTGATTGTCTTCAGAAGATAATTCTGGTGACCCAGACTCATTGTTAATGTTCACATGTTCTGCATTAGTAGGCTCACCAGTGGGGAGAGCATTCTCAGGGCTAGAATCCTGTACACTATACTCGTTCAGCACTGCTTTAACAGGTGACACAAAAGCTACGTCAGTAGGTCTTGGAGTGGCCCTTAGCGGCAGACCACTTATGTTACTAACTAAGGATGTGTTTAAAGATAAGAATGGCTGACTTGCACTGGTAGTGATGAAGGAAGCTACACTGTCACTGTGTGGTTCTACAGAGTCAATGAACACAGAATCAACTGTAAAAGTTGAACCAAACAATGATTTAGAACTTGATGCTTTTTGACCTCTATTCCCTGTATATGCTCCTTCCATAACTGGAGAATGACCACAACCAAGTGAACTGGATTGGCTACATTTCTGCAGAATTGGCTCTGAAGGGTTTTGGTAAGGTACATGATGAGGGAACTGGGGATGGCGGTCTAAGTGGTACTCACTGGTTGCTTGTTGGTTGCTTCTATTAGTAGCCTTAGTTGGGGAAGGATCAACAGATACTGGTTGTCTAGTGTCTTTGGACATAAAGTCATGAATGCTTGTCTTCCTGGTGGAGCCTTCAGCCGTCGAGATCACACTGCTGGCACGTGGTAAGGTAGAAAAAGTGCTGCAATCTCTCTGTGTCGGTTTCTGCTTCATAATGTCTAACTTTTCAGCAAGAGATGTGGCTTTTCCCTGAGCGCTTAATGTAGGTTTAACAGCTGTACTTTTAATACGTGTGCTTTCTGCCTTTCTAAGGCTAGGTCTGACTATCTGTCCAGGTTTGGGAGGCCTGCCATCTGTGAAATCCACCGTGGTTCTGTCGCTTGATGATCTCAAAATTCCGCGGCTGCTAGAGGAGTTCCTGGGTGCCTTCACTCTTCCTGCTGGTTTTGAAGAATCACTGACCCGCCTCATGGTCTCATCCACAAGGTTCTCCTGGCTACCAGACTGGATTTGTAAGACAAAGTGATATGGAAAGTTAAGCTGAAACAGTGCTTTAAAGGTCACACACTTGTTTTAAATCAAATGAAACGACACAAAGTCGATAACTTTAATGCAACATTGTTTTTAAATCCCTGATATTGACTTCATATTTTTGACATGTCCCCATTTTCTCAAGATACAAAAATATATTATGAAGGATACCTGGTGATGTCATTTTTATCCACAGATAACCAAAAGTATTGCTGCCTTTAGAAATTATATTAACACATACTCCATAATTATTATGACAACTACCGTACCACTACAGTACAAATAATGTTACAATATCTTAAAGTTTACTGTAAATAATTAAAAAACATGCCACTCTAAGTGATGACTGAACTTCCTAAAAGCACATAATATCACATTTAATCAATGTAAAACTAAATGCAGCTTAATCTATGAATCGCATCATTCAAGTACCACATGTGCATTAAAATACTGATTTAAAAAAAAAAAAAGATGGCATAAATTGTCATGGGGTTAATCTAGACAAATCCAAAATATTGTATTGTCTGACCCTGGACACTTGTTTATTATGATGCACAAATCAATACTGGTAAAAACAAGGAAAGAAATGTATTTTTTTTTTGGCAAAAACATTTTAACTACAGCTTACATTTGTTGGTGAATGCACGTTGCTCTCTTCCAAAAACTGTTGCAAAGTGACTACTTCACTTCCAGGGGAAGCAGCTTTTCTTTTCTGCTGAGATGGAATGTCCAGTGTTTTCTGAACGAGCAAAGGACTCTGTTTTGAAGATCTTTGAGAAAGCTGACCAGTCTGCTGGACAGGACTGCTGCTGCTTGACCACACTTCATTATCAAGGCTCAGACTAAATTCACCACTGCTTTGACTAAGGGGCCTGCTGTGGCCGCCATTTAGTGCACTTGCTGCAAGGTAAACAGTAAAAAAAAGTTAAGCTGATAAAACCAAACATTTTCTTCAAATTTAATACAACAGAAAATAAAAACAATTAATATATCTATATATAGAGAATAAGGGCCATGCATGTTAGGGCAAACAGGACCGTGTCCAATTGTGAAACGTGTACTTTTATAACAAAATTCTTCTTCTTTTTTTTTTTTTTTTTTAAACAGTGATACAACTTAGAAACTTTAAAACAAATCTTGGTCAGATGTCCTCAGACGACTTTGGATGGCCTAGTATAACATTTTAGCCAGAGATTGGTGGTGGCAGACAGGGACACGTTATAAATTATGACTGGTTGCTTTTGACTGGTATTAAAAGGGGTAGGCAGGCAGCCATCTGGATGAAATAATAATACAAATGGTAGAAAAATCTGATCATTTGAGATTGACACTCAGCTGAATACATTGATTAATTATGACTCTCCTCGTGAAGCAAGTAGTGGTTAGGGCTTTGGACTCTTGACCAGAGGGTTGTGGGTTCAATCCCTGGTGGAAGACACTGCTGCTGTACCCTTGAGCAAGGTACTTTTACCTAGATTGCTCCAGTAAAAACCCAACTGTATAAATGGGTAATTGTATGTAAAAATAATGATATCTTGTAATAATTGTAAGTCGCCCTGGATAAGGGCGTCTGCTAAGAACTTAATAATAATAATAATAATAATAATAATAGCACACACATTATGTCTATGTGCCACACAGCCCATTTAGATTTTTAAGAAAGACCTACCGGTATTTAGATAAAACCATATACCACACATGAAGTTAAAACTGGAATGATTAGAATAATTGGTTATTTCCAAAAGAACACATTAGAAAACATTAGTGGTATAAAATGGGAATCAATGTATACTACTGCTTTGAAAAACTAATTAATTAATTGTTTTCAGTGGCAAAATGATTATGTGGGTAATTCAAAAAGAGTTAAGTACATATTCTCAGTAATATCTTGTCGCCACATAATGTATTTAATGTTATAGTATGCTGACATGGTGGAGTGCTGCTTCAGCATGCAAACAGAAAAGGAAAAAATGGTAATACTTTTTCCTAAAATCTGGAAAATTTTATTTCCTTGCTGTTTAGGCTGTAAACTAATGTTTTGACTGTAAAGGCAAGATCCTTTATTTTACCAGCTGAACCATTCAATAATATCGTGAAAGACTTCTAAAAAAACACAACAAAGCAATTGTTAAAAGCTTAAAAAAAATAATTAAAAAATGGCAAAACCATACCTTTAGCATCATTAGACAAAGCATTATTATTGCTGTTACTACTGGTTGTCTTGCAACTATCAAAGCTGACTGGTCTGGAAGCTGGATGGAAAAATAAAGAATTAGCACAGAAACAAAATGGTTAGCAGACGATACTACCTTGGAATTCTGCTGTCAGAATGGCCTGAGGCATGGGGCCATGCATCATGTTGCATGCTTATTGCTAAGAAATAGTTGTGCCTTACACATAAGAAAGCCAAGTGTTTTCCAGGAAGTCCAAGAGGACACTTTGAAAATGGGCACTACAGTGAGAGTGAACAAACAGGAAGATGAACAGTGGAAAAGAGGAAATCAAACAGGGTTATAAGGGATTTCGTGCTAAAAAAACAAACAAAAACACATACATACACACATACATACAGTCAAACCTGTATTAAGACAAGTCAAGGTAAAGTCTAATAGTGGCCTCTTATCACAGGTGGTCTCTTAAAAGAGGGCCCATAACTTATGAATGTTCTATTATTATTATTTATTTCTTAGCAGACGCCCTTATCTGACATGCTTTCCTGTAATTATGTATCTCTTACATACACTGTAAAAGCCAGAAGATGTAATATGAACAAAAGGAAGTATGTAATTTAAAAACATTCATTTAGATAATGCATTTACAAAACAAATTATTTTGTGAAAGTAATGAATGCTTGCCTGTCTCAGGTCACACAAAATATTTTAAATCCTTTGCAAATTTCAATGCCTGTGTCTGCCTTTTAGGTACGTGTTGATTCACTGCATCCTGAAACCGATGCCAGCATAAGCATAAGATATTTTTCGATTACCGCGCACATGGGAGGACCTTTTGTTTCTCCACGTTTTCTCTCTTCCTTTACAAGAGAGCGCTGTTGTTTTATTGATTACGGATAAAAGACCACTAAAATGGTTACTGTATTCCTTTGAATTTAGGACGTACCATTTAAAACCATATTTTTCTTCTAACAATAGCCCTGTGTAAGGGTGCTTAATACAGGTTTGAGTCCATTGCTGGTTAAGAGAATTGTGGTCGCTGGTCATGTTAGACAGGTGGTCACTTAATACAGTTAAATAAAAGCACAAATATCATTGGGAGGAATTTAAAGTGGTCGCTAAATAAAGGTGGTTGCATGAGCAGGTTTGACTGTATATATACAGACGTGCTCAAATTTGTTGGTACCCTTACAGCTCATTGAAATAATGCTTCATTCCTCCTGAAAAGTGATGAAATTAAAAGCTATTTTATCATGTATACTTGCATGCCTTTGGTATGTCATAGAATAAAGCAAAGAAGCTGTGAAAAGAGATGAATTATTGCTTATTCTACAAAGATATTCTAAAACGGCCTGGACACATTTGTTGGTACCCCTTAGAAAAGATAATAAATAATTGGATTATAGTGATATTTCAAACTAATTAGTTTCTTTAATTAGTATCACACATGTCTCCAATCTTGTAATCAGTCATTCAGCCTATTTAAATGGAGAAAAGTAGTCACTGTGCTGTTTGGTATCATTGTGTGCACCACACTGAACATGGACCAGAGAAAGCAAAGGAGAGAGAGTTGTCTGAGGAGATCAGAAAGAAAATAATAGACAAGCATGGTAAAGGTAAATGCTACAAGACCATCTCCAAGCAGCTTGATGTTCCTGTGACAACAGTTGCAAATATTATTAAGAAGTTTAAGGTCCATGGAACTGTAGCCAACCTCCCTGGGCGCGGCCGCAAGAGGAAAATCGACCCCAGATTGAACAGAAGGATAGTGCGAATGGTAGAAAAAGAACCAAGGATAACTGCCAAAGAGATACAAGCTGAACTCCAAGGTGAAGGTACGTCAGTTTCTGATCGCACCATCCGTCGCTTTTTGAGAGAAAGTGGGCTCCATGGAAGAAGACCCAGGAGGACTCCACTTTTGACAAAAAAACATAAAAAAGCCAGACTGGAATTTGCTAAAATGCATATTGACAAGCCACAATCCTTCTGGGAGAATGTCCTTTGGACAGATGAGTCAAAACTGGAGCTTTTTGGCAAGTCACATCAGCTCTATGTTCACAGACGAAAAAATGAAGCTTTCAAAGAAAAGAACACCATACCTACAGTGAAACATGGAGGAGGCTCGGTTATGTTTTGGGGCTGCTTTGCTGCGCCTGGCACAGGGTGCCTTGAATCTGTGCAGGGCACAATGAAATCTCAAGACTATCAAGGCATTCTGGAGCGAAACGTACTGCCCAGTGTCAGAAAGCTCTGTCTCAGTCGCAGGTCATGGGTCCTCCAACAGGATAATGACCCAAAACACACAGCTAAAAGCACCCAAGAATGGATAAGAACAAAACATTCGACTATTCTGAAGTGGCCTTCTATGAGTCCTGATCTGAATCCTATCAAACATCTATGGAAAGAGCTGAAACTTGCAGTCTGGAGAAGGCACCCATCAAACCTGAGACAGCTGGAGCAGTTTGCTGAGGAAGAGTGGGCCAAACTACCTGTTAACAGGTGCAGAAGTCTCATTGAGAGCTACAGAAAACGTTTGATTGCAGTGATTGCCTCTAAAGGTTGTGCAACAGAATATTAGGTTAGCGTTCCCATCGTTTTTGTTCATGCCATTTTCATTTGTTTTATTATTTACAATATTATGTTGAATAAAAAATCAAAAGCAAAGTCTGATTTCTATTAAATATGGAATAAACAATGGTGGATGCCAATTACTTTTGTCAGTTTCAAGTTATTTCAGAGAAATTGTGCATTCTTCGTTTTTTGTGGAGGGGTACCAACAAATTTGAGCACGTCTGTATATTAGCTCAATGAGCCATTTATTGCGCACAATAAAAATGCACATAAGTCACTTACAACAGATGTCACAAGGAATTTTGCACATTGTAGAAGTACCAAGGACAGGAGAAGCAATAGCATCTGTACAGCTAGTATTGTGCACCCCTATCCAGTGCAACAGAAACAATCCAGTTATTAGTTTCTTTAGTAAATCATAAAGATCTTGGCGACTATTTTTTACTAACACTTTAGTAGTACTGTATTATTATTTAATTTAACAATATACACAATTTATTGTATTTAATCTTAGTATTTACAGAAATTAACTGATTTTAATATGGATCTAGTTTCTGATTAAAAAAAAAAAATATGAAAAGATAATTTAACTTAAATGTTTAGAGAGTTAAACTAATTACTCTTTCCTATTGTTTTTTTTTCTGGGATAATTAAAATCTTGTATAACTTTTATTTATTTAGTTAACTTTAGTGGAGTTCAGGGGGCATGAGCCAGGGCTTCGCCCTTTCCTAATTTCACCAGCCTATCACTATTGACTAATTTCACCTGTCTATCATCATTGACTCCCTATTTAAACCCAGTCACAGCTCAGCTCTTTCTCTTGCGTTTTGCTTTTTTACATACGCTGCGACCCGTTCTCCCTACCTGTTGGATCTCCTCAAAATATCGCATTTATTTCTCTATCTCATCATTTCTCAGATGGAAGCTCAGTACCATCTACTTCTAATGCAGGCCTCTACCCAGCAACCAGACCTGCTGCCCCGGCACTACGGAGATGAAAACGCCACCACCAGCAGGCTCAGCCTCTGGAGCAGCTATTTTATAGGGATTGGCCACTCGCCAAACTCTTAAAAACCCTGCACGACAACAATATCAACATCCCGGCTAGAAGCGAGCGTATGGCGTTGTTCAATAATAATTGTATCTTTTTATCTGCTACACCCACGTTGCCTCCTTCTTGCAAGCGTGCTTCTGCAAACTTGCTTGCCCAGAGTCCCAGGACAGGCTGCAGCAGCCCCTCCTCTCCAGTCATGGTCGTCCCCTCCTCTCCAGCGCAGCACAGCCGAACAGATCCCCTCTTTCAGCTTCATAACAACATTTTCGAGGACATGAAGTCCCTCTTTCACCCCATCGCCGTCTCAATTGCTTCAATTAATACACGGCTCAATGACATGGACAAACGGGTTGCTTCCAACACTGCAGGAATCTCCATTACTTCAAGCCCAGTATTCGCCACTTCAATTATGGCCGTCGTCTTCAGGTTCAGCACTTCCGGTCACAACAGCTGACGTTCCCACTTACAACCGGACATCAGCTGTCCTCAATGGTCCACAGCAAGCGCCTGTAGTCAGAAATCAAGTCCAGCGACCACATATGGTTTCTTTTGATATTTGTGCAGCATTAAGGGTTATTTTCCAAGCTGATTTCATTTTATTTTTCTGAAAGGGAACATTTTCAAGTACAATTCTGATTTAGACTGCTTGCAAGTACTAAGAAATGGCTGAGTTGTTGTTTCTGTCAAGTTTAATTTTTGGAAACAGGCTTCACACTGCTATTTTACTAGACTTTCCCATCCTGTACACTTCCAGTTTTCACTGCTACTTAACTAAAGATATTTTCATAATTTAGATTTTACCCCGGCAAAGCCGAATTTCACTCGCCGCCCCCCCCCTGCTCGCTCAGCAGCACCAGCAACACCTTGTCAGCAATAAACACTCGTTTAGACGGCTTAGACAATCGCTCCAGCACCACTGCAGTTCCTCCTTCGTGCCAATCTCCGCCCCCTCTTTCATTACATCTTCTGTTTCAGCGGCTCCATGGCAGTTCCAGCCCCGCCCCCATCTATCAGCATTCCCTAATTGCCCTAATTCCCCCTTCAATTCTCCCTTCATTACATTACAGCTTCCAACGCTATTAAATCCATCAAAGCAGCAGGCCAGCTCGCAAATGCGGACATTTTAGACAATTTAAATCATGGCCATTCATCCCTCCACCACCTGTTTGGGATCTGCAGGGAAGACAACTTTCTCCTTATATGCCCCCCCCAAGCAATCTTCAATCTGTGATCCCTGTTTTCTTCAGTAGGCGTCCCACTCTCAAGATAAACCATCGGCCCGACTAGAATTCCTCGGAATCACCCGGTACACTGTCAAATCCAAAGCCAGCCTCCCACTCAACAATCCTGGAACGCATTCGTCAACTCATTAACAACTTCTAAGTATCAAAATGAATCTTTAAATGCAACCCGTTATTTCCCCTCAATTTCGCAATTCGCATTACTCCCAAGGCAGAACATTCATATTGCGCCTTTTTGCTCTCGCCTTAACTGCAAAAACCTGGATTCTCACGTAAAAATATCTTTCAGAAGCAAGAACCCTCCTCCAGAGCTTCCAACATTCTAGCTTTCCTCCAATACTTGTATCGTGGCAGCCATTTCCGCAGTCAAGGCTAACACTAATTCCCATCTACTACGTCCGCTCATCCTCTCAAATACTACAAGCATTAATACATGGTGAGAGACGTGGTACGAGACTGGAAATCTGTCTTGACTATGAGTTAAGGAGTTTCACTATCAGGAGAATAATTGGAGTTGTGAAACCCAAATCTCTGAATGTAAGTTCACCTTTTCCATTGCAAGCAGACATGATGGTAGCAAACTGTAGATAGATCCTGCATTAACTAACACATAGGATGGTCGGCATCTCATCTCTCTAGACATCAGAATGTGGTACACCTTGCTGCAACACTGGAACAATCAATGAATGAAGTTCCAGCAGCTCATCTTTAATTGTTTGGATATCAGTTTCTCACGATTTCATCATCTAAGCTCGCCATCTTCCAAGCATCTACAATAATGCAGTCATCCCAGCAGTACGTCTGACACTCCGAGGAATCACCAAGAACCCCCCCCCCCGTATCTTCTTCCAGACTTCCTATAATTGCTCCAAAAGCATCATTACCAGACACTGGTTCTCTTCCCACCTCCTCTCTCGTCACCACAGCAGGTCTTTCTCCCCTATTCTATACCACACACTCCTTCAGGATTGGCGCAGCCTCTTCAGCAGCCAGAGCCCGAATCAGCCATCACCTGATCAAGACCATGGGGCTCTGGTCCTCTTCAGCAGTCAATTCCTACATCCAATCACTGCCATCCGATATCACTGCAGCTCACCAGTCTATAATTAGTATGCCTGGAGTGGGGGTGTCCTCTTTGCCAGGGGTTTTCCCCTGAAAGTTTTTTTTTTCCTCTCTGCCAAGCGGATGGCCGACACGTAGCTTGTTCCACTAACCATCTATTTTAAGTTATTTTGTTTGTCAATGTTTGTCTCTTCTTGCTTTTATGTTATACATTGGCACGCGGTCTTTGTTTGTCTTCACAAGTGCGGGTTCAGCAGGGAGCCGGTCGTCCATCTTTTGGGGGGATAGTGAGTCTCACTTCCTCGACCTGGAGTTCCAGTAACTCTGCAGGTTCTTCATGTGGTCAGAGGGGACCATCGGCCACACTATTCTTTCGCAGCTCATGTGCTATATCTTGCCTCAAGAAAGAAAGCTCTGTCTTACTTAGTGCTCGAGTCCCATAGCTAACAATTATTTGTGTTCTTTCAGATTCTCTTTTCTTCCTTACGTCAAGGCTTCGTATGAGTGTTCCGTCCTCTGAGGGTCGAACCTGGTCGCTAACTGGGACCCAGTTGCGAGGCCGAGCCTATAACAACTCCCTGAGAAGTCAGAGGACTGTCTTTTCAGGGGCCCAGAGGCCATTAGGGCTAGCCTAGACTCCATAGGGAAGGATCTCTCGGTTGGAGTCCAGCCTGTCCTTTTCTTTCTCCCTTGTCTAAAGGCCGAGCCTCCAATCCTAAATTGCAAAAAACACTCCCGTCCTCTCGCAGCCCTGGCTCCTGCCCTGTGAATTATCAATTATTAGAGATAGCTCTGAACACAATATTATTCTTTTAAAATTATAAAAAGAAAAATATTATTTTTCAATTCTGAAACAGCCCTTCAGATAATCTCACAGTAAAAAAACGAATTAGGTCTATAATCAATGTATCCTATTTCAAAATAGGGACAAAATATATAATCGCTAGATGCTGTAGCAATTATTGGTACATATTTTTTAATAACCTGTTCCATATATGTAACAAAAGATTATCATCTTAATGAGTGTTTTGTTTTTATAGAAAATGTATAACTTTTTATTTTTTGTTTTCAATTTTGAAATTAGAAAGTTAGTAGTGTTTTGACAAAAAGCTGCAGCTAAAGACACATGACATAGCACTCTATGTATAACAAAGAGAGGTGAAAGTAAAATAAAAAGTGATAGTAATTCAAAGCAATAGTAAAGCAAATGTATATTATTGTTTGCATGCTGGTTTGCAATTCAACCATCCCCAGTGCCCAGAATGAATACTGTACATAACAATGTAGTCAAGAATGCATTTTCACTACACAGTAACAGTAATACATGCAATTCTTCCACTCACCATGAATTCTTAAAACATTACTAGATTCATCTGTGACCCGAGGCGCAACATCTTCACAAGATGCATTGTCTGTGATAAGCAATTTGAGAATATAGTTTTTGGGCAATCAGTTTTTTAATTTTTTTATTTAACAGGCATATCATTAAAAACAAACATTAACAATTAAAAATGATTTTCACCCTAGCTATACCTTTCGACTTATGCCTGTGCTTGGATCTGAGGCCAGCAGAAGAGTTCAGTGTAGCATAGTTGATTGCTGTTGTGGAGTACGCCATAGCTCCCAGTTCCTTCCTCCTCAGCCTGGTAGCAGCATCATCAGGCTCATCCAGATTCTCAGAACTATCTGTCCACTGTCCTCCTGCCTGGACCATGGTTTGCAACAGGTCATTCATGGCTGAGATGGAAATGAAAGTAAATGAATTACAATGGATGACTGCATTGACCACTCTTTGTTTTCTGTATTCTATTTTAATATACTGTTTTCCAATTGTCCTATATTATTTTTTTTTCCTTATGAGGTTGCTTGGTCGTCCATGTAAGACTTGCAAAGAGCTGAAATGCAGCTTTGATAAGAAAAGTTAGTTTACAGACTTCATTTCAGCTCAAACATGATAGTTATTATTGCTTTCATACAGTGCAAAGCCATGCTATAACTGCCTTCAAGTGCAGCATAAGTCAGATGCCTAGTAATGGATAATCTCAATTGCTATGGTAAAGTGGGGATGGATTGTGGGAATATGGAAATGTTTATTTTATACTAAAACCAGCAATGGAAATGGGTCCATGGTCAGTGCAGGGTAAACATATAGGATCTATTATCGGTTTAAACTCGATGCTTAATTTAAAAGATGGTGTCTTTTCATAACAATATAAAACTATAATATATAATCTCTGTAGTATAAAGTATTACTACTGTGTTATATTTTTAAAGCATTAGTAATTAACACATCTTTATGTCCAACAATGTATCTTTACTTCTACTGTATATACACTTTGTAATACAGTCAACTCTCAATTATCCATGTGCAGATTATTCAGGTTGTGGATTAACCATGCTTGCAAAAAAAATACAGGTTAAATAGTTGAGAAGCTGGAAAAGGTAGTACAATACTGTAAAACAACAGTCAGTGGAATATGGAATCGGTGAACAGATTGTTCTGGATTTAAAAAAGAAGAAGGGAGTTGATTTTATACGTGAGTACCTCCGATTCTTCAAGCGGTTTGTCTACGTGGAAATCAATGAAAAAATCAAGGATGACTGATGACATACTTTGAGAAACTATGAAGTTTGTATAGGTTTTGCATTTTCTGTGTTTTTGTTTTATGTGGGGCATCCCTCTCTTCTATTACCCCAGATAATCGAGAGTTGACTGTATTACAAAATATAAGTTACTGTGCATGATATAACTACATTTGCCCAAGTTAAGGGGTACATAATATTATGGGTGTCCTTTATTTAATAAGGAGATTTAGATTTTACTTGGTAATACTTTTTGTTTAATGTGTCCCAAATATTGCATAATTTTTCAAATAGATGGTGCCATCTTATTTCCATATTATAAATTCACCAGGCCAGCTAGCACCATAGACAGTGAAGACAGAGATCCAGGAGACGTTAGTATAAATTAGTAAAGAAAATCAGTGCAGCCACTAGAAGGTAGCTAAACTATCAGAAATTCTTACACATGGAACGACGGTAGATGGCCTTCATTTTGTCTTTTTCCTTCGGTCTGTTCCTCATAAAGGGCAACCTTTTCACTGCAGCCACTTTTATGTCATAGCATGTAGCAAAACGGAAATAGGGAAATGAAAATATAGAAAAGAGGGAGGAGAAAACAGATGGAAGTTAACAAATGCTGAAACTAGGGACAGAAACCAGTGCAGTTTCAGCTGTTCATGCTTAACTACCACAAACACACTGCTCAGTGGAATGATTGTGAGAGGTGCAAGTAACAGTGGATGAAACTCCTCTACAAAACATTTCACAAGACAGGACGGATGCAACAGATATTAAATGGTGCATTTGAACGGGAAAGCAAAGAGTTATATTTTGGTGTAAAATGTAGTATTTTTTTATAAAGTGCAGATCATGTTTTATTGTTCAAAATACAATATATTGTAGCAAACCAGCCTTCCCTTTAGACGTGTATCTGTGGAAGGAGAGAATTGACTTCCATGTTGGGTCCTGAGAATAGGTGAAATGGGGGCTTGCTACCGCCCACCAATGGATTCTGCTAGTGGCAAAAAAATGTGAGTCATAGGGTGAGGGATAGAGTGCGTTATGTTTAACAGTATTGTTTCCAAAGACATTAGTAGTAATTGGCATCTGCTGGCTCACAAGCATGCTGAGGATTTGTGAGTGACAGTGTATCATCAACAGCTACAAATGGGTTTATTTATATTGTTTAAGCCCCAGTTCCTTTACTTGGTGTTAGGGATCATTTGGAGGGTCAGGCTAGTGCTTCATTCAAGTGATCACTTCAATAGGTAATGTGGTCAGTGGTAATGGATTTATTCAAAGACGTTTGCATGTTTTCACGGTCCCTCCAGGGTGTTTCTCATAAAAAAAACTCTAGTCCCTGTCGTCTTCTTCTGCTTCTGAGCTTTTTTGCTACGGGGAGTGAATACTCCAGGACTCCCTGGTTTACTACAATAGCTTGATAAATATTTTTTTTTATTAAACTAGAATGGAAAAGCCATCACTGTCCTATACTGTTTTAATAAAAAAACAATATAAAAAACTTTAACCAAATGTTTACATTGCGCAAAATTCAGTATCGCATATTACTAAAGGGCTTTTTGTTCAGTGAGGTATGAATCTTTAAACAGCTAAGAGGTATATGCCACCTTTAAAACATGACGAGTGGATTGCACCTTTTAATACAGAGGACATCTTAACAATGATGAATCACAACTCGTTCACATACAAAAAGTAAGATTGGTATTTATCAGCTTTTCCACTTCAGATTTGAACTGCCACCCACATAGAGTACTTCTACACTGTTATTTACATACTATTCAGTGTATGCAGATGAACATGTTGAATCCTAATTTATTCCAATAACAAAAACACAGAAAGAATTCTATCGACATAGCAGAGGACAATACATGTATTTGAGCAGCATGAACAAATAATCAGAATGAGGACATTTCCACTTCATTATTTGTTTCTGGTTAGCTGGGAATTGTTCCATAACTCATAAAATACTTCTAAAGCCCACTTCCTGCTAATACTCACGGCTGCTCTTCTTATTCCCAAAAGACAGGCTGTCATCAAGGGAATTGGAGCCAGATCCCACCGAGGAGCTATCCTGACTGTCTTGCTGGGGTAAGTTCAGGAAGCCGTCACTTGATTCAGACTGTGACGGAGTGAGTGTCAGAGACTTAATACGTTCACGGTTTTTGGGTTTTATCAATTTTTTCATCTTCAGGGTGATCCAGTTACCCCTTCTGGAATAAAACATGTCACAGCTCCATTAGAAGAATTGTACATTTAGAGAAATTATGCTTATCAAAACACACATCTGCGTCCTTTATGACATTCAGTCAGCACACTGTGGAGCTTATCCTGCCAGAGATCTTAAACTGGCAGTTAAATAATTGTTGACTATGGCTATGACTATGGGTGTTGATGTAGCACATGAATGATACAACTAAAATACATATAGCAAATCAAATCTTGTTTTGCAAATATCTTGAGATTTTAAATTATGACATGTGTGTGCAAAACAAAAGTATAAACAATTTCTCTACACAGTCCATATTCACTATATTTGAATGTACAGTATTATGTATAATTACCTCCTTGGAGGAGAAGGGTCATAAAATTTGTACTGGTCCATGATCTTCTCTTCCAGCTTCTCCTTCTGCCTCCTGAGCTCATTCAGCTTGTCTCTGAAAAAACATATACTGCCTCAATATTGGACTACAATTAAAATCTTTTTATTTGAATACACTCTAGAATGTATGTGAGAAATTCAACCCCAAGCACTACAAACCTGTACAACTTGTAAATACTGTGAAATCTCAATTTTTTTTTTTTTTTTTTTAAATGTAGTTGTCGCCAATTATTTTTATTATTTTCTCCCAATTTAGAATGTCCAGTTATTTTTAGGCTCAGCTCACTGCTACCACCCAGGAGATGAACACACGCTGTCCTCCGAAGCATGTGCCATTAGCCCCCCGTTTCTTTACACACTGCAAGTTCCCCATGCAGCCACCTCAGAACTACGCCTCCCCCCCCCCAGCCGGGCGGCGCTCGGCCAATTGTGCGCCGCCCCCTGGGAGCTCCCGTCCACGGTCGAAACGGAATAGCCAGGACTCCAACCAGTGATGTCCAGGCTATAGGGCGCATCCTGCACTCCACGCGGAGCGCCTTTACCGGATGCGCCACTCGGGAGCTCAATACTGTGAAACTTTAATAAACTGACCACCAAAGGGACAAAGCATTTGTGGAAGTTTAAGGCAAATGGCCGCTAATTCAAGGTGTCTTTCACATGTATTGAAAAACAAATCTGACTGATAGAGCAGGGTGTCCTACCAAAACAAAGTGATGGTAATTACTGGTATTACTTTCTACGTACATGTACTGTCTCTGTTCGACATGGAACAGATCCTTGCTTTCCATAGTTTGCTCCAGCAGGGTTCTATTCTGAAGCATCAGAGTCTGGATTTGATCTAACAGATGTCTGTTTTCTTCTTCCAGATTTCCCTTTAGCTGACTCAGCAACTGTGAAGAAATTAAAATAATTATTTATAAATAAATGCAGATATTGTGTTCTTTCTTTAAACAGGATAATAATAAAATTAAATCAGACACAAATTAAGCATAGTCTGAAGAGTGTTTTTTTTAATTTTTTTTTTTTAAACAAAATTCAATTTTAAAGATATTTTATGCTAAAACACAGATAAAACTAAAGCGTTTCAATACAACCCTATTACCAGTCAGGACCAGTTTCAATTCAATCTTTAATCATTATCATTAACGATCCAGAAATAAATCACATTGAAGGCGTGCTAACCATTGATTTAAAATCCACCTCTTTTTGTGCCATGACTTTTGTTGTTTCACTTTTATTCAGTATTTCAAATAAAGTGCTATAGATAAACTGCTCGATCCTGGTACCTTTTCTGTAGGTCACATAATCTGATTATAGCGATACAATTGGAGTGAGTTTGAACTACAACACGTGATTATGTACGGCAACAGGAAGCAGCATCAGCTTTTCAGCTATAGTGTTGTCTTTAAAAAACATGCGGATTCCAAATTGAAGTACAAAAATACAATCAAATAATCTTGATTAATACTAGTGCTAAACAGTGGTAAGAAAATGTATTTCACCTTAATTAGTAGTCCTTTAACACTGTTTACAATAAAGTTTCATATTGATATGAACTACTCCCATAATTCCTGCATAAAATTAAAACAAACATTTAATAATTCACATATGAAGCCCATTAATTAAAAAACACCCACAATACCTCACACTGATTGTTCAGTTTGGTGTATGTAATATCTAGCTGCTGATACTGTTCCTTTAACTTGGAAAATTCTGCTTCCAGTCGGGTTTGCTCAAGCGTTGCGCTATTCAGTAAACCTTTGATATTCTTGTGGTCAGCCTGCAGTCCTTCATTCTCTTTCAGTAATTGGCAATATGTGTGATTCAGCCTTCAAAGATCAAGACAATTGTAACAAAGGATTACATCAATACAGCATGGAACATACTTTTCAGCAAAAAATCATATAGTATGTATTTCCCAGATGGTGCATGCAAATAGTATGATTACAACAATTTACATTTAAATACAGTGCATTTACTCCTGTCTCGCTCTTTGTAGCCTTTTAAAGAGCGTAAAATGAGCAGAGATTAGGGTTGGGTTTAGAAAAAGTATTCTGCCAAGATTTTCGAATCAGGATCTGCTTTGTTTTTTGGCACTTTAACTCTTACTGCTTTAGAGCTGTTGTGCATACCATTTTCCTGGTACTGCATAATAACACATTTTTTTTTGTAAGAGGATCCTGTTCTTTACAAAGCAGAGCCAGGGTTCCTTTTCCTGACTGTTTATGAAAAGCACTCCTAATTATTCTAAAGCCTTATACCAGCCAGATTTAAAAGCTCAAGAAGGGTATGTTAAAACCACCACAAATATTATAAAATCACTAGGGCGATAAAAAAAATAAATAAATAATTGCGATGAGATTTAAAAAATGAATCTCAGTTAATCTTGGTTTTAATCGCATATTTAATTTACACAATTACTGTATCCATCTCATTTAAGTTTGTTTTATTACTGATGCTATTATTAATATTAATATTATTATCATCATTTATAGTTTTATATTTATTTACAATCCAGCATTGTTGTTAAATTGTTTGAACCAACTGCTAAATCCCAATGGAGTCAGTGTATTACTCACTTTACTGCATTTACAAAGATCAGTTTCCTTTACTCATAAACTGATGTTTTTCACTGCCGTTTAGATAATAATAATAATAATAATAATAATAATAATTTAAAATGCTCTTTTATTAATAACTTGAAATTACCTAAATAAACAAAACATTCACTGAGTAATGGTTATATCCCCCATAATTGTAAATAATATAATTTTAAAATAAATGTTGGTATTGAAATAAAACAAAGCTACAATGTCAACGGTACTGCAGTCGGTAGCTATCCAACAGCATAGTATCGTACTGAACTTGATTCATGGGTTTGCAGTGATCCTGAATATATAAAAGAGTACTCTGTCGAAACTGACGGGTTTCATTTGTTGTTCTACTGTTGATGCCTGTAGCAGAAAAACTACTAGAGTGTATTTTGAGAAGTGAAAGCATGTTTAGCACGCAGGTTGTATAGCAGACTAGATACACTTCTGTGATACTGGAACTCACTTTGACAGTAGATACAAGTCTATCCTATGTACCGTCAGAAAGTTTAAAAAAATAAATAAACGTCCCATTCACAAGTCCTTCAGTTTGAGTGCTTTGCTACATAATGCGGTTCCGTGACTAATTTTATATTCAAACGATGACTACACTCATTCAGTCCTGGCATGCACTAAAATGGTGCAGCAGGAAATGAATTATGGTATGCTAAGAGGGACAAGACAGGAGAGATTAATGTGCATTAAAAAAATTAATCTCCCCAAAAATTAACACGTTAATTACAGAAGTTATCTGCGGTTAATTGACAGCCCTAAAAATCACGCAATGGGCAGCTGTAAATATAAAATACCACATAAACATACAGAAATAGATTTTAGAATTACAGAACATGTTTATTTTCAATACTTGTCATTTTCATCTCGCAGGTTCTGATACTCTGCAGCTGTAGTTTCATGGCTCTTCTTTTCTAAGAGCATTTTCTCCTGCTCTGCTTTCAAGACCTTCTCCAGCTCTTCCAATTGGGCCTTTTGCTTGAGTAGGTGATTGTACCTATGGACGTGTGGGCTATGTTAATAACAATAGGCTTTTCAATAAAGAATAAGGAATACTTTTTTTCAAGGAAATATTTTAGTTAGTTTAGCATGTTTTGCTACTTAAAATTGCAATTTTAGTGCTCAAAGGATACACTCCATATTATTTTCATGTTACACAGCAGAAATTACTGTCCTATTACATTATTCACTCAGAAACTTATATTTTATCAAAATATCAATATGACCCTTTTCTAAAGCTATTTTTTGTAATTTTCAATTTCGCAAAATAAAAAAAATAAGACAGTGAAAAAAAAACAACAAACATCCAATGGGACCAAAAGGTATTACAAGACAGGCTTAGACTCTGTTAACTTTGATTTTTAATAAGAAAAAATTAATAATTGCACTAGGTCACAAAATATTCAAATTACTCAACCATATCATTTTTTTAAAGAATCAATTATACCCTAAAGCTCATTTTAGGATTAACAGACACTTGAAAATGAAAACCTAATTGATGTCATCTGTATTTGTGACATATCTTTAAAAATGTAGTAATGAGCCACCGATATTGAATTGCTAGCATATAATACCTGTCCGCAAGGTCCTTGTGCTCCACTTCTAGGTTTTTGTGGACTGATTTAAGGCTGCCATGTTTATTGATGAGAGATTCATACTCTGCTGCCTGGTGTTCATGGAGGGCCGCTAGTTTCTCGTGATCTTTTACCAGCAAGTCATACATGGATTTTAGCTCTTCTTTTTCTTTGATTAGGGATTCATTATCACTTTCAATGGTGGAGTGCTGAAACTGAAGTTGCGAGTTCTGGGTCATCAGTGATGCACTTTGTGAGTTTAGAGTTGAATTCTCCACCTGTGGATATTGAATTAAAAAAAACTAAATTAGATTAGGAATAATGATGCAGTCTTTTCAAACCAATATCAACACTTTTAACTGGATACCTTTCATTCAAACACCTGAAATGATCAGCAGAACATGTTACCTGTGAAAATGTTATAGAAAATCTAGCTTCCTTCTGTGCTTGTTTTGTATCTAACAAAATGTATAGTATAGCCCGGTAGACTTAGCTTTTATTATTTACAGCAAATAATCAATCAAGTATGATAAATCGACCAATCCCATGCACAGAACATATGGAACAAATCTAAAGTAAAAAAAAAAACAAAAAAACAGTAGAACCAGGATGCATGAGAGGTTTTTTCAACAATTGGCTTAAATATGATTTATGAATCATTACCACTGAAAGACAGCAGAGGGAGCTACACTCTGTATGTAAAACAGAACCACAATATTGTTTTTCTTTAGTACAGTATGAGTTCCCAAAACTACATTATAATAGAGGCATAGCCAAGTTCAGTAATGTTCTCTTTTTATAAAAACAAAACAGTAATAATATATATTTTTAGAAACAAGGGGACCAATTTATTAAGGTATTTAGTCCAGAATGCAGGGTCACACTTTATTTTGAGTGGCATAAGTAAGTATTTAATGAATATGCAGGGGTGTTGAATTCATAGCGCTTGATGCCCGGGACAAGAAGATTTGTGTGCCCGTCGGACAAGTAGTTTTTATTTATTTATTTTTCCTATGTTCGTTCTGTTGCTGGAAAGACACTCCGGGTATATTTCTAGAGAGCCACGCAAGTTTCTGAAAACTGAATTGGGGAAGTCCAGCACCCACACACAAACATTTTTAAAAAGTGTTTACGTCCCACCCCTATCTGTGGAAAAAGCTGATCTTCTATCTGATCTACAAAGAAACCCAGAAATATATGCCAAGAGAGCCTTTGGCAAGGTACGGACTAATCTTTTAAACTTAAGGTATTATTTAGGTTTTTTTGTACATTAGCAAATTAATTATACTGCTTTCTTAATACATGAACCTGACATTTAAATGAAAGTAAAGTTACAAAAACCCCACCATAGTCGCTAGGTAATTTATAAACATATTTCTGAGTCTACTTTGTGGTCAAGCGTGTACTTGTTGGGATGTTAAAAAAAAAGTTACGTTTACTGTTTAGAAGGCAAAAAAAAACTGCACTGAAAGGAACATTTCCTTAAAGTATGTTATACATTTGTTGAGGTGAGGTGGGGTCACAAGGAACCTTTTTTTTTTTTTTTTTTTTAATTTAGTCGCTGCCAATTAGTTTTTATTATTTTCTCCCCAATTTGAAATGCCCAATTATTTTTTAGGCTCAGCTCACCGCTACCACCTCTGCGCTGACTCGGGAGGGGCGAAGATGAACACACGCTGTCCTCCGAAGCGTGTGCCGTCAGCCGCCCGCTTCTTTACACTCTGCAGACTCACCATGCAGCCGCCCCAGAGCTACAGCGTCGGAGGACAACGCAGCTCTGGGCAGCTTACAGGCAAGCCCGCAGGCGCCCGGCCAGACTACAGGGGTCGCTGGTGCGCGGTGAGCCGAGGACACCCTGGCCGACCTAACCCTCCCTCCCCCCGGACGACGCTTGGCCAATTGAGCGCCGCCCCCTGGAGCTCCCGTCCACGGTCGGCTGTGGAATAGCCTGGACTCGAACCGGCGACGTCCAGGCTATAGAGCGCATCCTGCACTCTAGCGAGTGCTTTTACTGGATGCGCCACTCGGGAGCCCCTGGAACCTTTTGTTTTATCTTGAAGAATTTAGTGAACCCGTCAAGCTGCAAGGCTAGATCCGACCCTGTTAATCACTAATTGTTTGATTGTGTTTACTGTTTAAATAAAACCAAAATCCTACACTTTATATTCTACTTTTTTGTGGGTGTTTTGTGACAGGGAGGGGGCAAGTAGATTTTAAGGACAAGTAGATTTTTCTAGCATTTTGTCCTTTGGACAGGAAGTTTTTTCAAAAATTGCACACCCCTGAATATGCAATTATCCATTTGCTGAAGTTTTGTTCTGTGTTAATAAACGGTCAGTAGGCATGCTGTGCATGTGTGTATCTGTCATTAGACTGCCACCACAGCTCATATTTTATATGTACACCGAGTATGTTTTCTGAGACTTGGTTGTTTCCTGCTCCAGTAATGAAAGACATACAAAGACTGCTATGTAAAGCTACTAATACCATATTAGAATAATACCGGTAACGCTACATACCAGTCCATGTATGTCTTTTACTGGAGCAGGAAACAACTTAAAAAGCATATTCAACATACATATGAAATATGAGCTCAAATGGCAGTCTAATGATTGGTACACACAAGCATGGCATATCTATTGACTGTTTGTGAACATGTAACAAAACTTCAGCAAATGGTTAATTAAATATGTATTTATTCCACTGAAAATAAAATGTTACTGAATGCAGTTTGCACCAATGTTTGTGACAGCAGACTAAAACTATTAATGTTACAAATCAAAAGTATTGTATGTCTAAGTCAGGGTTTTTCAACCGGGGGTACATCTAAGGGTGATAGGGGGTATTCAGAAATGCAAAATAATGGTCTTTTTCTCTTTTTTTTAACAGTATCATATATAACAGTATCATCCAAAGTGCATCCAAAGACTTTTTTTTTTTTGTAAATCGGATTATTCTGCCTTTTATTAACTGTGTTACCATTCAGTACAGCAAAAATTGTAAAGGGGTACTTGAGCTGAAATCTTCAGACAGAAGGGGTACAGTTTTTGAAAAAGTTTGAAAACCACTGGTCTAAGCCATTGTTTGATACTAGTAACAATTGTTTTCTTCACACACACACAAAAAAGATCTTGATAAATGAGGCCAGATGTACTTCTGTGAGTACTTGTTACCATGGGTTCATAGAATAGCAATTGAGTAGAGATGAATAACCTGCAGTTTAGCACTCTGTGTCTGTAATGTAGTGTTATGCTCTTGTAAAGTGGCTGTTTGTCTCTGGAGTGCTAGGATCTGTGCCAGTAGATTATCACTCTGGCTCTCCAACTGTTTTAGCTGTGTCCGCAGGGCCTGTTTTTCTGCTTGGAGCGTAGCATTCTTTCAAATAAAAGAGAAAAATATATATATATATTAAAAGCTTTAGAAACAACCTGAACGACCAAATATTTAGCAACTTTATAATTTGACATATCTTACATTTTATGTAATATGATAGACATGAGTGCAATGGTCCATATGCAAATGAGGATACTGATACACAGCTTTATTTATAAAAGCCAGTATGGAATTTTAAAACTTTCTCTTTTTTTAGAAATTGCACTTGAATAACAAAACAATATTAGCTAAAGTTTCAAATACTATTTAGGCACAACTGAAACATACAATAAATATATGATATCATTAGAAACTGACAAGCTAAAAACTGTATTAAATACATTACTGTGCAGATTTTAAAGGGATACTAAACAGAACTCACATTCCTTTCCACCTCAATTAGCCTGTCTTTGACCTTTAGAAGCTCCCGAGTGGCTTCGTGACTCTCCTCCCATTTACTGACAGTCTGGGTTTCTTCACCCGCTCTGGGTGGAGAGCTCTGCATCATACGTTCCTCTTCCTCTCTCTGCTTAAGTGCTTCATAGTTCTTTTTAACCTAAACAAACAGAAAGACTTACATACATAACTTCCATGTAATTTAAATGTGCGTCTCATGTGCAGTATGAGATGGTATGACATACATTTAATATATGCCGTATTCCTCCGAATTTTAAGACGCACAAACCAATTTTTTCTTCTCAAAAATGGCCTGGGTCTTAAATTTGAGAATAGTGATCGTGTATTAAAAGACTGTCCAAGTGCACAAACAGGAACGTGAAAAGACGAAAAAAAGAAAGTTACTTCCTGACCTCGAATCATCCATGACTAGAGGCAACCATTTTCAAAGAAGCGGGAGTCTGGGCGATGTCAAGTAATAAAGAAAACTCCTCCAACTCAGAGGTGGATTACTAGGATGGATTCACTGTGGATACAGGCATGTTCATTGAACAATAATCAATATGCTTCACCAATATGCCTAACAGACGAGTTTGTAGCATTTTATAGCAAAATAATTAGCATTCCTTTGTATAAATGGCTCTTATATGCGTAATTGAGGTTGTTTTTTTGTAAATGCATATTTATTTGATGTTTTATTTTTTCCTCAAATTGAGGTTGGGAAATTTGGGCTGCGTCTTAAATTTGAAGGAATATGGTAAATAAGTGTGAATTTCAAATAAAAACATATTTGAGTACTCCAAATTAATGCTCACACACCTATTCAAAATGTGTGAATGGTAGTCCAATGACCACTGCAGTAAGTGGGGTACTGAGTGATTGATGTTCTAAACTATAGCCAGCACATTCTGAAAACTGCTTTACAAATTAATATAATAAATTGCTGCTAAAGTAATGCTGTAACAGGGGAGGTCTGTGCTGACTGTCTGGCACATGCGTGGTTCTGCAGGAAGAGGGCAGCAGCCTCGTATGATTCGCCTGTCAGTCATGGCGATGACACAGAGAGGTGGGGAAGAGGGTGTGTTGTCTTTCCCCCTCTCTGAGTGTCTGAGAGGCGGGCCTTGGGGGATTGCTTGGCCCATAAGTACTGCGCTTGGTTATGCATTCAGGTGGCCGTGATTGGGAATACCCAGAGACGCTGGCTGAGAAGGCCAGTGTAAACATAGACCAGGCAGGAACGCCAGTGGTTGGAGAGAGAGAACAAAATAGGCAAACACGGCTGAGGAAGACAGCCAGCCTAGAGAAAGAAAATAATATATCAAATAAATGGTTACTTATCCGAGGGAACGTGTGTGATTAGAAGGGGAACCTTGGCCACCCCAGTGTATAGTGCATAACAGCATAGGACGGAGACCCGAGCTGACCGGCTTAGCGGCAGTGGGGAGGTTAGGGAGGTTTTGTTTTCTTTGCATTTGTTTGTGCACCAAATGAATGTTTAATTTCCTGCATGCATCAATTTTAGTGTATTATCTATAGATATATTTTCAAGACAAACAACAAAAAAGAAATGACAAAATAAATACTACTGATGATAAAAGTAGCAATTTTGATGAAATTCTATTTAAGTTTGCTTTTTATGTGAAGAATCACCAGGAATTGACTCCTAAAAAATTATTTTATTTTAACCCTCAGACACTGACTTGGGTTCTCTGGTGACCCAACTGCTATATATATTTCCACAATACTCAACTACTTTATTATAATAAACAATAAAGGTTTGTATGAGAACAAGTATACATTTTATAGATGCTTAATTCTAACACTGTTCAGCATATTTATGTTAGTAATATTATAACTTCAATAATCCCCTTTTCAGGCACAATGATCTCATCCAATGCTTAAGTCCAAATTCCCTCTGTCTACAGTGACTGAAGCATGCATTATGTTTAAGAACTTACGGTTTTGAGTTCCTGGCGAAGCTGCTGGTTCAGGTTTGAAGATTCCTGCAAGCGGGCTTCAAGGGCAGCAATCTTTTCTAATTTTATGTCAAGAGACTTTTTCAATGTGGACTCAAGTTTGGACTCCAGCAGCTTATATCTACTGTTATGATATTGCAGCAAAAAAAAAAAAAAATAATGATCTCAATTAGTTGTGAAATTTATTTTAAAATCACAAAAATGTTCCTTTCAAGAAATATTAGAAAAGTATTCAATTATTTTAACTGTGATTATATATATATACACCCACCCCTCATTATATCGGCCCTCGCTATACTGCAGAATTGGATATATCGCGGTCCTGGAGTTGGCTCCCCATTTTTACAGTCTAACTGCGCATACCGTAGCTGCACTATACATAGACAATTTCACTTATAATTACTGTTCGTTTTATTTTGTACTGCACATCACAAACAAAAATATACAGAACAATTAAAAACAAAGCATTAATATCGTACTGCTATCATATACACATGCATTGCACAATAACACAAAACAAATTAAATATCTACTTGCTGAAGCTTTTTTTTTTAAGCAATGCACTAGCAAAAGTCACAGGGCAGTGATGTCAGCTCCTAGCAACAAGCCTCCTATGTTGGGAATGGATTCTTTCAATGCAGCGGTTTGGGCATTTGAGAAAGGAGAGGAATTCATTAAATTAATTGGAGACTTAAGTTATTGAGAAGCAATTACCCTCCGCAGTACTAATTAAAGCGGTGATGCTTTTTATACGAAAAAGCGTGTTGCGTAGAGGATTTATATTGGACCCTGATGCCCACAATAAAACAAGGGAGTGGTTGTACAGTATTTGTCAGCCTATTCGTTTTTCTATGGGTCTCTCGCTATATCGCGGCCCTCGATATATAGTGGATTTATAGTGGACCCCGACACCCGCGATATATCGAGTGGGTGGTGTATATATATATATATATATATATATACAGACGTGCTCAAATTTGTTGGTACCCTTACAGCTCATTGAAATAATGCTTCATTCCTCCTGAAAAGTGATGAAATTAAAAGCTATTTTATCATGTATACTTGCATGCCTTTGGTATGTCATAGAATAAAGCAAAGAAGCTGTGAAAAGAGATGAATTATTGCTTATTCTACAAAGACATTCTAAAATGGCCTGGACACATTTGTTGGTACCCCTTAGAAAAGATAATAAATAATTGGATTATAGTGATATTTCAAACTAATTAGTTTATTTAATTAGTATCACACATGTCTCCAATCTTGTAATCAGTCATTCAGCCTATTTAAATGGAGAAAAGTAGTCACTGTGCTGTTTGGTATCATTGTGTGCACCACACTGAACATGGACCAGAGAAAGCAAAGGAGAGAGTTGTCTGAGGAGATCAGAAAGAAAATAATAGACAAGCATGGTAAAGGTAAAGGCTACAAGACCATCTCCAAGCAGCTTGATGTTCCTGTGACAACAGTTGCAAATATTATTAAGAAGTTTAAGGTCCATGGAACTGTAGCCAACCTCCCTGGGCGCGGCCGCAAGAGGAAAGTCGACCCCAGATTGAACAGAAGGATAGTGCGAATGGTAGAAAAAGAACCAAGGATAACTGCCAAAGAGATACAAGCTGAACTCCAAGGTGAAGGTATGTCAGTTTGTGATCGCACCATCCGTCGCTTTTTGAGCGAAAGTGGGCTCCATGGAAGAAGACCCAGGAGGACTCCACTTTTGAAAGAAAAACATAAAAAAGCCAGACTGGAATTTGCTAAAATGCATATTGACAAGCCACAATCCTTCTGGGAGAATGTCCTTTGGACAGATGAGTCAAAACTGGAGCTTTTTGGCAAGTCACATCAGCTCTATGTTCACAGACGAAAAAATGAAGCTTTCAAAGAAAAGAACACCATACCTACAGTGAAACATGGAGGAGGCTCGGTTATGTTTTGGGGCTGCTTTGCTGCGCCTGGCACAGGGTGCCTTGAATCTGTGCAGGGCACAATGAAATCTCAAGACTATCAAGGCATTCTGGAGCGAAACGTACTGCCCAGTGTCAGAAAGCTCTGTCTCAGTCGCAGGTCATGGGTCCTCCAACAGGATAATGACCCAAAACACACAGCTAAAAAGCACCCAAGAATGGATAAGAACAAAACATTGGACTATTCTGAAGTGGCCTTCTATGAGTCCTGATCTGAATCCTATCGAACATCTATGGAAAGAGCTGAAACTTGCAGTCTGGAGAAGGCACCCATCAAACCTGAGACAGCTGGAGCAGTTTGCTCAGGAAGAGTGGGCCAAACTACCTGTTAACAGGTGCAGAAGTCTCATTGAGAGCTACAGAAAACGTTTGATTGCAGTGATTGCCTCTAAAGGTTGTGCAACAAAATATTAGGTTAGCGTTCCCATCATTTTTGTCCATGCCATTTTCATTTGTTTTATTATTTACAATATTATGTTGAATAAAAAATCAAAAGCAAAGTCTGATTTCTACTAAATATGGAATAAACAATGGTGGATGCCAATTACTTTTGTCAGTTTCAAGTTATTTCAGAGAAAATTGTGCATTCTTCGTTTTTTGTGGAGGGGTACCAACAAATTTGATCACGTCTGTACATATATATATATATATATATATATATATATATACTTTAAGGATGAGTTTACTGTTCATTATAAATGACACCTAATGTGAACCCAGTCCAGTCTTATCAGCCAGATAATGACTTCATATGAATGGAGGACCAAGGCACCAAAAAGATGATTACAAATTGTTTATAAGCCAATTACAAATGGAATGCCAGATGTTCTTTCTGAAGGCTATGTCAGTAAAAGACAGGGCTCTTCTTTGTTTCCAATAGCAGAAACCCATCCTTCTTTACCTGATAGTTTGGAGAGGGCGTCTAGGGTGATTTGTTAGATGTGTTATCTTCAGTAATTATCTTACCTGTCTTCTGTACTTTGTTCATCATCTAAGAGTCTCTCTTTGTTTAATCCTATTTTTTCCAGCTCATGTGTCAGTTTTTCAAGATCATTATTCATTTGTTGAGTCTTCAGTTTCTCACTCACCAGATCCTAAAACATCAATTAATTCATTAGTTTTGCCACCTAATGTTTAAAAGCCCACTTACACCTTTTACAGTGTGCATTTAAATAATAAAATAGTAATATTATAAAGTGAAAAACATTTGTGCTTTACATAATGTCCATCTAATGAGCCGCACAAGAATGTATTATCATCTAGAATTGATGTTCTAAATGAACTAAATCAAATACTGTACTGTATGGTAGACCCATTCCTTTTACACTTATACTTATCGGGCAAAAACATTACCTCTCTTAAGGTTACTAGAGTCTTTTTATCTATTGTGGCCTGTTTTACAAGCTCTTTGTTTTCCTTTTCAAGGTCTTTGACTCGTCCACATGAATCTTTGAAAACATTCATTTCTTTAGTGAGTGACTTATTATCTTTCTCCAGGTTGATAATTCTCAGGTTGTTTTCATCAAGCGTGAAGTCTCTGATCTCAGCCTGCTGTCGAAGCCTCTTGTTCTCTTTCTCCAGTTGTTTTTTGTCTTTTTCTAGCTGCAAAGTTTCTTGCTCCAGTATCTTATTCTCTTTTTCTAACTGCTCTAAGCGTTTGCTTGAAATTTTGAGCTCCTCCAGGCTTTTTTGCAAGCTTTGGTTTTCAGTCTCCACATCCTGGAGTTCACTTTCAAGTTGCTGGATCTTTTTGTTGCTGTTCTCCAGTGCCTTTTGGAGCCATTGGTTTTCTGTATCGAGCCCTTGACAGCTGACCTCCAAGCGTTCTGTTTTCTTAGAAGATGCTTTCATCAGATCCAGGCTTTTCTTTAACTGCCATTTTTCATTTTCCAGCTCTTTGTTTTCCAGTTCCAGCTGTGCCACCTTGATGCAGGATGACTTTAATGACTCTACTGTTCTTCTTAGAGCTAAATTTTCTTCGTCAAGCTGTGTGTTTTCTTTTTCCAGCGTCTCTAACTGAAAGCTGAGATTGTTCAGGCTGTCCAGTTTCTTCTTTAACTTTCTGTTCTCAACCTCTAAATTTAAGTTTTCTTGCTCCAGTGCCTCCACTTTATCGCAGGTGATAGTTAGGCCTGTAATTTTTTTCTGAAGCTGTTCATTTTCCCTGTCTAGGCGATGCACCTCTTTCTCCAGCTCCTCAGCCCTTTCTCCCTTTTCTTTATAATGTTCAAGCTCCTTTCGAAGCTGTTTTCTTTCAAACTCCATCTTGTTTAGCTTGCTGCTAGTCTCTTTAATTGACTCATGCAGGATCTTGTTCTCTTTTTCAATGTCCTTTACTCTTGCCTCTGCACTTATTTGGGAACGTTGCCTTAGGGAGGATATGGTTTGATTTAAGTGTTCATTTTCTTGCTCCAATACTTTCACCTTGAAAACATAACCAATATTATCAAATTCATTCTTAAGTAATCAAATAGGGCTATATTCATAAAGTATTAAAAGGCTATTGATGTTAAGGACCAATGCACTTACAGTACCAGCAAGCTAATACTCATACTCAATCATACCTGGCTAAAATAGTGTTCGGTGTCTTTGGTGATATGTCACTTATATGTTTACTGTTAAATAGCTTTTGTGATTAACTAAAAATAGGAGTTTTTGAAAACAAAAACAAAGCACCCCAAGGCGTATATGACAGGGTGTACCCTGTCGCTGGTTCTTGAGTGCATGTGTGCCTTTATGGAAGCAGCTTGGACGCGCAACAGGAGACGCACTGCTAGGCAACTATTTCAGCAGGTAGGCTCGCCCAGTGCTGAGCTGATCGGGAAGTCCTGATTGGCTGGGGGGCGTGCCCGGAGAGCCTACGTGCAGCTCAAAAAGCCACAGCTCAAAAAGCCACAGCTCAAAGCTACTGCACAGCCATAGCCATACAGACAGGCGCTGAGCGAAAGCTTGCTGTGTTTACATCGATGACAGTGTCCGCTCCATGGAGAGAACTACTACACGAAACCCTACCACTCAAAGACGGTGCTCGTGAAGGCATTGCCCAGCCGAGGCCGTCAGAAAGAGGCCGGAGTCGCCAGGAGGATGCCGGGACTTCACTAGGTCAGTTTAGGGGATTTGATCCCAAACAAGTATGAAGAGGTTTTGTAGTGTAGTAGGTTCCTGGAGTGGGACGTCTCTTTTAGTGAGGCTAGTGCTCGCCTTGTGTGGCAAAATTTTATTTTTAGCGTTCTTTTCTTTATTAAATCCGGCGCTAGGATTACCCTAGCGTCGGGGTCTGTTTTGTTTATTAAATCTGCGTGCCTGTGCGTCGTGTCAACACCCACTGCTCTGTGTCTGATTCAGTATTATTCAGTGACAACCCACGTATGTAACATCACCCTGTTACAGGGTATGATCAAAGGGAAATGTTACATCAGACTGAATGGTTTCTAAACATGAAATAAATTGAATATGTGAATAAGAGCTGTATTGTTGCTTGAAACAATGTGGCAGTGAAATGGTTAATTTGTAAAAATGTCTATGAATATATATTTTTAAGATTATTAAGATTTATTATGTCCCCATAGTGGGTTTGTACCTGTCTTTCAGAGTTTTCTCCAAGGGTCTCAATGGTCTTTTCAAGTTGAGCTTTCTCTTTCATCAGATCGTTGCTCAGATTTTCTATATTTCTCAGGCTTTGCTTCTCGATGCTCATTTCATTCTCAAGCTTTTCCAACTGCAAAAGTTAAAACAGTTTAAAGGAAGGATCATGCAGGAAACTAGACTAGGAGCATATGTAATTAACTATAAATATACACAGACAGATAAAATTAGGGAGAGGCTGGTTTAAAAGTGCTGATTGAAGTCTGAATAATAAACACACTGAGCTTCTCAGCTGCATCCACTGGACCCCTACAGGGTAATCTGTGGTGGTTGAAGGCATTTGATTTGTAGTTCCAGCTGTTTACTCCACTAGATGGATTGCATCCTAAGAAGACAAGGGCTGCTATAAAAAGAAGGCTGATGAAAACAAAAAATACTTGCAGCATACTAATTATTACTAAGCTGCTTTCCCCAAAAAGTGAATTGTTTGCAAGTGACAGCCAAGATAAAACATATACTCTATACAGTACAGCTAGCGAAAGCACTGTTTTGTATAAAAAATAAATAGTTGTTTTCACGCTTTAGTTCTTTACTATTTCTAACTAAACAAATTCAATAGATTTATATTGGCAATTATACTGCCATTCAGTTCACTTTTCCACTGCAATTATCACATATGGAATACAGTACATTAGGTCAGTAATTGGTCAAGAGTAATCTAGTATAACAAGGATTCTCATTGAATTTTGCAGTTTTATTACAGAATTCTTCTGCGATCAAATCTAATCTAATGAATACGCAGAAAGCTCGATAGCAACCTTTTTGCTTAATCTCAGATTTTCTTTCTCCAGGAATCTCGAGTTCCTATCTTCTGAAGGATCCGTTGTAATTCTAAGTTTTTCAACAGTTTTTAAAAGACTCTGGTTTTCCATTTCCAGCTTAAGCAATCGGCTTGAAGTCAATTCATTAACTTCATGACCCAACGATTTTTGAGGCACTGAAAACAAAATGAAAAACGGATAAAGGATAACTGGCACTGAATTATGCATTCATGTTTATATGCTATTGACATAAACCACATTGCTGGCAAAAATAATAACACAAATTTAGTACAATTTAACAGAACTAAACTTTTGTCCTCTTGGAAATAGTAGCAATCATTGAATAACCTTTGTACTATATGAATGCATTCAAATTCAAAATATTGTATAGCATTAGAAAACGTGTTTTAAACTTCCTCAAGTGTAATATAAGTACATTTTTATGTCTACATTAAACAATTCTTCATTAAAACACTATCAGGCATTCAACTTCTCTAAAATCAATCAGCCATCAGAAAAAAAATCCAATCTGTTTATGTTTGGATGCCAGAGATAATTACCACACAGGTACACCACAGGGCGGTAAACAGTATTTCTTTTGACGGTCTTCACAGGACTGCTAATGAGAACGAATCCGATTACCTTCTGAGTGCTCAGTGGTCTTGGAAAGCTGCTCTAATTCCCAGCCAAGGTGCAATGATTCATCCATACTCTGTTTTTGAGCCATTTCCAGTGCCAGGTTTTCTTCTGACAGATCCTTGATTTTCTTTCTGTCAATATCACGATCCTGAGGAATAAACATATTCTTTGTTTATTTAATGCTTTATTACAAATAAATACAATCTGATTATGCAAAATATAATGTATTTACCATCTCCAAATCATGTATTTTTGCCTTTATTTGTAGATTTTCTTTCTCTAGCTCATGCAGTTTGTCAGAACGGGCTCGAGATCCTTCTAGTTGATCCTCCAACATGGTCTTTGTTTCCAATAGAACCTGGTTATCTTCCTTTAATTCCTAAAGTACATAGAGGAACATTAACACTAGAAGCCCTGCTGCAGTCATTTTGGTGTTTTTTGGTTGTAAAATGTAATTTTCTCCAGTTGTGTAACACATATGGGGCTGCGCGTTCATGCACCTTTCTGTCCGTATGTATTAAATATTCTCACAAAGCATGAAATGCGGGAATGCAGAAATAAAGGAGATATATTACATTATACTTAAAAGCCCCGGGAGCAATCACATTGACGGCCACACAGAAAACAATTGTATTTTGATTATACAGAACGGTATTCTACTTTATTATTTTTATTTACCAGTCTGCAATGTGTTTAGCTGTAATTAGATTAGTCTCTACTCTCTGCCTGAGTGAATTAATGCACAGTCTATTGTTTTTCGATCAGCCTTTTCAAAGGCTGGCGCCTGCTTGCCAGATGCACCATTTTGGTCAGTCAATTAGCATTGGGACTAGTGAAGTTTTACAACGCAACAAAATATGAAGTTGATGTTTTGGATCAGATGGCACCGACGTATTCCGTGAAAGCTGGCTCCCGATGGTGTCCTGTTCAGGTGTTTTACAATGTATTGGACTTAGCAGCCATCAACTCCTGGGTACTTTACAAAGAATGCACGGTGAAGAATTTACCAAGGACAGAATACATTTTACAGTTAGCATAGGGACTTCTCAAGAAGCATTTGGAAGAGGGAGACTGCCAAGCCTGTACCCACAGCTGAAGCTGGCAATCCCGCTGAGCGCTGCAAGAGACGTCAATGCCAGGTTGGCAAGTGCAATAAAAATAAATCTTCGGACAGCTGTGCCCTGTGCAGAAAGGCGGTGTCGAAAAGCGCATTATCAGTGTTGATTGTGAACCGCCTTAGACTCAAGGTAAAGGAATACCCTTTTGTCGAAAAAAAAAGAAAAAAGAAAAAATTAGCCTTTTTTTATAACTTGTTGTGCTGTGCGCTTCTGTAAAATCTTTTCTTGTACATTTATTTATCTAGGTTGTTCAGTTGCTTTTGCGCATCTGATAATAAACCGATTTCTGTTGAAAAGTTAAAAATGTATTGCTATCGTTTCAGTTTTATAAATATGTATGTTGTAAACCGATGTCTGTTCAGATGTTTATTTATTTACATTTCCTTGTTTTGATTTGGAAAAATCTTAAAGCACGTATAGAGTTTGCGAAAAAGCATGATGGAAAAAGGTTTTGTGGTCAGACGAGACAAAAATTGAACTTTTCGGGCTAAGTTCCAAGCATTACGTCTGGCCCAAGCCCAACACTGCACATCACCCATCACCCAGTCAACACCATCCCAACTGTCAAGCATGGTGGTGGCAGCATCATGTTATGGGGATGCTTCTCTTCAGCAGGGACTGGGAAGCTTGTCAGGATAGAGGGAGAATGGATGGTGCAAAGTACAGGCGAATCCTTGAGGAAAACCTGTCTGAGTCAGCCAAGACTCTGAAGGAAATTCACATTTCAGCAGGACAATGACCCGAAGCACAAAGCCACACTGGAGTGGTTTAACAAGAAGAGAATTAATGTTCTTGAGTGGCCCAGTCAAAGTCCTGACTTGAATCCAATCGAAAATGTATGGCGAGACTTGAAGATTGCAGTCCATCGACGATCCCCAACAAACTTATCAGAACTGAAGCAATTTTCCCATGAAGAATGGGCAAAAATGTCACCATCCTACTGTGCAAAGCTAGTAGAGACCTATCCAAAAAGACTCATAGCAGTAATTGCTGCAAACGGTGCTTCAACCAAGTACTGACTTAAGGGGCTGAATACTTATTCAACCAGTAAATTTCATTTTGTGCATTTTCTTTGCAAGTTTTGCTGACATTTAACCTCCTCCTCATATAACAGTGTTAAGTTTAACCACTACAGCTTTGACTGTGCATAAATTATTTGTAATTCAACAAAATGTGACATTATTGGTAGGGGGTGAATACTTCTGCAAACCACTGTATATATATATATCTATGAATGTTACTTTAAAAATTAATGTTGTCATTTATTTTATATAATAACCAAATTAGACATTGTTGAAGTTTGTCAATTTGTTAGTAATTGTTTTAATGTACCTTTTATATATAAAAAAAAACATCCTGCATCCTAACATACCTCAACTCTGGCTTTATAAAATTCAATGTCATGTAATCTTTCTTTGTACCGGCCGACTTCACTTTCAAGCTTGTCAACTCTAATTGCCTTTTCTCTGAGAGCATCCAGCTCATCACGATACGCTCTGGCTGAACGGGCATCTGCCAGCAACAGCATGCTCTGGCAATGAAACAGAAATAAAATGTGACTCCATTACATCAAAAACATATTTGTATGTCCTCCCCCTTAAATAAAACCACAAGAGAACTACAACAATCAAAAACATTAACAGTAAATAAAAAGGGTCACATTTAAGGTGCTATCTGAGATTCTAAAAATTACTATTGCTAAACAACCGCAGAATCTTACTTGATATAAATAATGTGATGTAATTTACCTCGAAGGATGGCTTTTCACTTCACATGTGGCAACAGGCCCCAATTTTGTGAAGTGAAAAGAAAAGAAACTTGTGAGTAACAGTATTTGTCTGCTGTTATTTTAAATAAAACAAAGTTTAATATTCAGACTGTTGTTAAAGAAGCTAACGACAGCAATCTGTAGATGTATTATCTACAGTTTACATGTATTATCTACAGTTTACATGTATTGATGTATTGTCATCGTTAAATCAGTTAATTTGTCAAGTAGGCACACCTCTTGCTGAATCCGTTTCAGCTCTGTCTCCATGTGCTCCAACTCTTGCCTACAGTCCAGCAGCTGCTCACTCTTCTCTTCCCTGAAAGTAGCAAAACATGTATGTATTAGAAATCGAATCAATGAGACATATTTACAGTACACATATTTATACTGCATAATACATGGATTGGACAAAACATGTGAAACTCCATGAACACTGACGTTTCCAATTGACGTTTATCACACATTCTGTTCTGTATATAAACGTATGTTAACTGTGTTTCACAGGACAGCAACCTTGAAAACTTGAAGCAAAGCAAGCTCTGTCTGTCTGTGATCGCCACAGTTATCACAAAACAGCTAAAAGAGATCATCACATCACCTACATTTTCATATTATTTAATTTCGAACCTGTTTAATGTCATGTTATATGTGTTCTCTATTGCTGTTTCTGCTAACCACTAAGTCTGTTTTGAAAAGACTCCTAAAAGCTCTACTTCTGAAGTGAGCTGGTTTGAAAATGACCACTAGTGGTGTGAAGCTGTCATTTCTGTCCCCGCTGTATTTTGCCACATTTGCACAGGAGGTAGGACAGGAGACAGGAGGCACATGCTTACTGCTCATTTCTAAAATCAGAAACCAACAGGATTGCACAAATCTAGTGGCAGAATAGTTGGACTGGGGATGACTGGCATAAAGTTGTATCTTTTTTACCAGGAAGATTGCAACATCTTTCAGGATGATAATAATCACCACATGACAATAAGTGTGAAAGAGGTCAAGACATGCATCTGGCGACTGAATTCAGACTTCAAAACATCTATTCAAATATCAGAATAGATGTTTTATTTTTCTCAATGCTGCACCTAACTGCCTCTTATTTGTTGAGTCAGATGCCACAGTAAATTGGACCCTAACACAATCTACATGTGGAATTTACACTGCAACACACTGTAAGGCTACATAATGTCAAATACTATGTAGAAGATCCAGCTAACCATTATAGAACAGGAAATACTAAACAGACTCTTGAATGAAAACAGCTGATATACACATAGAACAAACAAACAAACAAAAAAAATATTATAGTTGTCCAGAATTTCTTTGGGACAACTTACAATAAACTAGATATTAAGGCTAACAGCAATTTGCAAATGATTTAATACTACGAACAGGGACTTGACCGTTATGCTAATAAAATATGCAAAAATGGAAACAACATTGGATTATAACCCAAATAAATCAAATTAATTTGTACCTAATTTCATTAAAATGAAAAAAGGCATTTTCCTTCCGAGAATTTGCAAAATATACATTTTGTCATATGTGCTAAGAGAAAATATGTTAATAAAGAGAGCCGCAATATACTAATTTAAATATTTGTTGCGTCATCTTAGCGAGATCTTTAGCATTGCGAGAGTCGTGCGATATTTTTTTGAATAAATAATGAAAGGCAGTTTAATCCCATCAGATTCTATAGTGGGGCCCCCACCTTCACCCCCAAATAAAACATGTGTTTCTATCAAAAAGCTTTTCAAAATCATTCATAGTGTTCCGCGTTTCTGGTTTATTCCGAATTTTACCGAAAAATTACAGGATTTTTTTTTTTTTAACAGGATGTCGGTTTTTACTGATTTATACCCGATTTTTGCCTATCATTCAATATTTTCCCGGTACTAATTTCTAAGAAATACACAATATTTTGATTACAATGCTATTTTATTTTGACACCAACATTGTAATAAGCAGCCCTATACTGTATCCTTAGGATACAGCAGACATAGACGTCAGAGGATTAAATAACGTTCAAACGTGGTTTTCTGTCACTTCGCAACCCCATTATCACCTGATTATGTTGGCCAATCAAAGTCTGATTATTGTGGCAATTGCTGGGCATAGTAACTACTAGCTTGATCAAAAACTAAATTGAAATACTTACATGAAAATCTAATATTTTTAGTGGATGAGGAATGGGGAGAAAATGTAAATCAGTTTATGAACATTCAAAAAAAAAGAATAGCAGAAGTGGGTCAGATGAGGCAGAGGATGCATAGCGTTGCAAATACTGATGCATTGAGGTACATGTTCACACTGACAATAAAAGAGCATACTGAAAAATAAGCGACACATTAAACTAAAACAATAAAGTGAACTGAGAGACAAGCAATCCATGTATGCTGCTTCTACACACGCTTTAATAAAAGAGAGCGCAGAATGACTGTGTTAATGAGTTTGTCAGAGCGCTGTGTTTTGCTGGACAGCCACTGTTTATTGCAGAGAGCCGAGGTATGTACTGGCGACTTAGTGCGACAGTACTGTCCATCAGCTTTAGTACATCCCATTATAATATTTGAAAACCTTCATTTGCACTATCACCACCCCATTTTTGAGAAAACGCCCATAATTACATATTCATCTAAGGTTGAACCGCAAAGCAAAACTGCTGCTGCAAAGCATTCCCTAAAAAGTTGTTAACAGCATTGCGCATGTTTAGTACATTTTACCCTAGACTTCCGACTCGTTTGCAACTGGTTTGCGACTATTGCGACAGCCGCAACACTTCGTGTTACCAATTAAATTAGAGTTAGAATTTCAATTTTTTGTTTGCCAAATGTCATACTAGCAAGTCATACTTTTTATATGTGTGTTTTCATGTGAACACTGCAGACCAGTGATTCTGGCAGTGTGTTAGAGCAGAAATAAATCTTTCTATTTGTGAGCTGTCTAAAATCACCAAGTAATTATAGGTTTTTGTAAATGATGGGGTGCTGTAGTAATGTATTACAATTACAATCAAGAGTATGAAGAAAACGCTTTACTGACTAGTCAATCAAACTAATAATACCAACCTCCAGAGCGCTTTTCCATCTGCAGCCTTTCTCACATTGATCCTTAATTAACGATTTAAGTACCAACAAAAA
This sequence comes from Acipenser ruthenus, assembly GCF_902713425.1. Classification (NCBI taxonomy): domain Eukaryota; kingdom Metazoa; phylum Chordata; class Actinopteri; order Acipenseriformes; family Acipenseridae; genus Acipenser; species Acipenser ruthenus. The sequence continues at coordinate 53,413,932 of NC_081194.1, read as the reverse complement.
GATGCACAAAATTGATCAAGTTGTTTCAAAGACACTGCCTTCAATAGTTCTTCAATAGCCAATCAGGTGTGAGACAGTGAAAAAATAGGTCACCATAACCTTCACCCACAGAATCTATAATTTAATCTCCAAACATGCAGTTTCATAAAACTTCTTCTAATTTTTCATTTTAAAGACCTTTGGGTTATCAGACAATTGACACATATGTTTTAATTGTATTCTTTAATGGGACATTAAATACATTTCTTCCCAAATATGATTTATTTTTTACCATAACATCTATTGTAGTTACATTTTTAGCCAATATTTATGCAAACTGTGCCACTCCCTGTGTCCTAAAGCTAATATATAAATATATATATATATATATATATATACACACATACTTTGACAGAAAAAAACATCCAAGCATTTTGGAAAGTAACCGAAAACACTATATAAAAAGCGAAAGCCCCGGAAAAAACAATTTACATAAAACTCAAATAGCTAAAAAATAAGCACCGAAAAATGAAATTAATAACAGAAAAACAGAAGCCCTATATATATAACCCAGCTACAAATAAACAGACCCAAACAAATAAGTTTTCAAACAGGATTTAAAAGATTAAATTGTGCTAGCATTCCTGATATGAATCGGGAGCAAGTTCCAAAGACGAGGGGCATTATAACTAAATGCCCTGGCTCCGACAGAGTTCAAACAAATTTTAGGGACTGTCAGAAGATTAGCATTTTCCATTCTCAGGGAAAGACCAGGGACATATGGGGTCAGCAGATCTTGAAGATAAGAAGGTCCAAGCCCACGCAAGGCCTTATAGGTAATCAGTAGAACTTTAAAATAGTAATAATAATAATAATAATAATAATAATAATAATAATAATAATAATAATAATAATAACAATAACAATAATAACAATAATAATAATAATAATAATAATAATAATAATAATAATAGCATCAGTAATAAAACAAACTTGAATGACATGGATGCAGCAATTTTATCAATTAAATATGCAAGATTGAAATTTTGAATCATCAGATTAATCACGATTCATTTTTTTAATCGTGTGACAGCCTAATATATATTACATAATATCTGCAATGACAAATTAATTTTTCCTTACATAAAGCAGCCTGTCAAAAACACCTACATTACGTATTAAATTGGTAGTGCTAATAACTCATTATAACGTCAGTTAGCTTTAGTCTAATAGCTAATGTACTCTCAAGAGGAAATTCCATAATTCATAGTACATCATTTAATTCAAGTACAAATGGTGTACATCATTTAGTATAAATGGTGGCAGAGTGCAAGAACTATGACTTCATATCTAACTTTGTTTTTTTTTTTATGCAGTGCTACTTTGTTAAAAGGCAGTTGATCATAGAGACAGAGTAAACTAGTTCTACAATGTTAACTCAATACGTAAGTCCTGGCTGACTAAGTGTATCCCAGAATGCCTTAATCTAGTTTAAATTCGTCAGTAAACTTACAGTTCTTGCCTAAGCCTTCTTATTTTTGCCTTGGCATCTGCCAGCTCCACTGACAAGTGTTGTCTGCTTTCTGTGCGACGCATGCTTGGTGATCCATTGGGTGACTGTGCTGTTGGTGCATGGGGTGAAAAATGCCCACATTCCTGTTCCTGGGAAAGTTCTACAATTGTCTGTTTAAAAAAAAAAAGAAAAATAACACTGTATAATTACTTTATTACACAACAAGATTATTCTTTCAAAATTGTGCAAACAATCTGCAATAATCTCTCCTATAAACTGAAAAAAATAAAAAAATAATATATATATATATATATATATATATATATATATATATATATATATATATATATATATATATATATATTATTTTTTTTATTTTGTGTGTGTGTGTGTGTGTGTATATATATATATATATATATATATACACACACACACACAATAGTCTCTGTGTATAGGAACACCTCCTAAAAGAACACTTCACCTAAGGGAACACTCTTGTGGTGAAACATATTTTCCCGTTGCAAACGTTCCAGCTAAAGGAACAGGAACTTTGCTTAAAAGAACACCTTCTTTGCACCAATAGCGATCTGTTCACAACATATACAGTACAGTTTTGTAAAAAAAAGCGAGTGTCTTGAGGGACACTGATTGGATTATTAAATATTTCCAGAACCGCCATCATATCATTTTTTGGCAACTTAGCTTATCTGTCTGTAGTATACAATTAGTAAAATGACAAAGATTATGCTATTGAATGTCCCGTTTAAAGGGGTGCCGAGGAGGATTATGTATTAACTAAATACCTAAAACGCAATTAATAGCTCCTTCCTAATTCTTAACTTATTAAAAGCTCCAGCTTACATACACTGTACCCTGCATGGGAAATCTAGATTGTTATATTGAGTTACTCTAACTGCTTACTTATCATATTAATTAACTAAAATATATGTTAAACAGAAATGAAGACTTGGCACTGTCAATGTTTTAATGATGAATGAATCTGCTAATCCTACTCATTACCCCCGTGAATTCCAATGATTTCTTTTACCTCAGAATATTCATCCCTCTCATCAACAATTCGTTTTAGATGTAATGCCATGTTCCTGGACAGAGAGTCAAGGTCCTCCTGGGACAAATCAACAATGTCCATCCACTGTAGGTCAAACACATTCTCCTGATTGTGAGTCACCTTCCAAGAATAAAAGGAAGACCATTATTAACTAGTTTCAGTAATCAGTATGGTACAGGACATTAACTAAATGAAATACCACCTCTAGACACTATTTAAAACAATGGTATATGGGTTATTTGTTAAATATACTGCACTAATGCACAACACTGCAGAATACATATAAGCACAAAAAAATATTGGAGAAGAACTGTTGTATCATCAGTTTCAGAACATAATATGTCTAATGTTTACATATACATGGCTATGTCATTATTTAAAACACGTTACAGCTCCTGATCAGCATGTTCCTGGTCATCTCCTGAAAATATTAATTATTTATATTTAATGTAAGTTCAGAAGCACATGCTCTCTAATGAAAAATGTCCTGTCATCATTATACCATTATGGACAGGGCACTTGGATTAAACACAGGCTTCCATTACTTAGGGCCTTCAATTAATTGATTATCTATAACATAGCTGCTTTATGTTAGCAAAATCATCAAACAGAACACTCAAGAAACTTTTCTTTTACTCTGCAAAATGTACAACATGGATCTTTTTGGTCATATGAAATTGAATAACTTGGTATAAATAATAAAATACCACAAATTAGCCATTTTCTTTTTATTAAAACATCTATTAATAAATACCTCTTGAATGTGGGACGCAATTGCAGCTTTTGTGTCAAAATCTAAGGTTTGGATTTTCTCAATGAATTCTTCTTTTTTCTCACACTGAAAAAAAAACAAGTGTTCAAAATATTAAATATATTTTCTTAGCAAAAAAACATTCTCACTATACATGCATTGTGTATTTTGTCTAACACAGAATGCATGCTTATCATATTGGTTAGTTAACCAAATACTATAGTAACATGAGCTTATGTTAAATTGTGTCATTTTGGGCCTGCAATACAGAAATTATTTTAAAAAAAGCACATTTTGTGGCAAAATATAATTTATCATTAATTGTAAAGCTGCTGATTGTGAATAGACCTCATATACTCATGGATCAGGATTATACCAGTGATGGGGTCACCTCAGGATAAAAAAGGTTTGTATAATATATTACTGGGGACTGGGATAAGAGGCAAAATTGACAGTATCTTAAATTATATGTTAAGCATTAAAACCAAAACAGTGCTGGAACAGTTACAGCATAACATTTTTCAGACGAATCCATACATTTGCAGTTTAATATTTTATCAAACTATCACAAATTGCTTCACTGTCAATTTTAAGTTTCTTAAACGACTGTATATGATTGGATCAAAAAGAAAAAACCCACCTGAACTGCACAACCAAGCAAAAGTAACAAGAATTTCTTCATTTCATCCAGACCTTGTTCTGTAAATACATCATTTGTAAACATAAGGATCAAATGTTTAGTATTTTTTTTATTATTTAATTGTAGAATACTCTTCTGAAATTCAATTTTGTCTTCAGATATATAACACAATACCCTACCAGTGTATGACTACAGTACTGTACATGTTTGCCTGATACCACCAGTCAACTGCATTCATTTGAAATTCAGCAATTGCCTCTCTTAAAGGCATTACATTTCTCAGCTCTAAGAAAGTATAATGTAATACAAATGGGATAAGAGTTAAGACTTTTCAATACTCTATTATTATTGAATTATACATTCTTTTTGACAAAATTACAAATCAAATTTTTAAGCATACAATAAATATATAAACCTGTGAAACTTCTTTAAGATGGTACACATATAATATGCTTCTTGCCATGATTGACTGCTTTCTCATGTTTATTAAGTTATAATTTGGGACATACGGTATTAAGAATTGTGATGGTACTTTAAAATAAATGCACTACAAGCAAGGAAATAAAAATAGCTTGTAATATTTATTGCAATAAAAAATAATGCATCACTATAAAACATAAATAGATAGTCATAAAGTACACCAGGAGGTCCCCGGTTCAAATCCCGGCTCACACACTGACTCACTGTGTGACCCTGAGCAAGTCACTGAACCTCCTTGTGCTCCGTCTTTCAGGTAAGACGCTGTTGTAAGTGACTCTGCAGCTGATGCATAGTTCACACACCCTAGTCTCTGTAAGTCACCTTGGATAAAGACGTCTGCTAAATAAACAAATACTAATACACGAGAACGCATTCATTTGTATTTATCTATAGGATTAGTTTAAGAACATGTGGCCAGGTTTCCTAGACTGTCCTTAATTATGTCTGACATGTCTTGTTGTTATTTGTGTTATTTGTGAGAAAATGATAAGAGGGCACATACAGTACGTTAAGGATCAGATACTGCAAAGTAAACACAATCTTATAAAGATTAAATTAATCTACATGAAGTATTTGTTTACTGTAAACGTAGAAGAGCAGTATAAAATGGTCCTCACCAAAGCTCTGATAATAGATCTAAGAGTTTTAGTAACACCAACTGAACCAGATGTCCCTAATTTTGTTTCGCCCACAACTGGGTTAAAAGGTCAGTTAACAGCATTAAGAGTAGCCTTAGGATCCAGCCCCAAGGCTATGCAGCTTATAACAATGGGCTATGTCTGCAATAAAAGCACAGACTAATGGATTGTAATTACATTACAAACTGCTAAATCTGAAATAAACATACACATGTAAGAACATTGATCCAAACTTAATCTCATACAAAGGACAGTGTGTAAGTTCAAGGATTTTTTTAAATTTATTTAACAGTATAGGGCTTCATATTCATGAAGCTGTTCTAGAATTTTTTTTTTTTTTTTTATGTAAAGCTTTGTGAATACTAGGGTGTGGCAATGCGCCCCGCCCCTGTGTGCATTTGTGTGTATGTTGCGTGTGTAAATGTTGGTGTATAGTCATTGGTACACGGGATATAAACGGGTCTGTGTTTCACGTGTATTTAAATAGTGTATATTTGTATTTAGGCACGGGATTGCACATCACGCACGTGCATTTAAAATATAATATGTGAACACGGGGTTTCACGTAATGAATTCACGTGCTGGGATTCAAGTGAGTAATTAATTAGTAATTGAATCCCAGCACAACAGTATATATAGATGCACGTTTCTTGCACTAAGGGTTGGTGTTCGGTGAGTGGAGAACGGGATTGGAGACGGAGGTAAAGATAATAATAATAATAGTAATAGTTAAATCTGCTCACCGTGTTTTGTCTGTCTAGTCCGTTTTTGTTTGTCCTTTTATTTTGGCTACAAGTGCCGTGTCCTGTGTTTTGTTGTTTCAAACCTTTTATTTTCTGTCTGTTTATTAAATGCTGAACGCGATCACGCGTTCAGCCTCATCACAACCACCGTCTCTCTGTCTGTGTATTCCTTTTCTGGTCTGACGCCACCCACTCTGGCCGTCTTTGTGACACGTGGTGTCATCGTGGGATAGCCGCGCCTCCAAGCGTCAGACCAGGAGGGGTTTTGTTTAAAAAAAAAAAAAAAAAAAAAAAAAAAAAGGATTACAAATATTGTTTTTGGGGGGAAAAAAAAAAAGAGAAAAAAGAGAGTCAATGGCAGAAGACGCCATCAAACTGCGGGGCTGGTTCCTGGAGAATGCTGGGCTGGAGGCCCAGTCTCTGCCCATGGTCGTCCGGGCTCTGTGGATGATGGACTGTGAGAGATGGGAGGCATATCAGGAGGAACACACCCCAAACACCTTGGAGGAAGGTGTGGAGTTTGTCCTCAGCTACCTGGAGGCAACCATAAATGGAACAGCAGCCCAGGTAGCAGGACCACCAGCAGAGGAGTACCTGCTGTCCCCATCTCCACCAGCAGAGGGTGAGTACCTGCTGTCCCCATCTCCACCAGCAGAGGGTGAGTACCTGCTGTCCCCATCTCCACCAGCAGAGGGTGAATGCCTGCTGGTTTTGCCTCCACAGCCCAAATGGGAGGAGCCTGAGCATCCACAGCCCAAATGGGAGGAGCCCAAGCGGAAGGAGCCCGAATGTCCTACGCCTGAGTGGGAGGAGCCCGAACGTCCTACGCCTGAGTGGGAGGAGCCCGAACGTCCTACGCCTGAGTGGGAGGAGCCCGAACGTCCTACGCCTGAGTGGGAGGAGCCCGAACGTCCTACGCCTGAGTGGGGGGAGCCCGAACGTCCACAGCCCAACAGGGAGGAGTCGGGGCGTCCACAGCCCAACAGGGAGGAGTCGGGGCGTCCACAGCCCAACAGGGAGGAGTCGGGGCGTCCACAGCCCAACAGGGAGGAGTCGGGGCGTCCACAGCCCAACAGGGAGGAGTCGGGGCGTCCACAGCCCAAAGGGAGGCAAGTCGGGGCTTCCACAGCCCTGGGACCCAAGCCACCAGCAGAGGGAAAATGCCTGCTGGTTCAGCCCCAGGAGCCAGAAGGGGAGGAGTTACAGGCTCAACCCCCTGAAAATTTTTGGGGGGGAGAAGGGCAGGATGCTGGTGTCCCCCAGCAGCCTCTCGCTATGCTGCTGAAGGCAGCACGGCGTGCACATGCCCAGCCGCCACAGCAGAGGGAGCCAGCACCGCCAGGAGCAGAGGAGCTGGAGCTGCCTCTGCCTCCACCACCTCCAGGAGCAGAGGAGCAGGAGCTGCCTCTGCCTCCACCACCTCCAGGAGCAGAGGAGCAGGAGCTGCCTCTGCCTCCGCCACCACCACCGCAAGGAGCAGAGGAGCAGGAGCTGCCTCTGCCTCCGCCACCACCACCGCCAGGAGCAGAGGAGCAGGAGCTGCCTCTGCCTCCACCACCTCCAGGAGCAGAGGAGCAGGAGCTGCCTCTGCCTCCGCCACCACCACCGCCAGGAGCAGAGGAGCTGGAGCTGCCTCTGCCTCCGCCACCACCACCGCCAGGAGCAGAGGAGCTGGAGCTGCCTCTGCCTCCGCCACCGCCCGGAGCAGAGGAGCAGGAGCTGCCTCTGCTGCCCGTACCTCCGCAGGGAGTACGGTGGCCGGAGCCCCAGAAAGGGGAGCTGCCGGCCACGAAGGGGGACGAGGTCTGGAGACCACTTTCCCCAGCAGCAGTTTCGCTGCAGGAGTTCTTGTGGCCGGAGCCCCACAGGAGGGAGCTGCCGGCTACGAAGAAGGGGGAGGTCGGGGGACCACCTGCCCCCGCAGCTTTTTCGCTGCAGGACGGGACCAACAGGCTGTCAGCCGTGCCACTACCGGCAGGGGTGCTGACAGCATGGCCAGCCATGGGCCCACTGAAGCCTCCCTTCCCAGCCCGAGACTTTGTCCTGGACTGCTGGGTTTTTAAGGGGGGAGGTGGCCGTTGAGGCCATGTGTGCTGCGCACAAGGGGGGGTATATGTGGCAATGCGCCCCGCCCCTGTGTGCATTTGTGTGTATGTTGCGTGTGTAAATGTTGGTGTATAGTCATTGGTACACGGGATATAAACGGGTCTGTGTTTCACGTGTATTTAAATAGTGTATATTTGTATTTAGGCACGGGATTGCACATCACGCACGTGCATTTAAAATATAATATGTGAACACGGGGTTTCACGTAATGAATTCACGTGCTGGGATTCAAGTGAGTAATTAATTAGTAATTGAATCCCAGCACAACAGTATATATAGATGCACGTTTCTTGCACTAAGGGTTGGTGTTCGGTGAGTGGAGAACGGGATTGGAGACGGAGGTAAAGATAATAATAATAATAGTAATAGTTAAATCTGCTCACCGTGTTTTGTCTGTCTAGTCCGTTTTTGTTTGTCCTTTTATTTTGGCTACAAGTGCCGTGTCCTGTGTTTTGTTGTTTCAAACCTTTTATTTTCTGTCTGTTTATTAAATGCTGAACGCGATCACGCGTTCAGCCTCATCACAACCACCGTCTCTCTGTCTGTGTATTCCTTTTCTGGTCTGACGCCACCCACTCTGGCCGTCTTTGTGACATAGGGCCATATTATAATTTCAGTAGCATCATTTCAGAAACTTTTGTGATGGACCCTGGAGTTGATCCAGGTACAGCTTTAAATAACTTTGGATTGGTAAATTACTGTATGAGTATTTGTTTTTCTAGTTTTCTCATATATGTATTTTTTTGGGTTATTTTACCTAACATTTACATACTGTCCACTGAATTATTATCGTGACATTCTTTTTTTCGTCTCCTCCTCTGGATTCAGCAGTTGGCCTGCGTTTTTAAATCTGGGATGTAAATAAATGAAAATAATTAAAGATTATGTGATGTTTAGTTACAGACCTCACTGTACAAAAACACAGAAAGAATGTTTGCTTATTGGACAGCTAATGAATTTGGCTATTCAGTTTTTTGCAGATGTTGATGAACTGTAGACATTTTAAACTGCTATAGCATCAAATACTTGTGTTAAACAAAATGTGCTGAGAAAAAACAGACGGCCATGATTAAAACCTTTGATATCAGTTTAACATCTTTGCTTGTACTGAAATTTTATGGCTCCAGGCTGCCAAACTAGCTTCCTCCACTGTAATACCTCTAAACAACTGCTAACCTAGGCAATGTTCCACATTTAAATACAATTGATACATTACTAAAACCAGCAGAAAAATAAATTCAGATAAGACAGAATAAAATGAATAACCAAGTACTGTTGCAGTAACATTTAAAAAGCCTTTTTATTAAATCTGACAAAATGCTTTTTGTTTCTGTTGTAGAATACAATGCTAAATAAAATGTAAAAAATTGTAGATTGATACTGAAAAGATTATATTTGTACTGCAATTCATTACAACAGATAGTTCACAGGAAATCTTGGAAAAATGTTGCATTTTAATGAAATTACCAGAAGCAGTGAATATAAAGAACAGACACTACAGTATATAATTAATTAATAGAGTTGTCTGAAAGGGAACTGTGTCAGAAAAGAACAAACCCAAAACAGCACAAGGAAGTTTTATTTCACGTGGACGCGGAAAACGATTGACTATGTCAGGATTGCTTCTTGTGACAATATTTTACTATTAGTAACCTGTCTTAAGTCACCATACTTGCATCCTGTCAGGAAACATATGGTTATAGCTAATTTTGGGCCACTACCAGAAACTGCACCATATCCTGTCATAGAAAAGCTACAGTATATAAACAAAAAATGTTCCTTTCAGGGTTATACTTTTATGTCTAGGTTGTTATTTCTTCAGGTTCATACATAATTATAACAGTGGAGTAATGCAGAAAAGTTCCAAGAAAAACCTTTCGACTAGAAGTGACTTGCAGGTTTATAACTAAACAGAGGAGAAATATAAATATGTAAACCCGGTTACATTTTATGAGCTACTACTTATTATGGAACATGTACAGTACAAAATCTTGTAGACACGCATAATTGGTTCTAATGAAAATGATCTCTGTGTTCTTTGACTGGGGATAATATTCTGTGGATTCTGTGGACAACTGTACTGCATCTACAACTATGGCTGCTAGGGTCTAAAATTCTCACTGGATCTTGGCCAAATCCAAAACCTCATCAGCTTACTAGTCATCATTAGTCTACACTAAGGTAATACTGTATCGAACAGAAGTCCCGATAAAAAAAATACATTAGAAAATAATTATAGTTATCGGAAATGCATGACATTGTATTCATTATGACGATTTTTAATGAAGCTGGATTTTTTATCATATTTTTTGTTTCATTATTCCATCTGTTCTAGTAATATTGAATTAGTACATCTTGTAGTGTTTGAGCAGCCGCCACTTCCGCCCTAACGATGACCCAGCGGTTGTGAGGCTTTTGCGAGATTTCGTTGAGAAAAGGCGGTGAGTGAAAGTAGCAGTGAGCACTCTCTTTCAAAACAGCTTAACGAAAAAAAAAAAAATCAGTATCCATTTTGGTATTCTTGGAGAAAATGGAGGTACCCTGCGCAGTATATGTAATAAGGTACTGTATGGTATCAGAGCTTGTAAATGCGTCAACATTAACTATTTTGTTGTTTTGTGCACTATTAAGTATTTGGGTAAAAAAAAGTGTGCTATTCTGTTAGTTTCATTCTACAGTAGTGTGTACAGAGAAGGCATGATTTATTTTGTGTTACTGTTATTATTTACAGTAGCCTATAGGCTAAAGTTAAAAAAAAAATGCACTGGGTCTTTTAAACCAGACACTTAATTATCTCAGGTAACCTGTCCTCGGTTTAGCGAGGCACTACTGTATTTTATATTTGTATAACCAGCGGAATCTAAATGAGCAAACACAGCGATAATTGCAATTATCACAATTTTCTATCCTGCAGTTATCATTTCAGAGATTTTCAATATTGTCCCAACCCTAGTATATACTACAAAATATATGTTAAAAATATCATGTTTTGCACTGTTCTTGTGTTTTGTTACATATTTAGTGTGATACAGTCATAGTGAACCTGTTCTGAAGACAACTGGTCTTTTAAAACAGATGTTTTTCTATAACATATGGTCTTCATTGTAAAAATGTAAAGCACAGCAATCTGGAATAAATTAAAAATTTTGTGTATTATTCCCTTATTACTGTACATATTTTAGGCTTCCTATATTGCAGTACACTGGGTTAGCAGCCTTTTTATACAAAACCAACAGTACAATTAAGCTGCTATTCCTCAGTTATTGTCACTTTAATTTAGGTCTGTCAAATCTGTGGTGCTGGCTAAATCTGCCCAAGGCATGTTTGAAAACCCTGCAGTGTGACATATCCGAAACAACACACACTGAATTCTGTTAAAAAGGCACACACATAATGGCAATTTACATACAGCTGCAACAGCCACTGTTTTATTGATCATAATCCTATTGCAGTATCTGGAAATCTTGTCTTGTGAATACTGTACATATAAAAATACTTATTGCTTTCTTGAACTTGTATTTGTCTATGGATAGGAGTGGTCCTATGCTAGTAGCTACACAACTACAGTAGAACTAGTCTTATTCACTGAATCAGTTTTTCAAACATGATATGTAGCTACTGTAGCAGCTGCTTTTAAAAATGCTGTTTTTTGTAACAATAACAATACATTAGCTCCTGTTACAATACTAAACTACCAAACAAGATTGCTTTGTTAGGACTGCAAAATAGAAGTCTACTGTACATTCCCATTACCACAGTAATTGCATCTATCCCTGGAAACTGTTGTTAGAGTGTAAATACACATGGTTTTCTTTGGCCTGTAATCAATTTCATATGTTATAATATTCCTTTGCATTCTGAGGCACTCATATGCAAATCCTCTGCTGTGTTAAGGAAGACAGCAGTTACTTAATGTATATTTTTTTTAGACAAACCTCAAAATGAAAAACAGTTTGCTTTTATACATAAAACAAAGTCTGATATTCATGAAACCTTCCATGATTGTTAAAGAACCTACAACAGTCACTTGCTACAGTAACAACAAAATAAAAGTGTTGTCAAGCTGGTGTCATTCCACACAATGTTGGTTTGCCCTACTTTTTAGAAAGAAACTATGGCCCAAATTAAGAAAGCATTGTGCTAAGTCACAGCAATTTCTTCATCAAAAACACATTCTTTAAAAAAAAAAACCTCCCAATTAAGATGCTGTTAATATTTGTTATAATAGCTACAACTATAGTATTTAACCTACCAGAGAGAGGATTTCTACCCAACACCAGGACATTTGGAAGGGGCATCATGATTAACTGCTGTAAAGTCTCCTATAAAAGAAAAATATATTATTAGACTAGTCAAAAAAATGACTTAAATTTTCTTTTCTTTTTTTTTTATTTATGTGAGATGGTCACTGTTAATAATACAAATCACAACATCATGTGGTGTCACCAAAGTGTATTACATTTGTGGTCAGCAGACTTCTGTATGCACCCATTATAGTCATGTGAACATTTTTGTGGTTGTATTTGGAAACTAAAGATGCAACAGTGTTAAAAAAACATGCACACAGTATTCTTCTTAAATCCTGAACCTCCAACTTTTTGTTTTTTAGTTGTCTGCTCAAAAGTAAGCAACAACAGCTTGTACAGTAAAACCAGGGGCGTGCGCAGGAATAAATGTACACTTGCACAAAGTCAGGGATTTTGTAGGCATATAGTCAGGTGTATGATTAAACAATTATACCAAACAGGTGCTAATGATCATCAATTCAATATGTAGGTTGAAACACAATCATTAACTGAAACAGAAACAGCTGTGTAGGAGGAATAAAACTGGGTGAGGAACAGCCAAACTCAGCTAACAAGGTGAGGTTGCTGAAGACAGTTTACTGTCAAAAGTCATACACCATGGCAAGACTGAGCACAGCAACAAGACACAAGGTAGTTATACTGCATCAGCAATGTCTCTCCCAGGCAGAAATTTCAAGGCAGACAGGGGTTTCCAGATGTGCTGTCCAAGCTCTTTTGAAGAAGCACAAAGAAACGGGCAACGTTGAGGACCGTAGACGCAGTGGTCGGCCAAGGAAACTTACTGCAGCAGATGAAAGACACATCATGCTTACTTCCCTTCGCAATCGGAAGATGTCCAGCAGTGCCAGCAGCTCAGAATTGGCAGAAAACAGTGGGACCCTGGTACACCCATCTACTGTCCGGAGAAGTCTGGTCAGAAGTGGCCTTCATGGAAGACTTGCGGCCAAAAAGCCATACCTCCGACGTGGAAACAAGGCCAAGCGACTCAACTATGCACGGAAACACAGGAACTGGGGTGCAGAAAAATGGCAGCAGGTGCTCTGGACTGATGAATCAAAATTTGAAATATTTGGTTGTAGCAGAAGGCAGTTTGTTCGCCGAAGGGCTGGAGAGCAGTACACAAATGAGTGTCTGCAGGCAACAGTGAAGCATGGTGGAGGTTCCTTGCAAGTTTGGGGCTGCATTTCTGCAAATGGAGTTGGGGATTTGGTCAGAATTAATGGTCTCCTCAATGCTGAGAAGTACAGGCAGATACTTATCCATCATGCATTACCATCAGGGAGGCATCTGATTGGCCCCAAATTTATTCTGCAGCATGACAACGACCCCAAACATACAGCGAAAGTCATTAAGAACTATCTTCAGCGTAAAGAAGAACAAGGAGTCCTGGAAGTGATGGTATGGCCCCCACAGAGCCCTGATCTCAACATCATCGAATCTGTCTGGGATTACATGAAGAGAGAGAAGCAACTGAGGCTGCCTAAATCCACAGAAGAACTGTGGTTAGTTCTCCAAGATGTTTGGGCCAACCTACCTGCCGAGTTCCTTCAAAAACTGTGTGCAAGTGTACCTAGAAGAATTGATGCTGTTTTGAAGGCAAAGGGTGGTCACACCAAATATTGATTTGATGTAGATTTTTCTTCTGTTCACTCACTTTGCATTTTGTTAATTGATAAATATAAACTATTAACATGTCTATTTTTGAAAGCATTCTTACTTTACAGCATTTTTTCACACCTGCCTAAAACTTTTGCACAGTACTGTATATATATATATATATATATATATATATATATATATATATATATATATATATATATAATCGTGTGTGTGTGTTTGCGTGTGTTGATATGGTTATATAAATAAATAGCATTACACTCGCAATTTCAACGAAAGTCCATACGCTGTGGAGCTTTGTAACACTGACACATCTTTCTGCAGTTGCAACTGTAACAGGCAGCGTGGCCAAAAGCACCAATAGGTTGAATACATCAGGATACAGAAGTCCCAGGTCATGTTCTTTACAGACCTTCATGTGTTCTGGCAAAGACATTGCATTGTCTGATTCCTGAGCATTAAAATAGGCTCAATGTGGTGTGCAAATAAATCGTACTGCATTTCAGGAACTCTGCATTGAAATTGTTGATTCAGCTTCACAAGTGCTTTCCCTTTAGTATATTAACAGTTTTCAGGTTTTCAGTTTAGGATAAAATAGCAATTTTAAAAATGTGTGGTTTTTCCACTAATTGTAGTACTGCAGCTGGACTCAAACATTAAGGGGACACACGCGCCAGTCCTTAGATGCACGTTATGGGGGAACGTGTGCAAACCGAGTACACGCGTGTCCATAACTGCACGTTATGAGGAAATACGTTCAGGTTGTGAGTGTCAGTGACAGAAAGGGCAAACGCAATACAATGATAAGCCGAAATCCATATTTTGGAGATGATTAAGGGCCATAAACTACTGGAAATGATGTACTTATTATGTAGAATCTGGTACTTGGTAGAATCTGTCTTTAAAAAAATAAACTTGTTATGTGTAGTGTAGAGCACAGTAAGCCTAAAAGATAGTTGCTTTTGTTACTGAATGGGGTTGCAATCATCCTTAAGACATGCACTAGGCCTAGAACAACATTGCGTGATTTTGCTGAAGTGGCTAGACAAGTAAGCCTGTTATCTCTGAGGTCACTCCTCAAATAGGTGCAACAGTGTTGTTTTTTTAGACTCAAATATCATTCTGTCTGGAAAGGGTTACTTTGTTTTTATCCAATGAGAGAAACGTTTATAGGCTGCTGTTATTTAAAATGGTGGTGGGGGAAGAAGAGGAAAAAAGACAAACAGCAAGGAGCTGGAGAAGAGAGCAAGCTACTGGATTACAATTCATACAAACTTATTTGGAATACAAGGATCGCGTTATAGTTAAGCTTAACTTGCATTAACTATTTTTTGTTTAAGTTTTTTGATTAAATAGATCTACTGGGGCCCTAGTTAGAAACCGTGTTTTATTGGTTTTTGTATGCACAAATATAACGCTGTGCATTATAAATCTACCACGCTTCAGTTTCTGGGTTTTTTGGATATCTTTGTCTGGAGTTTTGGAGAACAGAAGACTCGGCAGCTGGTTAAATATCTGGAAGACTGGTGAGGTCATTTCAGTTTCTTTACAATGACTCAAAAGATATAAAAGGATTGTTTTTTCATGCTGACTGTTTTAGCTTTAATACCTATTGGCAGAGGAAGCACCAAATGGAACTATAGCTTCACAAATATTTCTAGCTGACTTGTATTGTGTTTATAATGTGCTACATTTGTTGATTTGTTTGCTTGGTTGTTTACTGATGTGGTTATTTTGTATTGCTGGGATGAGGGGTGAACAGGATGTTGTCATTTCAATGCTGTGTCAGTATTTATTGTATATGGTGAGTTATCTGTTGTTATGGAACATAAACACCATAGTACAATAAAAATAGTTATTATTTGTGTAAAGAACTTGTCCCTTGTGTTTTTATTGCTGTCGGTATTTCTAGCTGATTTGGGAGTTATTCATTTTGTAACCTTGATCGTGGTTATTTGAGTGTTAATCTCCAGATACAGTCGATATAGAGCGTCCGCTACAATGTATTTTCAAATCAGGATCCATTTTACTTTGGAAGATTAATATTTCATTCGATGAGAGCTGCCAGTCAGGAACGGAAACCATGTCCTTTTATTTATCAGTGTTTCAGTTAAACCAGCCTCCTACCTTGCAATGGACAATACACTCACAGACTGCTCCTGATCAAATCAATAGGTTTTGCAGCGGCCTCACAGCAATGCATTCTACATCTCTCCCGAAAGCAGCCTCATCTTTCACTCCATCTAAATTGCCTGAACACTTAAAGACCAACATCGACATCCTATCAAAATTCTGGCTGGCAGAATGTGCAGCAACCTCCTGCAATACCAAGGAGGCACTTAATGCAGCTTAAATTTGCTCATATCTCACAATGAGCTTCTTTTCACTCACTTCAGCAGTTATCTGCTTTCTACAGCAGGCCACTGCACACTACTGACGGCAGTCCACCACACACTGTTACAGATTACTGCTTCAGCAGATCTCTGCTCTCAAGCTCCCACTGTCATTCTCTTTCTACACAGACTTTTCGCAATATTATAAAAGATCGCCAGATATCAGCAGTTGGTTCCGGCACCAGCTCCAGCACCTCTCCAAGTTCCGCAATTCCAGCACCTGTGAGTTCTCCTCTCTTCAACCTTCTTCAATCGGCTAGAAATTACATGTCAGCTGCACTAGCTCCATCAACAAGATCATCCTACTCTACAGGCTGGTCTTCTTTCTCCTCCTTCTGCGCAAAAAACACAAATTTAGCCAGTTCCATTTAATCAAAACTGGATCTTAGCCTTTATCGTCCACGCATGAGACATTCTACACCTCTCCACTTCTACAGTCAAGTCTTACATCTCCGGAATCCAGTTCCATTACAGTCTCAAGTCAGTGTCCTCTCCGATTCTTCTGGCCATTCCAGCAATCTGCCTGACGCTCTGTGGCATATCTAAGAGCTCACATCCTACTTACCCATCTCGGCTTCCCATATCTTCGGATATTCTGCTGTTACTCATGTCAATCTTGTGAAAAGGCTGTTTCAACCCTTTTGACGATCTCCTCACAGAAGTCATGTGCTTAACTGCTTTCTTTGGATTCCTCAGATGCTCCGAATATACTGTCCCATCTCTTTCCAGCTTCCCTTCTCTCTGCATCCGTTCCAATGACATCCTTAGTTCCAGATACATCTTCAGCAAGAAGCTTTTCCTCATGACAGATCCGCTGTTCATCAGCTCCTCTCGTGCAGTAGTTTCAAGACATTGGTTCTCAACTCACCTTGCCTCTCTCATCTCCAAAGCAGGCCTTTCTCCTCAGTTCTACACTCCTCACTCCTTTAGAATCAGAGTAGCCACCTCAGCAACAAAAGCCAACATTAATCAGCATCTAATTAAGAGCCTAGGGTGCTGGTCCTCCTCAGCAGTAGGATCGTACATACGCACATCTGTTTCTGATATTGCTGCAGCTCACCAAAAAACTGTCTCGTATGTCTTTTCCTCATTTCAGAAATGTTATGCATTGACATATGAACTACTGTTTGTCCCATGGGTGTGGGGTTGTGCGGGGAGCCAGGGTCCAACCTTTGGGGGTAAGTGAGGCTCACTTCCCCGACCTCTATGGCCGCCGCCATCCACGCCTCCGCCGAGGGGAGGTTCTCACCGCGTGAGTCAAAGGGGACCCCCGGCCACACACTCTATCCTTAGCAGCTCCTGCTCTTTATCTTACTCAAACTGAGACTGGGCTCTATTTCCAGCTCCCTATTCTGTCATTCCTTTTCCAGGTTCTTCAGCGCAAGAGCCTATTCTTCTTACACAGCTGCCGCTCCACAGAGCTTGTCGTGGGCTCCGCCGAGCCAACCTATCTTAAGTATTTTCTGGTTCCCGAGGCTGCTGAATAGCCTGCCTTCGAGGCCGCTCTCTCTCCTCTGGCCAAGAAGGCTCCCGCCGGTCAGGAACCTCTTTCCTTTCCTATCCTATCCCCTGAGGCCACTCCTCAAACTACCTCTCCAAGTAACGACCTTTCACTCCAGCCCTGGCTCTCACCCCGTGAATTGAAGAGTTTTAAAAGGTGAAAAAGAAATACAGTATATATCGCAATTGAATCTACATGATTTTCACAATTTATACCCTTTACTCCTGCACCCAAAAATTTCCTCCACCTGTTTTCCTTAGGGCAGGTGTTTGTAAAGCTGGTTGCTTTAAACATTGCTGAGGATTTGTTACACTGCCATATCAAGTTTCTTTGAGGACCTTTCATCTTTGTAATCCGCTCTCAAAATGCACAGGTTTCATTATTAAGAGATTTAATTTCCAGGCAGATTTTTACCGACTCATACTCAAATTCCTGCACCTCTGAAACACTGCTGAATTAATTTCACTGCATTTCAAACACTGAATCAGAACAATCCTTCATACGGTACTTTAAATTTACTTAAAAAGTATGAAAAACAGGTCTGTTTTTTTGTAAATAACTATGTCACTTAAAAATGTCCATAGAAATCTGAATAAATGTTGACATCTTCAGCCATTGTAAATGTGTTTTGATGTTATTTGTGACAATTCGAAAGGCTTCTATTTTGGCTGTCTCCACACAGAAATGAATATCTGTAATGTACAATAAAATAAATATTTTACTTGTGTCATCGGTGTCAATTTCAGGCGGAGCTTCATGGTCGGCAAGGTGGTACAGCTGAGATAATTTTTTTCCTCTGTCATCATGTCTGGTGCTGTCAGTGTCACTTTCTTAGCACACAGTACAGACAGCAGTCGCTCAGTAACGAGGTGCAAACAGGTGATTGATCGATCTGTATGAGCGTTTACGAAGGTGCTTTGTTAAAAAAAAAAATGTAAATCTAAATTGATAAGTGTTTATTTTTTAGCAAAATAAAATCTAAGCCTATTTTAGGGACCCCAACTGTTGTTGATTAGTAAGTTTACATCAGGTCTACCAAGTTTCAAAAGGTACTAGTCCTTTGGACTAGTAGCACAATATTGTTAGTTTCTAACCCTGTGTATGCATTATTTAAATAACGTTTCATGTATATTCCTTAAAGGTACAGAACTACAGTCAGATAAGGAAAATTATAGGGGTAATATTATGCTGTGTCAATAGCATGACGCAAGATTATCAGATATGTCTATACATAATACATGACTGCACTGTGAAAATAGAATAATGTTGGTTTCATTTTCATCTCAGAGAGATTACATGTCAGAAATACACAAAGCTGAAATATTTTCAGCACATACTGTAACTTTTTACAAAACCACTAAATGTTCTGTTTTCATTCAAATTATTGTATTGTTAACATACTTGAAAATGCTTTGAAATTTAACTTGTTTCTTTATCCAGGCAAAAAAGAAATGTGTTGTACTCCTTATCAGTCCCAGAATAATGGGGCAGCAGTGTGGAGTAGTGGTTAGGGCTCTGGACTCTTGACCAGAGGGTTGTGGGTTCAATCCCCAGTGGGGGACACTGCT
This sequence comes from Acipenser ruthenus, assembly GCF_902713425.1. Taxonomy (NCBI): domain Eukaryota; kingdom Metazoa; phylum Chordata; class Actinopteri; order Acipenseriformes; family Acipenseridae; genus Acipenser; species Acipenser ruthenus. Next base: position 53,394,627 of record NC_081194.1, on the reverse strand, counting down.
GTTGTACCCTTGAGCAAGGTACTTTACCTAGATTGCTTCAGTAAAAACCCAACTGTATAAATGGGTAATTGTATGTAAACATAATGTCATATCTTGTAACAATTGTAAGTCGCCCTGGATAAGGGCGTCTGCTAAGAAATAAATAATAATAATTCATTCCTTTTCTACTCACGATCTGCTGATAATGCTTTAATAGCATGGTCTTTTTTTTGTATCCATCTTGGCTCTTAAAATATTAATGATGGCAGTGTTCCCTTGCAGAGTAGCTGAATAGCAACAGGATTATATTTCACTATAGAAAACCATCAGGCCTATATTTTCTTTATACGCTGTTGGTCACACAGTTCAGTGTAGCATTCTTTTCTGCTATTTATTCCAATATGAATAAAAAAATACTAAAAAGGAAGTAATCTATCTCTAAATGTCAGTTTTGCATACTTGATTGTGCTTTATCTATGGGCATGAAAAGTGCATTTAATCCACAGCACAATTATTGTAACTTTTTTTTTTTTTTTTTAAGTTAGGCCTACCATTGTTTTTTCTGCTCTTACCAACTGTGTTCTGAAGTACCAAACTCCTATGGGGATGGTTGCAGTCCTAGTAAAATTGAATCCTTATCCTGGATGTGTTTTAAGTCCATGACCTTATTTATACAGCATCATTTGTTCTTTCAAAATAACAAATTAAAGGATGTTCGGAAACGACAGTAAAAGTTCTCTAGAACAGAGCACTCACAAGCCTACTTTATGCCTTAAATGTCCTGTTTCTAGATTACTGTCTTTGCAGAAATAAGACATTCAACGTAAAACACTGAATCTAATTTTACGGTAGCATATACTGTAGCAGCATTTATATTTACAAACATCATGAACTTGTAAACCACTCTTGGATATAAAAAATGGTTTAATTCTATAGTCTGAAAAACCTTGCCATAATTTCAGGTTAAAAAGAATCCCATCCGAAATGGAAAATATGTACAGGAGTAATGACGTGCCTTGTATAAACCTTGTTAAATATTTATTTTTAAAGGTTTCTGCCAGCCAGAAAAACAGCCTTTCTCTTTTTGTTGCAGTTGCTAGAAAAGTCAGCTATTGAATGCTAGCCTTTAAAAAGAAATGATTGTATGGGTTCTCATGGGGGATCAACAGTGACTTGCATTCCTTGTAAACCACTGAATGCTTAAATTACATTTGCCTCATTCTACAAAGAAGATGAGGGTTCCCATGGAAACATCACTAGATGTATTCATTACAGCCTTGCTTATCAAGGCCTGTGGCTAGATTTGGGCTTTGGCTCTTTAATTCACTCCAATGTTGACTGCAGTTTTCATAATTAAAATATTAAGCATCTTAAAAAACATCTTTAATTTATTGCACAGTATAACGCTGTGAGAGTTCTCCCACAAAGGGATCTTTGAGAACCTGCTTGTAGTACTGTAGGTCAGAAACAGCCAATGACAGGAAGCAACGACCTGGACACACTCCATTTTCAGAAATGAGGCAGCCTTTTCTGGCAGAAAGAAAAAAGCTAACCTCAAATAAAAATACAAAGAAAATATAAATTTGCAAACTACTGTAACAAAATATCTACTCCAATTTTTTCTTAAAAAGGAAAAATGTCAGCAAAATAATTAACATTTTATTTTTTATATTCCTAAAATGTATTTTGAATTGCTTTCTACTACAGTTTACTGCAGTTTTTTATACTGGAGACGTTTCTCAGTAATTAATCCAATTTTAACTACACTTCACTGTAAAACATGGTACGTTGTCCCCAATGCCTTTATATATAATTGTCCAACCTTGTCATTGTACAGTAGTTAGCACTTATTTTGTTGTTTACAGTTATCCATCTTCCTTTCACAGTAACATGCAGACTGTCTGAAGCCTCAGGCTTCATATCCAGCCAGGAAGGACCAACCATACTAATCCTCTGTGTGCCCCACATCACTCACCCCAGACCACCAGCCCCTCCAGGGCACTGAAGCCATATGGCTTTAACCTGCAGAACCAGTTTTCAACCTTTTAACATCTAGGCTTGTGAAATTATAATTTTATACACAACATGTTCCACTAAGGTCTATAACAAACCACTCAAAACCTTTTTCTTTAATGTTTTGAATTGAATGTGTTAAAATATAAACCTACAGCACAACCTGTCACATCAGATGTAATTGGTCCCAGGGGATCATCAGATAGGCTATGTACAAGGGTGAAAGTCAAATACAGTTTTCAAAATTGAAAAAAAAATCTATGTAAAAAAAATCTATATAAAAAAAGTTTATAAAAACACCATAACTAACCTTGTATTTGATTTTATAGGGTCTTACCTTTCTTAAAACACATTTGTCCACACCAGATCTAATTTGTTTTCACATTTTTTGCAGGATTTATTTCATTGTGGCCTAAAAATTTCCTATGGTGTGACAACAACATTTTCTTTATGGATATATATAATGATGGTTGGGAAACAAAAAAAAATGTAACTGTCAAATCTAACTGTTGTTACCTTGGCCAAAATACTTTTATATATGAGACTTGTGGGCAAACGGTAATCATTTTTGCCATAGCTGACGCTTGTCAGTTGATTTTCTTAATCAAAAACTTCCTAACTAAAATAAAACAATTTGAATACCTTTGTATTATTCAATTGTCTTTGATATTGTGCACATTTATTCATGATATTTTTCATACCAATTTTAAACATCACACCTTAGAACTGTAATGTCACACCATGGGACGCTCCACTTAAGTTTGAATGATAAGATAATGACTACAGCACCTGATTTTCGGGTTTTACCTGATTTAACCCGATTCCCCCCGAATGCTTTTTTCTGCTTTCAGGTTAAACCCGAAAACTCCCCAAAAAGGCACATACTGCATATGAATAAACACATGCGCAGTTGTCTGTGATTCAAATGCAACATAACAGAACTGGCGCCGATGATGGTAAGCTGATTTACCTATTGGAAAAATGTGGCTTCTTAATGTTTAAATATTTTTTTTTTTTTTTCAAAATTACAGCAATATAAGGTTTTGCTTTTATTTGCACACTTTTCTTCCCAGTTATTTGTTTTATGAGTGTATGTTTAAGCCAAGAGCATTTAGATATAACAGTTGATCGTTTCTCTTTGTAAAACAGCAAGGAGTAAAGTTGTTTAGTTTACCGTATGTTCTGTGTGTAATTATACTTGCAACTTCACTACGAAATGCCTCCATATCCAGTATAGATGTCATCAAAAGTTTGCATAACCCAATGTGTGGAAATAAACATCCGTTGGGAATTTAAACTGTTGACGACAACCTTGTTGTCAACACTGGCCCAGATTTATAAAAGGATTGCACATGTTTTACGACCGTAAAACGGGCACTGAGGGTTCTGAATTCTTGGATGGGATTTATAAAACACAAGTAATGGCATAAACACGCAATTAAGACATGATTTGCAGGGGCAATGTCTCTCTGCGCTTTAGACATTGATGCATATGTAATTCTGCATATACATATGTAATTCTGGGGTGTTTCTGAATGAAACCGTTAAAATTGGGAGGGGATTTTGCAAATGACGTCTATTAAATATTCAGTCTAATTTAGTAAAGCTGCCGATAATTGCAGGCCTCGTATTTGCATGATTATTTTAAGAACTCTGAAAAGCAGGCATTAATTTGCCGCAGTCAAGACAGTAGGCTATATAAAAGGCAAGGTGATGTGGGAGACTTGTCTGCAGCAAGAAGGAGACATCGTTTTCAAGGACAAAGAAAAATTAATAGCAAAGAGCTCATTTTTTAACCCTTCTGATCAAGTCAGTTTGTAAATTACGGCTTGTAATACCGGTACCGTATTGTTTTGCAAACTCCAATTTTAATACGTTTCATAGCTTACATGACAAAACAGAAAGTCTGCAAATAGAGAATATAGAATCCATGTAAAAAAGGTTCTTAGAAGCACCTAAAAAGTTCTCCCCACAGTGGCAAAGCAAGGTTCTAACGAGCGCCTTTACTTCTTAGAGTGTAGGTATTATTAAAAGAACGGTGGAGGAGATTAAGTGAAGATGGAACGATATTCCGAGGCGCATGAAAGACAAAGTCTCATATACAATGAGAGCTCATCCTCCACCGTTATTTTAGTAATGCCTACAGAACAATACTGGTTCAGGCAATATTGTTAAATTCGAGTTGGAAAGAAAACGGTAAAAAAAAAAAAAAGGACAGAGGGACAGATGACGCAGTTAGTTTGTAGATAGAGCAAGTACAGTTTTTCGACCATATATACCATACAGATATGCTTTAAAATCATACATAGAGTAAGAAATACAGACAAACATAAGAAATAGGAGAGTTGTAACTGCATAAGACTTTAAGAAGATATAAGTCGTAGTTAAACTGAAGACTGTTCGTATGCTGCTGTATTGTTGCTGAACAACAATGGAAGGATGTAAGTAAATAAAACTTATTGTTTCTGAAGTTTGAAAAGTCTATATGCCTGGAATTATTCTATACAAAATAAGAAGTTGAACTAATATGCGAAGCACAGTAACTGGATGATGTGTTGTAATGTATAAGCAACCTACTACAAACTCTGGTACATTTGTTTATTAAGAAGCCACCGCACATTCCATATTTTATTCATTTGTCCTGGTGATGTATTTTGAGCTTGTAACACATCTTCATGTGTTACAAGTACTGTTTGTACCAAAATCTCCAATTCCATATTGGTAAATTTCAGTTTTTGCTTCTGAGCATCCTCATCACCATGGCTAGTACCAGGCTGAGGTCTTTGTTTGCCATTCATTTTCTTTTGGAATGTGTAGCCTACACACGCAGGGTTGACCCAAACCCGCTATTTTTTGTGAGAAGTGTGTAATTCTCCACCGCTAATTGCGGTGAGGGGTATTTAAATTGGTTGATTGTGGAATCGCCTGCTTTACCTAATTAGTCTTATAAAATAGGTCGTTATTTTGACGATGAGTGCGGCCGTACTGAACACGCACATTATGTGGCTTTTTGCGGTCGGTTTTTCCCCTTTATAAATTCTTTCTAAATAAAACCAGATTTCTACCCGAATATTTATTCTTTCTTGATTGTCTATAAAAAGATCCACCCATTTTTTTCATTAAATAATTCGACCTGATTTTTAAAAAAGCATTCACCTGAATTTGGAAAATAATTTCACCCGAACATCAGACGTCCTAATAAAGATTTGTAATGTGACAAATGAGGAAAGATAGACAATGGCAAACATTCTGAAACAAAATTCACCTTTTTAATTTGACTTGTTTTTCAAAAGTAACACATGTTGAACATAAAAATAAATATGGACAGCAACAGCCAGCCCTTTTTAGGGACAAAATCTTTTTTGTTTTAAGGCACTTCATAGCCATTTTCAGTAACATTAACACGTCAGTAACATAAAGTAACAAGTCACAATAAGTACAGTAAGTAACATCAAGTATGGAAAACAAATATGGCATTCTACTTTATAGCTCAAGAGATTTGTGTTAAATGTAGTCTATTCCTTACGAAGGACTTTTATCTGTCTGTGGGAGGGTGTTTTTTTTTTTTTTTAAATCAGAAACCTGCTACAAGGTAAGCAAAAGATGTGTTTTATATAAGAAAGGGATCATACGGCAGGTGCTGCAGGGAGAGGGGTTCCAAAGTATCCTTCCATTGATCATGCTAGCTGATGACTTTTGAATTTTTCCCAGTCATCATGTGACAGCTTCACAAAGCGTGACGAAGGTGAAGGCTCTGGCGCTGAGATATGACTGACAACATCTGAGTAGTAGTTACATGTGCAGTCAAGTTTCTGTGGCCATATTTTTGATTCTGGACTGAAAGTTGCTTCATACAACTCACTTCCACCTCATCTTCTGTGATCTATCTGATGCTGCTAGTTGCTCTAGAGCTGATGCTTTGAGATGCCTCTCTTTCCCTCACCTTGGTCACCTCTGTCAAGATGTTTACCATTTTTTGGACTATGACAAATGTAGAGGAACTTGTTGTGTTTAAGACACCTTTCTGGTACAATCTCTGCATGAGCAGACCAAAATTCTCATGGTGTGAACATGCACAAGTGTTACGGTCACTGTTTTTGGGTTCAATGATGTAAAAAGGGACTGAGCCTGAGAAATTGTCAGTAGGACATGGACAATGCCTTACTGGCCTCTCTGCAGTACTCGGCATGCAAATCAGTTAGGGACTTTGACAGACCTCGACTCTGATGACTCTGTTTACCCTTCCTGATTATATCCTTTTGCCAGGAAGAAGACGACTGTTTTTGTCTCCAGACAGAAATTCTTTCACAATTACTTTACAGTGTTTCGAATTATTCTTGGCTAACACTCTTTTCTTTTTTGTTTTCCTTCTCCCTCTTCTTAATGCGAAGCCATCTTTTTTTGTACATCTCAGCTCTCTTCTTGTTTAATGTCGTCACTCAGTTTCTGATTTTAATTTTTTTTTGCCCTTATATTCTGCCTTAGAGTTCTTATTCTGCTACAGTCGTAGTGGAGTGGATGATGCCACTGGCTGTAATCTTTGGGCCAGCGCTGAACTTAAATTGAACTGAACTGCGCTGAGCAGTGTCCTGATTAGACTACACTGGCTAGGTCTGTTGGTGGATCTGCAGCTAGTGGATCTGCTGTTAAGGGTACTATCGCTGTTTCATCCAGTGAGGGAGTTAAATCGAGAACAGCCCTCCACTCTTTCTCATTCTGCCTGATCTTTCTTTTCGAATTCCTCCAACTATCCCTCATCTTTTGCTGTCTAGCTTCAGTGAGGTCATTGGTGGAGAACACCTGTACTTCTCCCCTAGCTTTCTTAGCCTGGTAGCTGAGTAAATAAGACAGTAATGTTGAAACTGAGGGGATGGTCATCAATCATTTCTATCTTACTAACACCCTCCCAAACTCTTGTTTTCATTATAAATCACATGGACAAATAAGTCATACATGGATTTGCAAAGGAGGTACCAGTAGTGGGAAAAAGGAAGAGTTTCTACAGTTTCAGCAGTACAAAGATGAATGGCACACTAAATCGAATGATAACAATGAGTGCAATTACAATCATAAGGGACCACACAATAATTACTTACACTGGTGGGGGGTGGAGATTAAATAAATTAAATATTTGGCCTATGATACAGAAATACATATCAGAATACTCCTTTGGCTCTGGCTGTCTATGATGAACCTTCCATTATATACCTCATTCGTCTTTGTGCAAGCAAGGCCTCTCTCAGGATCGTTATTGATCTTTGCTCGGTACTTTGCTGTTACAATAAATACAATAAATAAAGGTTAAGAGATGTTGAAGAAAAATCTGTACATCATTATCAGTTGTGGTAGAACATCTTCCAGCAAAGCATTAGCTACATTTGAAAATATGATACATTATCACTTAAAATCCTACAGCAATTCTTAGTAAATCATGTATACTGCCTTTATAGATTATACAAGGACATAGTTACTCTTATGAGGCTAAAAATCCATAGATGAAGTCTGTTTCCTATGGTGTGACGACCAGGTACTATTGAGTGACGCTCAAATATTTGTCATACCATAGGACATTTTCGACACACCATGGGACTTGTTCTATTTCTGATTCCAAAAAGGCACTTATAAAACCACCTATATCATCTCATGACCTTGAATCTATTGACATTTGTTTGTTTTCAATGTAAGATATAAGCAGTTTTATTTATTTTTTGATAGATTCCTTTTTTATGTGTCACACCAAAGGATATACAAAATTGACATATCTTACAGGGAGGCTTAGATGATGATTTAAAAGATATTTCTGAGGTACTAACTTACCTTGATGCACATGCAGGGGGTCCTCCAAAGGCTTGTTGACTTCCTGATGTCAAAAATGAAGTGTAGTCATCTCCAAAAATGCCTGAATTTCCTTGCAGATTAATCGTCACACCATTGGACATTGATTTTGGTGCCAACCTTTTTTTTTTTTTTTTTTTTTAAGATAATACTTTTGTAAATATGAACACTGTGTCTTATAGTAGCACAGGATAGTCTTGTAGAATTAGTTTAGGAGCCTTATCTAGTAGGGGTGAGACCGAATAGTCGAACATTCGACTATTCGATAACGATGGCACCTAGCGACAAGTGAATCCAACATTCGAAAGTTAAAAAAAAAAAATGCATATATTGATTTTATTTTAAAGCCTGTACTGCTGATTGGCTCTCTATGTAGCGGTAATGAAGATTGACTGGAGTGTGGGATTTGTTATTTCTTGTCTGTGATTGGCTAAACTAGAACGTACCTCGGCTAACGATGGCTTCCTCACAGAAAAGTTCAGCATGGAAATACTTTGACAAAGTAAATGAAAACACTAAGTGTAAAATATGTGCAGTGCAATTAAACTACAACAAATCTACCCACCTAAAAGCCAAACACCCTTCTGCGACGCTAACAACGACAGAAAAGGAAAGAGGACCGCAACAAACCGCCATTGCATCCTTTGCGGTGAGGCCTCGTCAGTGTGACAACGTACGTGCTGAAAAAACATCAGCCCTTATTGCTAATATGGTGGCAAAGGACATGCTTCCCATAAGTTTTGTTGAAGGTGAGGGATTTCGGGAGTTGATGAAATTTGTGGAACCCGAATACACAGTCCATGCACGAAAAACCCTGCACTAAAACAATTACCACTCGACTCTACAGATGCGTGGACTGCACCGAATACCGAGTCGTAAGTCACAATAACCTGTCATTTCATTGAGGACTGGGAAATGAAAAACGTAGTTCTACAGACTCGCGCCACGCCAGAGAAGCATACAGCAGAGAATCTCGCAAATGTGTTGAACACCGCTGTAGACCATTCGGGTTTAACTAGGGGGGGAATCACTGCCTGTGTTCACGACAATGCCAGCAACATCATCTTCGGAGTTTGTTGAATGGGACTCGAATTTGTGCTTTGCACACACTCTGCAGCTCGCCTTCAACGATGGCTTTAAACTTGGTGCTATACATAATGTAGTCGGTGCGGCCAGCCGTCTTGTGTCACATTTTTATCACAGTGCAATAGCTACTCAGGCTCTGAAGTTGAAACAAAAACAACAAACTCTGCCTGAGCACCGTCTGCTGCAGTATTGCCGGACCATGTGGACATGCTGATTTTTTTAAACAAGAATAAGTGAACATGATAATAATAATGGACATTGCTAGCCTAACTAGTCCTAAAGTTTTTGTTAGGATTTTTTTTTTTTGCTTCCATAGAAGGCTAGTGCGTTAATGCCTCTCAGGCCTTTTTGTTCATTCATTTATTTATTTATTAATATTATTAAGCTAGCTACATACATAGCAAGCTATTGCCTATAGAGGCTATTTATTTTTTATTCACTGGAACTCGAACGCACAGGTATGTTTCCGATTTGATTAGACCGGTAGTCTATATGTTGAGTGTGGTTTGAAAACGTGGGAAAAGTAAATCGTTTAGTTAAGTGGATTATATAAATTTTCTAGCTAGATAGTCTAATGCATTTTGTATTTCGCTGTTATGACCGGAAAACATTATTGCCACAAGGATGCTAATGTTAAGGCATTTGCCTCGCAGCTCACATTGTTAAACTATTATTGAATGAAAATTAAATTAATAATTGAATAAAAATTATACAGGAGACGCCCATATTTTATAAGCAAGCGTTACTTTTTTTTTTTTTTTTTTTTTTTAATTGTCACAACATTTATAGTTCATTTGAAATTGTAATTAACGGAAAAGCTTGTGACAATATCGGTAAAAAAAATAACACTTGCTTGCAAAATACGAGAGTCTCACACGAGCGTTGACAGGTATGCTTATGTTATTGCTGCTGTTATGGCATTTCTGTATGTTTCCGAATAGGAAGGTGTTTTTTTACATAGCCTAATGTTTATTTAACAAAGTTGTTAAAGTTGTTGTGTTAGCTAAGTATTTTAAAATAAAGTTCAGAATTTATTGCAATTGCAATAATTGTCACTTTGCATTATTTCGCATTTAATGTACGTCTCATTTTGAATGGGAGGCGGAGGCGGAGGCGGGGGGTGGGGGGGGGGGGGGGGCGACTATTCGATTAGTCGACATCAACAGCTGTGGAATTATCGATAGTCAAAATATTTGTCGTGCACATCCCTATTATCTAGCATTTCTGAAGCATAAAAGATGAACTTATTCAGAGTTTTTATTACTACACACCATTGGGGACAGTCACACCACAGGGAATTTTGTTTTATGTGATAAAAGGAAAACATGAAATAATCCATCTTTACTAAAATGAAGGTGTAAGTTAGTTCATAGTGAGTAGTTTTATGGAATGGATAATTACATTTTTCAACATTTCATTGACTACCACTTATTTTGCAAGTACATCAGGAACATCAGCAGCATCAGGAAGCAGGACAATGGTAGCATCTTGTCTTTAACCCACAAATATCGTATCTCCTAGGGAGTCGTTTTACTACATTCTAGTTGCTTTATTAACTTTGGGGCATTATAAATGAACAATCTCAGGTACATCAGTGCATCTAAAACACCAAAGTACAGCACAGCACGTATACTATACAAAGAAAATCTGTGAAAATTGTTGCAAAGCAAAGCACTGTAAACAAAACAGCACTCAAAAAACAGTTCTTACCGTGCTTTCTCAGTCTATGCCAAAGTAATCCAACAGCTGTTTTTAATTATTTTTTACACTGTGTGTGCTAACCCGAGACAGAAACAACAAGAAAGCACACACACAGATGCAAACTGGCTTTGGAGGTTGGTGAAAAAATCTTTTTAACAGTACAGTATTTATATTAATCCCTTGTTTTCTTTTATTTAACATGGTTAAATAACAGCATGTAAAATTTGAAACTGAATTCCCAAATGTACTGTATTTTTATTTTATCTGCAACTGAATCCATTCTGTCTTGCTAAGAGCTGAATTTATCAGCACCGTTCAGTTGGTAGCAGCATGTGTAAATGACACATGCCACACATCCATCGCTTAATAGAGGGTATCGTATTTTACAGGATCGGACATGACAGGTTCTTCTATATTGTCTCTGAAATACATTACATTCAAAATAAATATGAATGTGCAATTACAAAATCTTGTCTCGTTAATAATAAAACAATGGAAGAAAAATCTTATTTTCAAGTACATTTAATAATTAAAAATCTGCTTTAAATTTAACTGAAGGTAAACTACTGTAATCATTGAATTTAGGTAGACATCCATATCCCATACAGTGACCACACATGATGACTATAACAAATATGTGAGGTAAGTCGCCTTGGATAAAGGCGTCTGCTAAATAAACAAATAATAATAATAATAAGTAGAGCCAGACTTTTAAGAGGGCCACTGTCGGGAATGGAAGTCTCTTGTAACTTGCATGTTCCAGAACAAAAACAAACCAATAATCCAAGTGCAATATTATCCAGATAAATATAAAAATGCAATAAGTATAACAATAACATAAAATATTGTATCGGACTAACTTCATAAATAATACAGTATAATGCTGAAATAACTGATTTTCATTTTCAATACACAACCTATTTTCTTTTTAAAAATGAATACTTCTTTCTTCCATGGTGTGTAGCCTATACACGTATGTTCTAAATTAGCTGATGATTGTTCCTTTTCTTTTAGTTCTGTATCTCCTAAAAACTTCCTGAAAAAGAAGCATTCTATAATTGTTTTAAAGCTCTTAATGACTGAATTGAGGAAGTGTAATTTTCTACTGTTGATAAAATCTTGTTTGACCTTCTAATGCACCTCCTCTTCCTGAAGCAGTTACTGTACCCCTAAAACAGGATTTGTCTTGTAAGACAACACTGTTTATGCATTTCAATGACATGGTACATTATAGGGTAATGACAGTGAGATATGGGTGGGGTGAGGGAGAGAAGATTATGGTACATCTAACATTTGCAAATGCTGTCACATTGATTTAACATAGCCTAAGATGTTTTTTATTCTACATGAACTGAATATAAAGTGTGGCTTTCAAGGACCATGCTTTACTAATACTCAGCAGAGAGTAAAAAAAAAAAAGAACACCTAAATGTAATTCCAAATTCATAATATTCATTGACAAAGGTTTTAATGACGGATTGCCGTAGGGACAGGCAGACGTAGGAACGCCATACTAACCCCTTGCCCAGGGGCTTGCAACAATACTACAGTAATTTGCCAACAATATTATAACCATCTTCAATGTAGTGATTTTCAGGTAAAAGTTACTTTATGTGCCACGGTTAAAATATATTGTAAGCCAATACATTTATAAAAGAAAGAAATTAGTAAGAATACATGTTACTTTCTGTCAATGTCAATGTGGATGTTTTAAAACAAGACTAAGCTACCCAACATACAGTATACTGTAGTACAGTTGCAGTTAAATTCTGCATTGTATTGCAGTAAAAAACAAATATTATGGATTCCAGTGTACTTGAACCTACAGGTCAACTAAGAGGAATTAATTGCACTGTAGGAGGTTGATATAGTTGAACTAAGTTACTGACTAAATTCAATTCTGAGAGTGAATCAATTAGTAAAAAAAAGAAAAAGGTTGGTTGGGGGGGCTGGGTTAATTTTACGCTCAGTTGCATGTCTGCCGCAGTTATGCTTATTACCTAATGGTTAATTTTAGATATAAAAGGAATCAGATCTCAGGGTATTGTTTCCCCAGTGAACAGGAAACTAAACAGTTTCAGAATCCCCAAGAGGTAGGGCCTGTTCCACATTGAGAATGGACCACTAACAAAGTTAATACTGTTCAAATATATTAGTTACCTACAGTTTCCATGAAGGGGCAGCAGTGTGGAGTAGTGGTTAGGGCTCTGGACTCTTGACCGGAGGGTTGTGGGTTCAATCCCCGGTGGGGACACTGGTGCTGTACCCTTGAGCAAGGTACTTTATCTAAATTGCTCCAGTAAAAAAACCCAGCTGTATAAATGTGTAATTGTATGTAAAAATAATGTGATATCTTGTAACAATTGTAAGTTGCCGTGGATAAGGGCGTCTGCTAAGAAATTAATAATGAAAATAATAATTTTAAAAAGCATCTACTTAAGAGGATGGATTATAAAGTTATTTAAAAAATATGCTTATTACAATATTTTAAACTTAAACCATTTCTGACATACTGCAAACATCCGCCTGAAACAGTATAGACATTCGTTTCTTCAGTAGCCTACATTATAAAAAAGCACTTCAAGACCGTGAAATGAGTAGAAAATTGTAACATGATTTAAAAAAAAAAGGAATGGAGTTTGGTTTCACTGCAGCCGGATCATGAGGTTTGGCTGTATAAAATGGACCAGGCTTGGATTCCACTCATCCGTCATTGTCATCAACCAGTAGTGTTATACGCACCGTAGCAAGGCAAATTAACCAATGAAAATAAACTACGTTGGGGGGCTCCTGAGTGCCACATCCGATAAAGGCGCTCTACGTGGGGTACAGGATGCGCCCTATAGTCTGGACGTTGCCGGTTCGAGTCCAGGCTATTCCTTTGCCGACCGAGGACGGGAGCTCCCAGGGGGCAGCGCACAACTGGCCGAGCGTCACCAAGTGGGGGGGGGGTTAGGTCTACCAGGGTGTCCTCGACTCACCGCGCACCAGAGACCTCTGTAGTTTGGCCGGGCGCCTGCGGGCTTGTCTATAAGTTGCCCGAGTGCTGCGTTGTCCTCCAACGCTGTAGCTCTTGGGTGGCTGCATGGTGAGTCCGCAGTGTGAAAAAAAGCGGTCGGCTGACGGCACACACTTCAGAGGACAGCGTGTGTTCGTCTTCGCCCTCCCGAGTCAGCGCAGGGGTGGTAGCGGTGAGCTGAGCCTAAAAATAATTGGCCATTCCAAATTGGGAGAAAATAATAAAAAAATAATTGGCAACGACTAAATTTATTAAAAAAAAAAGAAAAAAAAGAAAATAAAGTCGTATTTCAAAACACTATTTTTTATTATCATCGGAAGTGCATACTAATACTAAAGAAGAAAAGAAATGAAGACAGGACACTAAAAATCCATGTGTTGCTACAACTATTAAAATAACATACCTGTAATTTTTATTTTCGTTGTTAACATCCTGACAAGTTTATACACAAATGTAAACTCTCTCTCAAAGGTCTCTTTTCAAGATGTCAGCGTTTTCTTTTTTTTGTATCTTATTTCTTCTACTCAAAAAGAAAACGCTATTAAATACAGTTTTGTTAAGTGCGATTAGCGGGTAGTCAAAGTTTTGATTTGGTCCCAGCCCTAGTTTGCTATTTACATTTTTTTTAATTTAAATGCAAAGTAAAAAAAAAAAAAAACTAGATTTGAACAGAAGCGATATTACGATATTAGTTATTAAAATAAAATAGTTGTTAAAATAAAATACAGACTGTAAATCTCATGACAATGTGTTTATGTAGCAGTGTTCCAGTTAGCCATCATGGGACAAGATGTTAGATGAGGACAAATAGCTGTAAAATGTTGTACTGTTTTAATAAAAAAGTACATAATACAAATAAACAAAAGAAAATAACTATTTTATCTTTGCAGAATTTGATGGACCCTACTGTAGATATCGCCTGCATTTTGGTAGAAAAACTGTAAAAAATGCAGAGAAACTTGACAGGTTATACACAAGTCCTTTAAAAACCTGGGGTTCAGCAGTTACAAAACTGGAAACTTCAAGAAAAATCAGAATTCCACAAAGCAGCAGTAATAGTTGGCAATGATTTTGTATCTGTGATACAACAAACTAAAACACCTGTACATTCAGCTTATAAAGAAAGTGGGAAAAAAAACAGGCAAAAGCTATTTTTATATTTAAATAACTCCCAAGTATTGCTTATTATAGTTGTACTCTTAGTATGTTATTTAAATGTACTAGCAGATGTGTTCCAAACTGCACTGAAAGGAACATTTCCTTAAAGTATGTTATACATTTGTTAACAATATTGTGTTAGGTTCAAAAAGCTTTTGAAACTTGATGTAAACTTACTAGTTTATGTGAAGTGTCAAAGTTGGAATCAGCAACACCTGGAGTCCCTAAAACTAGGCTTAAATTTTATTTGCCTAAAAAATAAACACTGTTATAAATTTAAATAAAAACAATTAACAAAGGCACCTTGGTAAACTCTCCTACAGATCGATCAATCACCTGTTTGGCTCCTCCCTATCCTTTCATCTCCTATCAATCAAAATCTACTTCCTATTTAAACCATTATTCACACTGTACACGTCTGTCTTGTGTTTTTTCGTTTTGGTGAACCTAAGCGGATTTCAAGACCCCCAGCAATTTTTCTTCAGCGAAAGAAATAAAACAACAATAATTTAAGTATGGACCATTTCGAAGATCCGTTTTTGTCTGTATCGGAACATTCTCCTACAGCTTCAATCCAGGACATGGTCAGCCCACATCTCTTTCCTCTATCAGGCGTCTTCGTAACATCTGAACAGGTGCCTCCCGAAGAGGAAAGTATACCACTACCCACCATCCAAGGAGTCTATCCCCGTCGATCTAAGCAGCTCCGGGCCCAGGATACACCTCCAGAGCGACTGTACTTTAAGGACTGGACTCTCAACAAACTCATAAAAACCCTCCTCAAAAACAGCAGCGAGATCCCAGCAGGAGCAATCGGGAATATCTTTTCATTTTCTATTGTAATTCCATCTCGGCAGAACCAATTTTTCCACCTAAGAAAACTCCCCAGCTGCACTCAGTTGTCCAGCGGCCCAGGTCAGATAGCAGGCAGACTGTCTCAGCGCAAGCTACTGCAGCTGCCACCATGTCATCAAACCAGCAGGCAGCCACTCCAGCAAGCGAAACTCAACAGGAACATTCTCGCATTCTCAACGAAATAAACACTAAAATCAGCTCCTGCTGCTCTGTTCCTGCCGGTGGAGGTGGCGGAGGCAGAGGCAGCTCCTCTGCTCCTGGCGGCGCTGGCTCCCTCCGCTGTGGCGGCTGGGCTGGTGCGCGCCGTGCTGCCTTCAGCAGCATGAATAGAGGCTGCTGGGGGACACCAGCCTCCTGCCCCTCTCCCCCCAAAAAATTTTCAGGGGGTTGGGCCTGTAACTCCTCCCATTCCGGCTCTTGGGGCTGAACCAGCAGGCATTTTCCCTCTGCTGGTGGCTTGGGTCCCAGAGCTGTGGAAGCCCCGACTTGCCTCCCTTTGGGCTGTGGACGCACCGACTCCTCCCTTTTGGGCTGTGGACGCACCGACTCCTCCCTTTTGGGCTGTGGACGCACCGACTCCTCCCTTTTGGGCTGTGGACGCACCGACTCCCCCCTCTTGGGCTTTGGACGTTCGGGCTCCCCCCACTCAGGCGTAGGACGTTCGGGCTCCTTCCACTCAGGCGTAGGACGTTCGGGCTCCTTCCACTCAGGCGTAGGACGTTCGGGCTCCTTCCGCTTGGGCTGTGGACGCTCAGGCTCCTCCCATTTGGGCTGTGGACGCTCAGGCTCCTCCCATTTGGGCTGTGGACGCTCAGGCTCCTCCCATTTGGGCTGTGGACGCTCAGGCTCCTCCCATTTGGGCTGTGGACGCTCAGGCTCCTCCCGCTCAGGCTGTGGACGCTCAGGCTCCTCCCGCTTGGGCTGTGGACGCTCAGGCTCCTCCCCATAACTGCGGAAGGGACAGTGGGCGAACAGGTGATCCTGGTCGCAGAGGAGGCACCCCGGCGATGGCTTGTTACATCGCCGTGGATGTCTGGCCCTTAGGCGGCACTCCTCCTCCCTGTCCTGTGCCTGTCCAGGCATTCACCTTCTGCTGGTGGAGATGGGGACAGCAGGTACTCCTCTGCTGGTGGTCCTGCTACCTGGGCTGCTGTTCCGTTTATCGTTGCCTCCAGGTAGCTGAGGAGAAACTCCACACCTTCCTCCAAGGTGTTTGGGGTGTGTTCCTGCTGATAGGCCTCCCATCTCTCACTGTCCATCATCCACAGGGCCCGGACGACTATGGGCAGAGACTGGGCCTTCAGCCCAGCATTCTCCAGGAACCAGTCCCGCCATTTTGTGGCGTCTTCTGCCATAATATATTTTTTTTTCCCCCCAAAACAATATTTGTAATCCTTTATTTTTTTATTTTTTTTTATTTATTTTTTTTAATCCAGATACAGAAGGAATACAGAGAGACTTGGGGTTTTGGTATAGCTGAGCGCGTGATCGCGCTCAGCATTTAATAAACAGAACAGAAAATAAAAAGGTTGTAACAACAAAAACACAGGACACGGCACTTCACGCCAAAATAAAGAGACAAACAAAACGGACTATACGGTAAACAGACAGTGCACGGACAGACACACAAACAAACACGGTGAGTTTTAAATAAACAAGTATCGTGCTGGTCCTACCAGCACGTAATAGCAATTGATATTTAAACGTATTTCTCCTTCTCTCTCACCCGTTCTCCACTCTCGAACACCCAACCACGAGTGACTAAAAATGTGCCTATTTATACTGTTGTGCTGGGATTCAATTACTAATTAATTATTCACTTGAATCCCAGCACGTGAATTAATTCTGTGCAACCCCGTGCTCACATATTACATTTAACCAGCACGTGAAGTGATTTGTGCCCTCCTCGTGCCTAAATACAAATCTACACTTTTTAAATACACGTGAAACACAGACCCGTTTATATCCCGTGTACCAATCTATACACCAACATTAACATACGCACCATACAGCAACACATAACACACAAAATACACACAGGGGCGGGCACTTTGCCACAATACCATATTCCATTTTTGCTCCACCTACTCAATGATTTTCTTTTGATCTCTCCTCCCTGAGATCCACCTTCAGAAGCAATCACCAATCTCAAAAGTTTATTTTCAGAAATTGGCATCCCGCTTTTAGAAGAAAAAACAATCAGCCCTGTTCATTCACTGGAATTTCTAGGAATCATACTGGACACAGAAAAGTTTTAAGCCAGTCTTCCCATATTTAAACTCGATCATATTCGTTCCCTTATTCAGAACTTTGAGATCAGTAAAACTATCAGGAAATGCGCACTACTCTCTTTGCTGGGTCATTTCAACTTTGAAATTCACATTATTCCCAAGGGACGGACATTTATATCACGATTACTCGCTCTTTCATCAACAGCAAAAAACTCCTTCATTAATATTTCATTAGAAGCTAGAAAATACATTAAAATGTGGCCTGCTCTAACACTGGAACGGCCTGTCTATGTTATATGATGATTTCAGTTCAGCACAACACGACCTGGCCTTATTTACGGATGCGTCATTTAAGGGATTCAGAGGTTTTTTAAATAATCAATGGTTTTCCAGTGCATGGCCACTAGAAATCGAAACCCTATCACTGCATTTAAAATCTACAGCTCTTCTTGAAATGTATCCAATAGTAGCGGCAGCACACCTATGGGGTCATCTTTGGTCAAAGAAATCAATACTATTCTTTTGCGACAACAAATCTACCATGCATATTATCAAAAAAGGCCATTCCAGTTCCCCCCTTATTATGCAACTACTGCGGCGCCTAATATGGATTTCAGTATCAAATAATTTTCTAATCCAAGCGCGCCATGTACCGGGCATTGATAATAATGCAGCTGATGCCCTTTCTCATTTACAGATTTCCAGATTTCACAGTCTGGTTCCTACAGCCCTGCCAATTCCAGTAGTAACACCCCAGTTCAACCAGCTAATTTTTAACTAAACCCAATTATGAGAGGACCGCTCAATGCAGAGCAAACATACAGGGATGCAGCCTTGCCCCTTCCAACAGATCCTCTTATTCCACTGGCTTGACCACTTATCTGCTCCCAAAGCAGGATTAATCCACCACATTCAACCAGGAATGGATTAAAGCTTTATAGTGCACACAAATGATTATTTACATCTTGAAACAGCTTCAATTCAGACCCCTTTCATCAATTCAGCTGCAGTGTTAATTTAGCATTGGTTCATATCTCATCCGTCCACATTGGTTTCTGGAGCAGGGCTTCCCCAGCAATTCTATGCTCCTCATTTATTTAGAATCAGGGCAACCACTTCACAAGCAAGTGCAGATTATCAAGCATCTAATTAAAAATATGAGATGCTGGACCTCATCAGTAGTTGAATCATACATACATTAGTCTATTGTTAGCATGTCCGGAGTGTGGACAACCCTTTGCCTGTGCTACCAAAGGTTTTCCCCCTAAAAAGAAAGTTTTTTTTTTTTTTCCTTTCCACTGAGCGGAGGGTCTTCACATAGTCAGTAGCGAGCCAGTTACTGACCTTCTTTATTCTGTAATTATTATTATTATTTTTTTTTTAATGCATTGGCAGTTCTTTTGTTTGTCTGTACTTGTAGGTATCTTTAGTGGGGAGCCAGGGGTCCATCCTTTTGGGGGGTTAGTGAGTTACTTCATTGACCTTTGTTCAAGCTACGCTTCCTTTACCAAGGGAGGTTCTCTCAGTGAGTCAGAGGGGACCCCTGGCCAAACCCAACCTTTTAGCATCTCATGCACTATCACTCCCCTCGCTACCCAAGGATCTAAGCTTATTCTAACTAACCTTGCAGAAGGATCTCTTCCTTCATAACACGGGGCAATCTTCTAATTTCAGGTTCTCTGGGGGTGAGTCCTCTCCCCAGCTTTGGAAGTCTGTAATTCACCTCATCGAGGGCAGCTCCTAACGAGCCAGAGTTCAACTTTCTTTCTTCCTTTCAGGTCTTCTTCAGGACCCCCATAACGGAGGGGCTCTCTTTTCTATATATGTTTTCAGGGCCCCGATGACAGAGGGACCCTCTCTCTTATATGTTTTCAGGGCCCCGATAATGGAGGGGCCCTCTCTGATATATTTCTTCAATGTTTACTAACTCTAGGTCCGACAGGAGCCTGGCTCCCGCCCCATGAACTGTGTGCTGAGAAACTGACACTGACAGCACCAGATGGGATGACAGAAGAAACAATCTCTCAGCTGTGTCACCTCGCTGACCACAAAGTTCAACCTGAAATTGATACCGATGACACAAATAAAATGTTTATTTTATTGTTCATTACATGTGTTGCTATTTACAAAAATGCTGGCTGGTTTGTGGAGTTGGGGGTTACAGCCTGTGAGTGATCAAATAACTATGAATTACAACCTACAATAATTAATGTACTCACATACACACGCGGTCTTCGCTAAAGTTCCAATTTAAAGTACGTTTCACTGTAAACCTCTGGATGAAATTGTTAGCTAGGTGGCTAATCATTTTATAATTAGCAGTGGTAGAAAAATTCTTCAGCAAGTACAGTAGAATCTGTCACAACTGACGGACGCTGAATCTACTGGGTTGGATACTAATGACAGCATTTAACAAATACGAAAGAAAAGCGAGGGAAATGCAGATATTTTCAAGAAAGTTAGGAGACTTTGTAAAAATGGATTTGAATATGTGAAGGATCGCCTTCCGGTTTGTCAGATTCGCCATTGAATAACAGCAATAACAGTTCTGATTGTGAAGCATCCACACTACAATTTGACACAACAGGTGATTTAGTTGCACTATGCAGGACCTTATTTTCCCCCATTGATGCCTGAGCCCTGGAGCACTCACAGAATCACTGCCTACGCACCTATTATCAGTGATTAAAGCCTGGTTTTCAAACTAACTGATTATCACTCACCAGTTCTGTATTGGTATAAGAAAAGTGTGTTTTAAAAAGATAACTTCAGATTCCAATCACTTAAAATATGCAGACGATAATGTAAACAACACCAAGCTACAGACAGAGAGTCCCAAACTTTAAACGTGTTGTTTATAGGTAAGAACTCAACTTTATTATGAATATATTGTGTTATTGTGCTTTAAGCAACATATTACAATAATGTTCATTATGGTAATTGTTTATTTATAGTTTTAAAATGTTTAGTAAAATGTGGCCTATTGTTTTACCCTGTTAGTACAACCGGCCCCCTTTGCTAATGACTTCTTCAGTCTTTATTTTTTCTTTTGTGGTGGGGGGTTGAAACCTGATATAAATCTCCACATATTTTTGTAAAATGACTTTACACTTACTTCAAAGATGCAACGTGTTTCAGTAAATTCAAACGCCCAATAAACTTCGCATCCCGCGCAGAGGGAGAACTCAAACGTAAAACATCATGGTTGGCATTGCAGGGGAGATGAAGGGGGGTTTCAGTTCCGAGTGACTGTTTTGTAAGCATTATGAATGCTTATTCACCACTGTTACATCCCGTTAGAAAATAGTCTTTTCTGCATTTTTGTAACGCAAGACTGTGAAGAGAGTATTATTATTATTTATTTCTTAGCAGACGCCCTTATGAAGGGCGACTTACAATTGTTACAAGATATCACATTATTTTTACATACAATTACATTATTTTTTACACATTATTTTTACATACAATTACCAATTTATACAGTTGGGTTTTTACTGGAGCAATCTACGTAAAATGCCTTGCTCAAGGGTACAGTAGCAGTGTCCCCCACCTGGGATTGAACCCATGACCCCCTGGTCAAGAGTCTAGAGCCCTAACCACTACTCCACACTGCTGCCGTATATGTGTACATTTGTTTTAAGTACTTGCCCAGAGGACTACTGAGACACAGACATCAACTAGTCCTCTTCAGATTTAATTTGCCTCAGGCAAGCAGGAGTTTCTAACCCTGGGTCACAGGGAATCTTTTGAAGAATTTAGTGAACCCGTCAAGCTACAAGGCTAGATCTGCCCCTGTTAATCACTAATAGATTGATTGTGTTCACTGTTAAATTAAACCAAAATCCTTCAAGTTATATTCTACTTTTTTGTGTGTGTTTTGTGAGACGGAGGGGGCAAGTAGATTTGTATGAAGGACAAGTAGATTTTTATAGCATTATTATATTAAGTTATTTTCAAAAATTGCACACCCCTGATAACACTATATTTTTTGGAACCCCGCTACTTACTCTTTAATGTACTGCAATTTACAGCCTATGAGTCTGACTGAAGTTTGTGGGTGTGATTTGCTCTGCAATACAACTAGAACTACTGTCCAGTAGTTCTGCAATCAACTGCAATTGCTTAGTACTGAACTTGGTGCTTCAATTCCTTGTGTTCTTTTCTGTATGTTCTTGATTTTTATTAAACATTTCATTACTATT
The DNA here is from genome assembly GCF_902713425.1 of Acipenser ruthenus. Taxonomy (NCBI): domain Eukaryota; kingdom Metazoa; phylum Chordata; class Actinopteri; order Acipenseriformes; family Acipenseridae; genus Acipenser; species Acipenser ruthenus. The sequence goes on along the minus strand of NC_081194.1, from coordinate 53,372,548 downwards.
TACAACATACTGTAATTTAATAGCAATACTGCCCTCTCGATGAAAGCTCTACTGGCAAACTGGCAATATTAAATCCCTAGTCTGTTATTACATCTCCAGGATCATAAACAGCTGTTCTGTAGCCTAGCTATTTTTTCTATATTTAATAGTACAACAAGCAAAATTATAAATAAAAAAAATAAAAAAACGATCTCATATCTGTATTTGCCAAGCCGAAGCAGTACAGGAATTTGGTGAAAAGTCATTGCAACTTAAATGCTACAGCCTGTATTAGCTTGTGAAGATTTATAAATGGTAACAGTATAAAGACTGCCAAACCACTAATTCTCTAGGCATCTATACTATTCACAGTCATTTATAGCCTATACTGTAGTATTTAGGAGTTAAACCAAACACATTATCTTTAGAATCATAAAATTACATTTTAAATGCTGCCCCAAGATTGATAATTTGATAAACTGAATTTAATTTCAAAATATACTGTGCTCATTTTATAAGGGACACATCATATGCAGGGCAACCTGCCTCAGAACACTTATGTAGAACCTTAGCAATGTTCTTAGCAATTCATCTCAGTAGTAGCATAAGAGATAGCCTGCCAACATTTATTTGCAAAGTAATCTAAAGAGATTTTACAGCATTATGACAAAACCAGAAATTCAGACCCAATGAACTCTGTACCTCTAATGACCCAGAAACAGACAGTGATAGGCAATGATGGTGGGAAAACTTGTAGCTATTTTAGTCCCAGTCTCTTTTAAGAAAGGGTCACAAGAGAGGAAAGGTCCACCTTCAAATTGCCTCTCTTTGCTTCATAACAAACAGCAACTGTTACGTACCAGAAAAAAGTAATGCTAATCAGCCTTCAGAAAACAATGAACTCAAAGACAACTTCTGGTCAGCAACAGAGGATCATTAGTAATGCTATATTTCCGACCCTATATGGAACCATTCACGTTCTTGTCAAGAAGACTGATTGATCATCACATTGCGAACTATAAAGAACAACTCCAGTGCTTGCAGGACCAATGAGCAAAGCGGCCAACACATTCATTAAATAAAACAATATGGTGTCTCTTAGAACTTTTAAGCATTAGTATTGTTGTCCAGTATAAATGTTTACCAGGTCACACATTAGGGATAAAATCTAAAACATGTTTACACTATAATCAGAAATTGGTCATCAAGAAAATATCATGAAATAATGTATTTCTTCTATGGTAAACATGGCTGCATGGATTTTTGCTGAAGATCAACTTCTAGATGAAGGATTTAATGTTCTATTGACTGTGCTAATATGAAACTGCTTTCTTCTCCTGTAATGGTCTAGTACAGTCAAATTGCCTTGTGGCTTTCTGTTCCCCCTTTCTGTTTTTTGTAGAGTTTCAAGATTAAGATATAGAACCCTGTGGTTGAAATTATTTTTCCAAGATTATGTTAAAAAATAATATACAATATACAGTGATAAGAAAGGTTTTATTTAAAACAATGTATTCACGCTCAGCATTTAATTTAGTTTACCTTAGTTTAAATGTCTGTTTCCTGCATGTTGAATAATGCCCTTCAAGAAGGCACAGTTACTGTAAATTTCCAGCAGTTATTTGGGTTATTTCTTGAAAACAAGACAATGTTGCCACAGTCCAGACAGCCATGACCAAGCACATGAAACAATCAAAAGGATTGTAATTGTTGAATAAGGTATGGTCTTGCAGGAATATTTACAACACAGCAGACAACAGCAAGGAATGTGGCGTGGAGTAAACCTTAAAGCCAGCTCAGCAACACTTTGAAGTCTCAGTTTTGTCCTCAGTCTTGCATAGTGAAAAGAGGCAACATGATAAACAGTAGCATAAGGACTGCCAACCTTTCATGGAGCAAAGATGACTGGTACCGGCTGATGGCCAGATGTTCAGACAACTTGATCAGCACCCCACAGAATATTAAAGCCATAGTGGCACACTTTTACAGCACATCGTTCAATTTATCTCTGTCCTATGCAATGCAATATATCCAGCAGAATTTAATCTATTATAAAGCTTCTGAGGCTCTCACTCAGCACACTGAACTTTTGGATTAAAAGAAATGCTACTCTTACTATAATAAATAAAATGATGAACTTGAATTACAACAACATTTGAATTAAATGGTTCAAGATTAACTTTTTATAAAACTTTTTATAAAGTTTAACAAACATATTGATGTATTAAGCCACAGTGTTGTGCTCTACAACACACCCAGCAATGTATCCTTGTCCCAAGCAGTGGAAAACCGTGTTTTGCTACCAACAGATATTATCTGCTAGTCAAGGATTGACTGTGTATTTTTTATTTTGAAATACTTGGTAATCAATTTAATAAACTCGACATTAAAGCAAGATAAGCACTACATGCAAAGACTCCCTCCACTCATTTTCTAAAATAAACCATGATCAAACAACAGTGAACTAGCCTATATAACAGCCTGAGAATTCTGCATACAGATTTTTCCATAACTTTACATTTGGATGGAGTTATTGTTTCCACATCACATAAGCCACAAACATCTGTGTGAGCGTGTGGTGTATGGACAAAAAAGTCAAGTAATTTCTGTTCTCTACATGAACAGAAAAAGCTCATTTATGGGGTTGATGCTAAAGTTCTGAATTAAATAATGTCACTTCTGTAAAATAAGTTATGGTAATAAAATGTATTACTGAAGCCATTGAAAATGTTAAATAGATTGCTCCTTTGTTATTTTGCTGTCTGGCTTACACATCAAAACATTTTAAAATATTGAAGACAGTACATTTGTGAATGACTCTTTAACAGTACAGTATACTTAATGCCAACATGACTGGGGGCATTGTATATATTTTAAACAAAAAATTATAATTACAGTACCAACAATTGATTAAAGACCTTGCCACATTCTGCATTGTTACTGTACACGTGCACTTGGCAATGTAATAGTTATCTTAATAGGCACTTACCTGGTAATATGATTTGATCTGCCGTACCAAAATTGATAGATTTTGTATCCTGAGTGTCACATCATTGTTCACCTTCTTGTTTGTTCTTTGGACAGTTGCTTTAGGATTACTGCAAACAAAGCAAATATATTATTATTATTATTATTATTATTATTATTATTATTATTATTATTATTATTAAGATACCAACTTTAAACTTTGGTGTTTTACAGTTTTATCATACACGGTGGTGGTGTAAGACCCATGTATAATAAGATTGCCTGTGTATAATAAGGTTGATGATGAAACTGCTATCCTCAATTTTTTTAAAACAAACACTACCACCAGGACATGAACAATACAAAACACTGTCAATACCAAAAGAAAAAAACAATGGCCTCCAGATTTAAAGTTGTATCTGCTGAAGACAGGGAGAAATTTGTGGAAGGGCAGAATTATGCAAATACTGTAGGAAATTCATAGAAAAACAATAAATGACATAAATTTAGTAAGAAATTACAGTACCTCAGCCACATGCCATCTATGGTATATAAGCACTGATAGTTCTACAATTTTTGTTATGTCACAATGTATTACAACAAACAGTAGGCTATACATTAAAACTGAACATATACAGCTGTCACCAGAAACCCTCGATAGAATTACAGCCTTATTATGCACAGCTGGATGTACAGTACATTAATCCTTATATTATTAATATCAGTGTCATCAGTCATTTTTGACATGCATTAGGCCTGTATTATTCTTTATGGATCATATTTGTACAAAAAAACGCGTAATGTAGCACAAACCCTGTTCTTCTTACATTTGATGGGGAACTGTGTTTGACAGAACCAAATGTATAACTTTATTGCCAAAACAATTAATGTCAGAAATGTACCAAACATGCTCAACAATACAGTACATCCATTAAGTTTGGTCAAGACAGTTTATAATGTTATGGTATGACTGTTTATACTATTCAGTTTTGTGTCTTGGGGAATACAGTAGGTGTGGGTTATAAGGTGCAGTACAATGCAAGAATTAGACATTTAAGAAGCAGACATTTCCATATAGCATCTGTACTACTTTATTATTGTAACACTTCTAATACAACTGACCTCAAAATGCAATCAGACACTATTACTTAAAAAAAAAATAACACTGATTAGAAAACAGTGGACCTGGACAGATGGCTATTTTTACTAGTCTCTGACCTCATTTTACACTGGAACAAATCTGATGGGAAACCTGAATAAGATTATAAGATTTTAAAATAGCTTAGTTTGTGTAAAAAATTCAAAATTGCTAAATAAAGCAGCAACATGCTGTAATTCTCGTGATCATAAAGAATATCTGGCTTGCATGACCACACATTTTCAGCTGATCTTGCAAAATTATTCAATAAAATCCAAGGGGTATACAGTACACTGGTACTGTACATTAGTGTGTGTGTGTGTGTGTGTGTGTGTGTGTGTATATTATCAATTATTAGTGTGCCTCAATTATTTATGGTACTTATGGTATTTATGGTAGTTTTAAAAAATGATTAACAATAATATAATTAGTGATAATCTCGATTCTGACGGTCATCTAAAGCTAAAAGGATAAGCACCACTACCCTCTTTCTTCATGTACACTGTACATCCCAATTGTTCAGAGTTTAACACTAAACATGAATATGTCAAAATATTTCAAACAATAAGCAATAATTTTGTTATCATCTAACCCAAGGTCTTTTGAATGAAATGTCCATAGAGCATAAAATCATTATTTGGTATATGTTAAAATGCCTTCCTGCAGTATTCTATAAAGGTCTGCATCCCTGCCATAGTTACGTAATAACTTAATCAATGTACTGTATAAGAAAGAGCACAACTTGTAGTTTGCAGTGATAGAATAGCTACTTTTAGCAAAGATTGATTATCTTCCAATATTTTAATAGTGATTGCTACCATTCCTGTAAAGTACCTACAAAATACATTGGCTATATTTTAATAACTATGTGCCTTTTGTCTCCATGTTCTACTAGCCTGTTCCTAGTCCCACCCAAAACTTCTCTATAGTGTTGCAAATCATGAACAAGGTTAATTTTACTACAATGTGAATAGACTGTCCTCTTCATGGCAAATTACTGATCTTACTGGCTGCTCACAGTGTGAGATCTTCTTCACCCATTTAATAGTAAGCCTTTTATGCAACATGTTATTTAAAAAAAGATCTTCAGATCCTTAAAAAACAGCATATGAGGTCCGTAATCATCTGACACAATGAAAATAAACTTTTAACAACAAATGCTGTCTCTTTAAAACCCAACATGATGCTAGGGGCTCACTCAGTCGTTATTCTGAAGCTATCAGCGTGAGCTTTAAGCTCCACACAACTGAATAGAGCCCTTTGTAAAGTGGAAAATTTAAATGCTTCACGGACAAATAGCCCAGCAAAATAGGCTGAATTTGTAGAGAAGTCAATAGGCAGCACAGCAGTAAATCGCAGCCTAAAGCATTTTTACATTTATGAGTAACCTACTTATGACAAGTTACATCAATTCCAGTTGAACTAAAAGCAGGCTGTATGTGTGAATGCAAGTATGGTACAATAGAAATGCATTACCAAGGGTTGGTATGAACCAAGAAAATACATCTGTCCAATTATCAAATGGCAATTTCTCAAGTTTTTGAAATTCTGACTGTAAAGAAAATATATGGATTCTGACACAGTATTTATCAGCTGGAAGTAACGGTCTGGTTAAACCTGGTCGAATTACATTATTTATTACAACTGATGCCAAATTTTTCTAAATGGCGAGGCGGCTCCCAACGAAGACAAAGTACATGGTGAATGATCCTCTACACATGACTCAAACCCTTCAGGTTTGACTTTCCTTTCACCCCTTTGCCTCTGGAATTGATGTATCCTAAGTTGCTTTGTTCTGGACAGTGGTAAAAATGTAGGGATAATAATATTTATTTTGTTTTTAGAAACCAGCAGCTAATACTAAGTTGTTTTTTTTTATGTATGACTATTATGTCTACTGTCTAGTTTGCAAAAGTTTTTGTAAATTTGAAAAGCATTGTAATATAGCCTAATGTTTAGAGTAATGTGTGGCAGACATAAATATAATGTTTCATATCTGTTTTCCAAATAATATATTTAAAATAAACTTAAAGTGTAAGTAGCATGTAAAATACATTTTTTGTTGACAACATATAAATACAGTACGGTATAATACCTTTCTAAAAATGTATACATTGTTTATATTTTTTTGCTTAACTTCTAATAAAAATGGATTTGAAATCTCTCCCGAGAGGCCCAACCAAAAAATAACGCGATCTGACAACTGCTGCCAGTGACGTTAGTTTGAGAACAAACAGGCTGTGTACTGCAGAAGCCTACATTGGATCTGGCTTGTTTATCAAACGGTGAACGTATTTTGTTCTCTACTGTAGGGTTGGAATAATAATCGCCAATATCGATAATAACGATAATTTTTTTTGCAAAGAATGTTATTGCGTTGAAAAATTATTATCGATAATCATAATTATCGTCCGTGACCCAATGAAGCACTGAACTGAGGCGATAACATGATCTGTGTGTGCACTGCGTACATTGGGAAGTTACAGAAAGTACTGATTTTAAACAATATGCTTAGGCTTACATCATGGTGTTTTTCGAACATAAAATGCAAATAGTGTTGTTTGTAAAATAAAAATAAAACGCTAGCTCACTGTAAAACTACTGTAGAAAAGTGGAACTTTGACTATTAAACTTTTTGACACAGGATTTTTTTTTTTTTTTTCTGTAAATTGAAAAGAAAACAAAAAAACAACCATATGGCAAATGTTTAATATAGCCTAAACAACATGTTGCTTCCTTATTTTAAACTACAGTAAAGACATGAGTAATATACTGCAACCTATATACTGCATGGGGAAAAATAAGCGGGTGCTCAGAACCCGTATATATCTGTTCCCATGGCGTTGCTGTTGTAAAAAAGGGTAGTAGCATAAATAGAAGAGAGTTAACTTTTAATGGAAGGGTGGGCGGTTTATTTTATTGAACTGCCTGCATACAAACAGTGACGTGCAAAACTCAATATGTTCCTAATATTATACAACTCTATATAAACAGAGACACACACACAGTTTGATTCTCTTAATGTTGAATTAACATAAATGTTTAAGTAAGAAAAATGTATTATTTTATAATATACAAAATACTGGGCACCCAACAGAAATGCAAAAACTCGGGGCATATAGCTACTGCTTTTTTTTTTTTTCTAAACTCTGATTTAAGACTGGCGATTGTCATGCAGCTCAAGTACAAATTTGATAAATTACAAGAATTTAAAATATTTTATTTATTCGGCCGATAATCACGATTATGGTGATATTTACTCAGACGCTAACTGATAGCTGAAAATGTCATTATCGTCCAACCCTCTGTACTGTACAAACAAATATATATTCGCCGTGGTACAGTAGTGTGCGTTATTCAGACAGTTCTGTGGGAACTCGTATAATACTGGACATAGCATCCACGCATTTCCGAAAGATCCCTCAACAAGGTGTCTGTGGGTCAAGTTTGTACAAATAAAGAGAAAAGACTTCAATTTAGCTACTAGTTCTTCAGTTATTTATTTGTGGAGAGCATTTCTCGCAGGACAGTTCTAAAAATTACGTTCAATTTTCAATGGCACTGGTACATTACTATTTCTTCCATCTTCAGACATTTGGGAATCTTCATGTCCTGGGTCACTTTCATTTTCGCTGTCACTGTTGTACAAATTACTGTAATCAGAATACCTGTCGCTGGTATCGCTATCAGTTCCTCATCTGTCAACTGACGTCACTGAAACTTTGTGAACGTTCGGAGTGTGCTCGGCACGTTCCGGAATGATTGATAATTTCAGTCATTTTCGTTCTATATTGGTCACCCTCAGTCGTTTTTCAAAAAAAAAAAAAAAAAGCCAGTGGAAATATGATATAGAGTGCTTGCAACACGCAAAAGTGTGTACATAGAGTGCTACTTACACTTCAAACATATGTATTTGATTTTGCCAACTTCCAGAGCCAAACCAGTTACCAACATAACTACAACATAAACCTCAACAGCAACAAATGCAGTAAATTGCTGATCACCAGTTCAGTGAACTGCAATTGGCAATGCTTAGCATTACGATGTTGTGTTCTGTCTGACACACTGACCAACATATATCATAAATGGAGTCTGACAGCTTAGTGGTCACAGTATGCTGGAAACTACTACTGTACATCATCTACAACCATCTGTCCATGTTTGGGTACACTGTGCACCATTAAATAATCCAGTGGGCTATCCAAATCCCCAAGATAACTGTAGTCCCTCAGTTTTTTCAGTTGATTACAAAATAAATATATATAGTTGTGTACATTTAATTACATGTTTAAATACTACAAAATGTGAAGATATATTTTTTTTGTCAATTCATGCTAGATTCAATGTCTGGATGAAGCTGACAATGCAGTGATAATGAAATGTCATACATTATTATATACAGCTTTGCCTTAGATATCTTGTTGTGTGCTTCAGCTGTCAGAAATTAAATATTACCTATAACATGGATGTAAAAATAAATAAATAAATAAATAAATAAATAAATAAATAAATCGAGATATCACGTCTCGAGTTGGCCATTTGTAGATGATGCTAATAGTACAATTAATTAATTGTTTGTTTTTTTTGGGGTGTGGGAGGGTTGGTGTGTGCGTGCATATTTGTGAATGACTTAAAGACTAGAGAGCCTTGATGAATGCCCCCAGTGCAAATTAATGGTTATTTAAGCTTTAAATTGATGATCTGATCAATGTTACGTCTATTTCTCTTCCCAATCACACAGCATGTCCAAACAGACAAATTCAATACAAACCCCATAAATGATCAGCAATAAATATATTTCATAGCTCTTTAATGCTTAACAATTCCAGCAGCACCTAATTACACTAATTTACCTAATTGACTTCAATCTGATGCTACAATACCTGATTTTCATTTACACAACCAAAATATCCTTCAAATTAAATATTCCAATCAACACAAACCTTGATGATTTTGCTTCTCATTTAGCAGACTCCATACAACCTTTTATATTAGTATCCAATGATTGAGCAGTAGATTAAACTGAAAGGTGTGACTGTCTACAAAGAGCGATGCCAGTCAGAATAAAACGGCAACATAAACATTTTACAGAAATACCCTGCTTACTAAAATAAGATGCATGCACTTAGATTCTTAAGGACAAAGAAGTGGTTCATAAGTACAGTAAGTGGTTCATAAGTACGACAATGCCACTACTGTTTTTCAGCCATCCTATGAATGCCATGATTTACTTGGAGTCAATGTACAGACTAACAGCAGCAGCTGTCCTCTCTGTACCAAAGAAAACAATTTTAATATTGTTTTTAGACAGCCTGACTGACAGATGCCATGGTTAAGCTAATGTCATATGACTTCCTCTGAAACTGTACAGTTAAAAAAAATATTGTACCAAACCCTATTAGATTAAAATCTAAAACATATTGGTGTATTTTATAAATTTATCCACCATACCACTAAAAATTGACATCCAGGTTTTAAAATCTATTGTAAAGCTCCCCAAAAGAAAGATACACAAGGAAATAAGTTAAAATGATCAACACGTCATGGGAAAGTCATGTCAGTCATTAGGGATTTTTAGAGGGGTGGTAAGAAAGGAGCATAACCAGATTTCCTAGTGTCCAGGAAGTGAGGTACAATGCCCACTGCATTGTACTGGGGTACAGTGCCCACAATCATGTGGTACTGTATGTATAAAACCCACCTAGGACCAAGGTTCATAACCCACCACACCCACTATTTCCCATTTATGTCATACAGCAACACTATGATATTGAAATAAAAGACATGTGATGCTCCACAAACATTCATTATACAGAACCTCAATAAAAGGTACCAGGTCTAGCTTTATCTTCCACATCTCTCATAAAACTTCTTATTTATTTATTTATTTTGTTTAAAAGCTTTAAAAAGTTCAGGACAGACAGACTTGTGAAAAACACTAAGGCCATACTTGTTTAGATCATTGCTAATCAATCAGTATTCTGTAAGACTAGCAACTGAATCCCTGTATTACAAAAGGAATCATGCAGCACTAAGCTGCTCAATTTGATGGCATATGTTTGATCACACAAGTCCCGATCCATGTTGGTGGGTAGGTACAGTACACCACTGAATTGATCATCATCACTGTAGTCTTCCAGTAGACTGCAGGTGACACTTCACATTCAAGCAAATGATGTGAACAGCCACTCAAATGGAAGAGCACTGCTGAAATGGGCTACCAATTGCAAAGCCAGATCCAGGGGCAGTTCTAGAATGTCTCAAAGGTGGAAGTGACTGGCAATAAAAATGATCTGACTTCAGTGATATCCTGCTCTGAAAATTGGGTCACTGAAGTGTGAATTTGTATTTTAACATTTGCAGATCATACTGTATTTTATTCAAATGAACATCAGCCTTTAAAAAAGGCTTTTTTTTTGTTCACATTGCAGTAGGTGAAAAATCTATACAGTACTTCCTGTACAGTGTACAGTTTAGTGAATAAGCAGTATACTTACATCTGAAGCATGATCTCATTTAAATAGATGCCATCCACTAAGTCAATGTATTCTGCAAGTTTTCCCCCATCTTTTCCACCCAAAGGCCCAAAAGTCTTCACCTAAAACAAAATTGAAAAAAAAAAAACATTTAGCACAGTTCTTCCTTCTATAATATATACATATATTTTTTTTTTTTTATTTAATTCATTAACAAGGGATAGACTTACCCAAGTTACTAGTGGGGTGAGCACAAATTGCTCAAGGAGTGGAGAAAAGACTTCGTTCTCCATTTTTGCACCCAGTAAGAACAAAAAATACAACTCAGTTCTACTTTCTGCAGTGTTACTCCAAATGTCGCCTTCCTCCTTACTGGAAAAAAATATGAGAGGTGCTCCTTCAGCTGGTAGAAATAGACACATCCATATCATTAAACGTTTAAAAAACAAACAAACAAAAAAAAAGATCAATACATTCCTATAATTTTTACTTTTTTCTTAAAGTAAATGTTGTTTCGGGAAGACTGTAAGTAGCTACATCATTTTAGCCAAGACAAAATACATTATGAGATTTGGTGCAACAAAAAAAATAAATCTCCTTTTTCTGCTGTGTACGTAGCGTCTGGTATTTGAAAGTAAGCGATAAATTCCAATGAAACCGACCAGGTTAATTATCCTCACTTCTTCTGAAACGGCAGTTTATCTAATACAAATTACAAAAAAAAAAAAAAAAAATCATACACCACATCCCCCACAAATCAGTCTTGGAGTGCCTAATATTATAAATGTATTTTAGACCAGAATAAAAACGGTTTGCCCTTTTTATTCAAAAGAAATGATGAGATCGATTCAAATTATACAGCCTCCTATTTCTTCTTTGAAATAAGACTTGTTCTTTTCATCAGTATTACAATGTTAACGATGGAGGAATAAATAAAACCTCTGGATAATGCTTCCGTTTTTTTATTATTATTATTTATTATAAAAAGCTTCCCCGACACCCCCGATACAGTCATACACACACGCTTCCCTTGCTCTCTTTTTATAGTCTCGTCCTGGGGATTTCTGCTAAGGCTGCCAAATAACGGCAACGAATTACCAGTCAGAGAATCGAGAACCGAAGCACCACCTCCTCGAGACCTCCCTGCGCCCATCACGCCACACCCCTTCAGAGCACTGATTTACCAACCTAAATCCGTTTCTGCCTCCGACACATCTTAGAATAAGGGAGGAAAGTAGTTCCAAGACAGAAAGTAGGTCCTCCGGAAATGAGGGGAGATTAGATATGGTAGAACTTGAAGACAAGTCACGACTTTATTTACAGGATAGTGAGTGTCACAACTTTAACAATAACGCCGTGGGGGGTGTTTAAACATCTACAGCTTTTCTAAGATGAAAATGGCTTGACTGTTGTGTTAGCAAGGTAATAATGCAGTATTTGTATGCTGAGTATTCCTAAATTTGTATTCCTGAACTGTAGTCTAAGGTAAAAAAAAAAAAAAAAGTATATATATATATATATATATATATATATATATATATATATATTCCTCGTCATTATGCTAGACTTCTGTCTTTTAAGTAAAATGCCTTGACTTCCAAGCACTAAGAACAACAGTGACACCTCCTGCTTGTTTAAATGTAACATGTCTTTTATGTCTATACTCAGCTATGTGTAATCTTAGTTTTTGAGTCTTAATATTTCTTTTTGGTGTAGCTGCACCCACAACATCACAAATGTATATATTTTTTTCTTTAAAACTGAAGGTCTTCTATCAAAACTCATATATATATAAACCCCTTATTTCAGTAAATAGGCAACTGGACATATTTTGAGTTGACACATAACATACATTGGAAAGTTTCGAAAGGTTCACAGTTACTTTGCAGTTACAGTCTGCATCCCCCTGTTGACAAGTTATTTTATTTAATTTTTTTTATAAAAATGTAATAACTCAAACTAAGAAAAATGCAAAAATATTTTATCAAAAGATTTATAATCCAAGAAATGTTAGGTGCTTTTACACATAAACGCAGGTGACTGTAGGTAACCACAGGCACAGGTCAGTGATTCCATTTGCATGTACAGTAAATCAGCTTTGAGACACATTAACAGAAGTATGTGAGTGCTACGTATCCCAGGTGTTTATATTTGTTCTTTTCTACAAGGTATAACTAACCAGTGCACTTTTTTATGTGCTATAGTTTAAAAATCTGATTCATTAAAATGAGTGTTAACAATACAAATCTGTGCCACCAAGGTGACCAAGATGCAGTCATTATCCAGGGATAATGAAGTCAGTAATCCAGTGATGTGGTCATGATCTGTGGATTACCACAGGGTGACCCTGTTGATCCTTGTACGTTTTGTATACTCACCTTACTTCAATCTTGAGAACTGCTCATCTAATTATAAAGAAACTTTGACATTTTTTGAAGGTATCAAAATTCTTTCTTAAAGGTCATGCTTTATTTTTTTGGCACACCTTTTTAAAGTTTATGAACTGTTAACAACAAGCTCATTAACATATTAACACATGCTTTATTTTTTTTTATGTTCATGGTTAGAAAACATATTTATAAACTAACAGAAAAGGGGATACCTCCCAGGGATTATCATTGAACTATATTCATTTTTTAAAGATGTTACTGTAGTAACATTTTGCAAGTGAGATCTTATATACTGTACATATATACTGTATATATTATCATCATCATCATCATCGGCCTTTTTCAATCCACTGCTGGATGAAGGTCTGCCCAAGATTCTTCCACAAAAGCCTGTTTGCTGCATCCCTCATCCATGTTGCTCCGGGAGTGTTTCCTAATTTCATCTTGCCATCTTCCTGGAGGTCTTCTTCTTGGTCGTTTTATATCTCCTTGGTCCAGCGATGGTCTGTTCTTTTTGCTATGTGTCTGGCCCACTGCCATTTCAGTTTTTACGCTCTTATAATAACATTGCATACTTTTGGTTGCGCTCTTTCCATTCCTTCCTTCTCCTGTCGCTTCTTGTTATTCCCAGCATGCATCTTTTCATACTCCATTGAGTCGTTTGTAATTTTTGAGTCATTTTTGCATTAAGGGTCAAGGTTTTGCATCCGTAAGTTAGCACTGGCAGCATGCATTGGTCGAAAACTTTCCTCTTGAGGCATAAGGGTATTTCCCCTTTCAGAACCATGCTTAATCTTCCAAAGGCACGCCAGCCCATTTTTGCTCTTCTGTTGATTTCGCACATTTGGTTCTCCATTGCCGAAACTAACTGCCCTAAGTATACGTAGTTATTGACTTCTTCAAGCTTGATCCCATTGACTTCAATTGCCTGTGGAGTGGTATATTTATTAAACATGACTTGAGTCGTCTTCAGGTTCATTTTCAAACCCGCTTTGATGCTAACCTCATGTAATTCTTGTATTCTTGTTTGTAATTCTTTTGGGCACGCTGTAAATATGAGGATGTTGTCAGCAAATCGTAGGTGATTCAAGTAGGCTCCATTGATCTTCAGCCCCTTATTTTCCCAATCCAGAGTTTTGCAAATGTCTTCTAGGGTGGAGGTGAAGAGCTTTGGAGAAATTGTCTTGACTAACTCCTTTTTCAATCTTGATTTTGTCGCTGTTTTTATGGAGTCTTACTGTGGATGTTGCATTCTTGTGTATGGTGCTGATCAAGTCTCTGTATGTTTTCTCAATTCCTTGTTTTTTTTAGATTGCTTAATACCGATTTTGTGTAAACAGAGTCAAAGGCTTTTTCATAGTCGATGAATATATATATATAGAGATATATAGAGATATATATATAAAATTATATATATATATATATATATATATATATATATATATATATATATATATATATTGTAAATGATTGCACCTCTCTCGGGTTCGTTGCCCCTTTAAAAACAGTGACCCAACACACAGAAATGGATTTTTCTTGCGCGGTTGCGCTATTTTAATAAACAAAAAATAAACAGAATACAAAACAAACACCTAGCTCTGTACGAGCACTGACTAACACACAGGAACTCCCTGGCTAACACGGGACAGCTAAGCTGTTTCCCAGTCTTTTCAAAAACCCAGGTTTAACACAGCACTTACTTTAATTCAATGGCTACTCGGAGACAGCGCACCTCTCTGCCTCCTTCCACTCAGCAGCCTCAAACAGACTGCCTGCTCTCCTTTTAAACTCCCCACCTGGATCTAATTTTTAATAACGCCCAGGTGCGGATGATAATTAATAATAAAACAATTAAACAAATCAATTAGCAATACAAATCAAACAGAAGGTGCATTCCCCACAGATTTCTCTCGCAGGGAGGTTTTAACCCCCTCCCTGCTGTCTCTCACAACCCGCTTCCTTACAATATATATATATTTTTAAAATGTATTTATAATAACAAATAGAAAATCAAACTGTAACTGAATTTACCATGCTGATGTCAGGAAAACATTACTATCTAGATATAGCGTCCAACTTACTGCAGCAATGTATTGACTTTGTCATTGATTGTCATTTAAAACAATAGTAAAACAAATTACTGTTTCATGATTTATCACAGTACCCTACTTCCACATACATTTTTATATAATGTTGTATACATTTTAAATACAAGTTATACATTTAATATTTGAGATTCCAGCCTAAACTGTATACAGAATTAATGGACATTTAAAAAATTCACTTAGAACAACTCAGTCCAAACAATTTGAACCAGTTAGCAGAAAAAATAAATAAAACTATTGTATCAAAATAATTGACGCGATTGTTGCATATTACAATGTGCAGTCACTGAATGGTGATGGTATTCTATGAGGTAGTCAGACAAGTTCAGTGTCTTATTATAATGTTCCACATTAAAATGTATTCACAAGAGGAAAAAATGTTATCACTACCTAACATACTTATTCTAGATTTTATATATGGGCTCGTTGCTGCATGCTTGTCACATTCTTGCATAGTTTAATTATGTTTGTATTTGTTTGTATGTGTTTTACATTCATTAATCCAATCCATGTATTTTAATATACACATTTTACTTGCAATGTTGGGCTTCCTTTGACTTTAAAGCATTTACCATGCACAATCACTTTAGATCCTTACAGCTACACAGAATGCTGGCTGATAGTCAAATAGCGTTGACAGGAAAGTAAAATTAAGAATAAGCAATATCCAGAAAGAAATCCATATATTTTACATGATATTTATTTCAGGAAGTACAGTACTAGGCTTCAGGCATATTGTCATCTTCACTGAGAATGTGATGTACAGGTAGGTTGCGGCTGCTTGATTTCATTCATTCACCTTAAACACCCTACAACTTGTAAACTTCTTGTGCACCACTTTCCACTATATTTTCAGTTTACAGTCAAACTTCAAAGTTAACAACTCATTGGGAATGGAGGATCTGAAATGCTCTGAAACTTGTATTACAGTGCTCCCCCTTTATAACGCTGTAGTCGGGAGCCATAGTTAAGAGACTGTGCTATTTGTGTTCCGCCTTATAACGAGAATACTAGTGTTAGTTCAATGGCATTATGGGGCAAATGCGAGCCATGACCGTACCGCCTTATACCAAGTTCTGCAGTATAAAGGACCGCCTTATAAAGGGGAGCACTGTATTTTCAATTATTTAATGCACACTGTACTATTACAATTTCTACTACACACTGAAGTTGTTTAACTAGTAACATTCTCAGATTCTCATGTTATTTACAGGAGTCAGGAAGTCTGTTTCTGGTTTCAAGTGGTGTATTCAGATAACTTGTCAGTTTGTAAGTGTGGTGTTCATAACTTAGTTTTACTGTGTTTAGTGCTATAAAAAGGGGGTTAATAGAACCCCCGGGGGGAAACACTAGAGGGCTTATTATAGAATGGCGATCCCTGTTACAGAAGGTAGTCAAAAAACAGAAAATGGATGTTTAAAAATTGTCACATGGAATGCAATGGTAACCAACGATCATGCTGGTTAAAGGATTGAAGCCTGGTGTTTTTATTTTTTACTTAAAAAACAAGTGATACTCACAGTGCCTGGCTTGCATGTGTTTTCTAGATTGGTTGGGCTGATAGCCAAGAAGGAGGTGTTCTTCCACTTCTGTGAGATCTTGTGCTAGTTTCAGACATGCATCTTAATATGGCAGATGTTTTAATATACTTTAAATGAGAGATAACAGTACAGCATCTGTTTTAATGATCCAAACAGCAGAAGATCTTAATCATCTCTCTCGCTGATTTCATTGTATGTTTATTGTATTTAGTGTATTTGGTGGGACACCAGCAGGATTGATTTACAAGCCAATAGCCTCTTTTCACATGGAGAACCTATGCAACAAATGTTGCCAAACTACTGTACACTGGAGGCCAATATTGGTCGTTTAAGCATGATGAGGTGATTTTTGCTTACCTTACCTGTGGGAAGGCCAAGGTCATTGCAATACTCTGGTGAGACCAGCCAGCTCCAGATGACTTACACTGTACGTGGTACTGCTTTTACTAGGCGATCCAGTGGGGGACCCCTCCATTTGCCATGGCTTAGATAATTAAAATAGAAGCCAATGAGAATGTAAAACATATTTGTTAATACAGTGCTACCCTGTTATAATGCGACCCGTTATAGTGTGGAATCGGTTATAACACGGTAAGGTCGTGGCTGCCATTTCCCCCATAATGCAATTTGACTCACAAACGTTGAGTTTTATTGTTGTTTTACATTACCGTATTTAAACCCATTTAAGTTGAAACTTAATGTTACAAAACAAATACGAAACAATACAAGTGTGTATAAACGTCCTTGGATTCTGTGTTATTTATTTACAGTTTACAACATTTATTATAAAAAATATACAATTTAAATAAGTGGTGTAAACTTTTAACTTTTGGAATACCAGTTTCCATTATACTATATATATATATTGTAATGACCCGGGATTTATACTGTTACATTATTATTATTATTATTATTATTTGTTTATTTAGCAGACGCCTTTATCCAAGGCGACTTACAGAGACTAGGGTGTGTGAACTATGCATCAGCTACAGAGTCACTTACAATTACGTCTCACCCGAAAGACGGAGCACAAGGAGGTTAAGTGACTTGCTCAGGGTCACACAATGAGTCAGTGGCTGAGGTGGGATTTGAACCGGGGACCTCCTGGTTACAAGCCCTTTTTTTAACCACTGGACCACACAGGTATACGGACCTTGTGTGTGTGTGTGTAAGCAGGGAAGCGATAAGCTGCTGTGTACCAATTTACCTGAAGCGGTAACCTACAGGTAAATTGGTAGGTTAGGTTGAGGGACACACATTTTAATACCAGATTACATTCAAAACATGTTGGCCTGGTTTTATTTGGTGTCTGTTAGGGGTAATACAGTTCTTGATATTTAATTCTGTAAGAACAGAAAGTTAAGGGGGAAAAGTAAAGCTTTCAGAAATTTTTTAAAAAGCATAATGAAGGGTTGCCCTACTAAATTAACACCCCTTTCATTGCCGTTTATTTAAAATGTAACTAAGAAATCTCAAACACAGAGTGAAGCCATACATGTACATTTCGATTTTGTAACCTTTAAATAAGCTCACTATTCATGAATGACAAGGTAGCGTTGAGATGAAGGGAAACATACTGTTGCACAGTACAATTACTCCCGTTTATTTCCTGGTCTATAAATAACAATATTTTTTTTAATAAATTAACTGTATATACTGGACTTATACTGCTAAACGACAAACAATTTAGTTTGAAATTCTTCTTCATCATCACTGGAACTCCAGACCGTAATTTATGGTGTTTGGCTGTATTGGTAGGGGCATGAATTACTTTGTAAACTGCTGCTGCATATACACTGTTGTGTGTCCACTCATTTTCCGGTATCGCCCCTCACCGCTCCCCGCTAGCGGTGCAGCGCTACTCATGTGTGTCCCAGTCTTTAACCAGTGAGTGGATTTAATTGTACGTTTAAAAAAAAAAAAATATATATATATATATATATATATATATATATATATATATATATATATATATATATATATATTGAAAACCCAGACTTACTGGTCACGTGTTTCTGGCAATTCCCGGAAGGCTGCAATTAGCTGTCCTGGCATTTCTATGATCCATTCTCTAGCTGCAGTATATTCACAATTGTCTATTGAGATGCCAGGAACCAACAGAGTACAAGAAGCTTGATAACATACATACTCTTTACGCATTAAATTGAAATATCATAAGTAATTCAGATTTTTTCAATGCGTAAAACATTGGAGGGCTGGTTGGAGGAGTGTCTTATTAATTTGGTCAGTCTGCCCAGGGTGTTATTGCCTATTAATCATCACAGAATTTCAGATAGCATTTTTATTTATAGTATAATTTATCAAGAATGGCAGCAACAGTACATTATATTCTCAGTTCAACATGTTCAGTTTATTCTCTGTACACGTCTGTTGGATAAAATGTTAATGTAGAATGAAAAGCATGTTAGTTGTTAGCTAAGGCATGTCAATATTGGGCAGTATTATCCAGTATAATGTACTGTCATGACTACAAATGTACTATGTGCTGCATACAATCCAGACATCTCTTCATGACAACTGTAGACCACCCACAAAGGTTGAAAAGAAAATATTTGTTCTGGTGGGCCAAGTTCATGTCAGGCAAGTTAGCACTGTAAAAAAAAGAAGCTTTTCTTGAGTTTCTTGTTAGAATAAGATATTACAGTTACAGGCTGGCAACATAATCTTGCATTCACCTCTCTATCAGCCTGAATTTCCCTCTGCATGTGTGATTGCACAAACACATTCACTGTATTCTAGCCCACATGCAATACAGTACAATATGCAGAGATGTGGAATAAATTTGACCTACATATTGTGTAATCTCGATTTACCCTATATACCCCTTTTCAGTACAGAAAATCAAATAAGGATTATCAGCCGACCGACCCACTGTTGGTGCTGAGTCTATAAAAACAGCTTTCTTTGGTACTGCACGGCTGTGTTTATAACAAAAGAGCCTAAAATCAATCATGTCAGCATGCTATGAATATGAGTCTGGGTAATTAGGCTACAATTTAGTCTGATGTTAATTCAGCTCTGATTAATTAGAAAATAAAGTATTCTTATACTGACTATAATATGTCTAACTGCACATGTTTAACTGAGACGTACAAATAATTAAATATCTTTGAATACCCCCCAAAATGCTTTTTTATTTAAGGAAGCATTACCATATCACATAAATGACACCACTCAAAAATATGTCAGGATGGGGCATATTTTAATTATTGAAACAGTGGAGACTTTTAGATAAATTAAATAAACCCTATAATGTAGATTATAATATGGATCAGAGATGTCCTTTAATTTGATTGGCCAAAATGAGGTCCTTAATCTCTGGTAAATGACTTTGAATGTTACCATTCAATATATGTTAATCACTGTTCCAAATCAATCCACCGGAAAATACGTGAATACAGTATTCATGTATTTTACCTTTTTTCTGCTTGATGAAAGAAAATCTCCTTTCTAACACGCCCTCTGAATGTTATGTGTAATGTCCAGGTAAGTTTTATGAACAGTGACCTTGTGGCCCTGATGACACAATACCACCGGACCACTGTTCAAAGGATCCCAGTGTAACCCAAACCCAACCCGTAATACACAACCACACGCACACCAAAAAAAAGTTCCACAAAAATCTATTTTATTAGCACACAAGTAAAATACTAAATCAAAGCACAAGCAATAATGAGGATTTTTCAGCAACCAATATTGAACCTCCCCAGTAAGGAAGATCTAAACAGTGCTCATCCTACTTTACAATGAATTACCGTGCCCCTTGTGTATTCCCACGATCCTACTGGCATGCTCCACCTTATCTACCCAGTCCCGTGATACTATGTTATTCTAATTAAAACAATGAATATAATAAAAGTCATACAAATCCACAATGCTGGGCTTTACCCAGGCGGTGCTGCTCTTTGGTGACCCAGTTGGCATGCTGATATGCCGCTCACAAGGTACATTGATGGTCTTCAACCCATGGACTTACAGGGTCAGATCTTTCCAGGGAATAGCTCCTAAGACCAAGTCCACTGGTAATCGAGCATGCCTACCAAACATAATAAAGAATGGAGTTAGACCCATACCGCTATGCATCATATTATTGTATGCATGGGTCACTTCAGCCAGCTCTCCACCCAGTGGGCTTGATCCTCCTCCGTCAGATACCCTAGTAAAGACAATAAAGTGTGATTAAATCTTTTACAAGCGCTATTACCTTGAGGATAATATGGGGTCATCCGGCTCTTCAAACACCCATGCATTTTACACAACTCTGCCATCAAGTTAGACTCAAAATTTGGGCCCCGGTCCAAATGGATCTGCTCTGGACAACCAAATGGTTGAAGTACATATTCCCATAATGCTTGTACCATGGTCAATGCAGTTTGATATCTAGTGGGGATGGCCCAAGCAAAACGGGAGAATAAATCTATTACCACTAGGACATTTATGGTGGGTATCCCCTGGCCAGCCCAAGGAGAGAGTCAATGGCCACCTTTTCCATAGGGTAAGAGCTTTCTATTGAGACCGTAGGCACACGATGCGCGGGACCTTCTTTAGTCAACATGCACTGTTGACAAGTACGGTTCCATTCCTGAACATCTTCTCTCATCTGAGCCCAATAGAACCCTCGCTGGATGGCGGATAGGGTCCTTTCAGTACCTAGGTGACCCATGGCAACATGGTAGTGTTTCCATACTTTCTGTTTGTGCGAACTAGGTATGAGGATTTGTGCATAACTCCGACCTCTGATCTGTTCTTCCAACTGCCACACCAGGACCTCTCCTACTTGCAGCTGGTCCCATTCCTGCAACAGTTGTTGTACTGATCTTGACGCTTGTTTCTGGTTGATTGCCCCTGGTCGGACATCTAAACGGATCCAGCCTCGGACTGTACGGATGACCTGATCAGCCATTTGCCAACAGCTCCAATCTTTCAGTGCCCAGGGCTGATCTCCGCTCCCCGTCTCCACTCAGGACACCTCTTGTACTGCCCCTCTGGCCGGTTCCATGGCTTTTCCTGGTTCCTCTGCTTTTCGGGACAAAATATCAGCATTAGTATTAATCTGCCCTGGCCGGTGTTTAATAGCAAACTGGAAATTAGCTAACTGTGCTGCCCTCTGTTGCTCAGTGGCCCCTAAGCTTGCAGTCTTCAAATGTACCAAGGGATTATTATCATTGACCATGGTGAATGGAACCCCCCACAAATAGTCTTTAAATTTTTCAGTCACCGCCTACTTGAAAGCTAAAAGTTCGAACGAACCACAATGTTTGTCATTCTTCTCAATTGAATGCAGGCTATGGCTGGCATTGGCGATCACCCACACTTCCCACTTGGACTTGAGCCAATACTGCCCCCAGCCCCCCCAAACTGGCATCTGTATAAAGCTTAAACAGATATGTAAAATCGGCATAGGCCAGAATGGGGAAGTGAAGTAGGGCCTGCTTTAAAGTGTCAAACGCAGCCTGACAGTCTGGAGTCCAAATCACCGGCGCGGTCTTGCGACTGGTGGCCATGGTACCTACCAGGAGCTGATGCAGGGGTCCAGCGATCTTGGAAAACGTCGGGATAAACCTTCGGTAATATCCGACAAACCCAAGAAAAGACTGTACCTGTTTGATGGTAGCTGGCGTAGGCCAAGTTTGTACTACTGCAGCTTCTCTGGGTCAGGGGTCACTCCCCCGCTACCCACTACATGACCCAAGTACTTTGTCTCGCTCTGGAACATGTGACACTTCACTGGCTGTAACTTCAACCCTTATTTCCAGAGTTGTCAGAAACACATTCTCCAGATGCTGTAAATGAAAATCGAAATTAGATTAATACACTATCACATCATCCAGATAGATCAATAATCTAGAATACCACTGGGCCTGTTTTAGGCAGGTAAGGGACACCTCAATACGTGGTAAGGGGTATGCATCCTTGTGCGTCACTGCACTGAGCTTTCTGTAGTCCAGACAAAAGTGCCAGGACCCATCTGTCCTAAATGAGGACTACCAGAGCCGCCCAGGCACTAGCACTTTCTTGGACCACTCCCCCAGCAAACATTTCGGTAATCAGGGTTCTCAGCTCCTGATACATCAGAGGGGGAATCGGGCGGAAGCGTTCCCGAATAGGAGGGGCAGTACTGGTGGGAATTTGGTGCATCACAACGCCCGTCCTCCTATAATCCAACTCGTGGCTGGCAAACGCATCTCCCCATTGTGTCAATAGCGTGGTCACCTGTTGCTTCTGATGCGCATCTAACCCTGCACCTTGTAGATCTACCGCTGGCACTTCACTGGGTGGACTAATCTTCACCTGTCTTTACCCAGGTGGTGCTCAATACAATGATTAACCCAACAGTGACCCAAAAAATACGTAATTGCCCCGATACCCCTTAACTCCGAAGCACTGGTCCCACAATACATTTATTTAACCCAGGACCAGTAATCCCTATACTGTAATCCTCCTGTCCTGTATCACCAATGGCATTTATTAAAAATCAGTCTTTGCAATATTCATAGCCTCAAGGCTAAACACAGTACTTCCACTTCTCTTCCTTTAGTACAGTCCCAATCAATCTCCCCCATCGCCAGCTGGTTACTTGCCGATCTCACTCTTTTTTGTCTCCCTCATTGCCAGCCTCGTCCCCCAGGCCAGGTCAGCTCCTCCTGTTGCACTGTTCCTTTTGAATGCTTCTAACCCAGCTTTCAAAATGAAAACTAAACCCTGTCCTGCTTCTCTGCAGTTGTCGGGTTCTTCCATGGCCGTATCACCTCTCCCTCTTCTCCACAGCGCAAAGGAGGAGGAGCATTGGGCTTACTGCTC
The DNA here is from genome assembly GCF_902713425.1 of Acipenser ruthenus. Classification (NCBI taxonomy): domain Eukaryota; kingdom Metazoa; phylum Chordata; class Actinopteri; order Acipenseriformes; family Acipenseridae; genus Acipenser; species Acipenser ruthenus. The sequence goes on along the minus strand of NC_081194.1, from coordinate 53,349,130 downwards.
CCGTAGCCGGTCTGGTACAATGGCTGCCTGGCGGGTTTCACTCCTACCCCCACGTTCTGAAATGAACTGCTTGCTTTGTTTCATGGTTGCTCTTCACTTCATTTCTTTTTCTCCCGTTCTCTTTATTTAATTCTTTGCTGGTGTGGGTTTCCGTTTGAAACTGCAGGCTGCATCCTCAGGCTTTGCAATCTCCTGGATACCGCCTCCAACCCTGTTTTATGGGCCGCCTATTACCAGCGGCAGAGTCTCACTTTGCACAAGCAGGTGCCAGTGATTAATAATCTAAAGTATCCCAGGGCAATCACTCTAGTAATAATTAACTCATTTATTACATATGTGTCAATGTAGACTAAGTCTGCGTCCTTGCTGTCCTACTATCTATTTAAATTTAGTAAAGCAAATAGAGTTTTTAAAAAATTGAGAATAGTGTTTGCTGTCAGCCAATACAGTAACTACAATTGCAGCTAGTCTCCGGTTTGAATGACGAGTGGAAGAAATCAAACTGGATGCAGTCTGATTACTTTCAGCAATGTTATTTCAGCATACAGGTATCACAGTAACAACACAGGGCAGCGCTCTCTTCTCTAACAAAGCCAGGAAGAAGGCTTTGAATAAACTTTAAACACACTGTGCACAAGTTATTGAACAAATAGCACTATCAGCATAAACACATGTAGACTACTAGATATTTTTTTATTACGTTTTTGTTAATACCTTTTAGGACATAACGGTAGCTTAAATACTAAAACTTACACAAATACACAAACCTGCGCTCAAATCCTACTTTCCTGTGCAAAGCACATTACTGAAAAAAACAAACAGAAAACCTGTAAATGTTATTTTGTTAACATATCCATTTTCTAACAGCAGTAGAACGCTTATAAGAGGGCTTTACAGTCTGGTGAGACCCTTCGGCTCAGGACACAAGGCGGGCCTTACCAGACGGTAAAGCCTTCTTCGGGTTCTATTGCTTAAATATTAAGTTTGGTCTACCCCTCATTAATCTGATACTTTCCACCTTGTAAACCATGTCTTAATTACATGTGCGTACATTTTAAAAACACATCTAATCACATTTTAATTACAAAGAGTCAACTAAATTAATAACACACCCTAATGTAAACATTGGAATTTCAGCCAGTGCCTGCGAAGACTATATAACTTAAAAAGTGACTTTCCCATCTATCCAACAACAACATGCCTTACTGAGGATAATCAATGTTGTACCACAGAACACAGACAGTGGGGAGCCCTTTGCCCTTATTCTTTTGGACATCAGCCAAATAATACACTTCTGATCAATGCGTTCTAATTGGAGAGCCTGGTGGTGTCTGCTGACCTAATTGGAACTTCTCTTAATTGGTTGGCTTCTTATTTTGTCCAACAATGAGCTGTTGTGCCATTTACCATCTTTAGATTTTCCATTTCCTTTGTTGCCTCTGGTAATGCTCAAGGCATTGTCCAAGCTACATCTCCAAATGAATGGCCACATCCCAAGCTTTCAACTGAAGTCAATTGATGCACTTTATAGCTATAACAGCAGTTAGATGAGTCAGCCTCATCTAACTGCTTGTTCATTTAGGCACTTATTTGTGCAAATTCTTTGTGCAACTCTACTTTTCAATTTCTACGGTCAGTAGCAGTGCTGAAATCCCAGTGAGTCTGAGCCGAAAAATATAATATATATATGCAGCAGGGTCTGCTCTTCTGTAAATCAATGTGAGTTTCCTCAGCATGAGAGACACTGTATCAATTATTGTTGTCACTCAGTCATCCAAAAAAAGTACATCACTGCATGAATGAATACTACAAGTACTAACCACATTAATATTTTAAATGCATAACATGTTATATCTGTAAATCGATGGGTTAGCCTTAACTTGCTGTATCTATAGAATCCATGGGTTAGCCTTAATGACCTCCACAAATTGTCAGATGTTGCAACGTGGATTACCATGGGTGCATTTAGTGATCATATTACCCACACTAGTCTACTAGTCTACAGACTGATGAATTTTGAGTTAAAATTGGTCTTTGTTGGGCTCCCGAGTGGCGCATCCAGTAAAAGCGCTCCACATGGAGCGCAGGATGCGCTCTATAGTCTGGACGTCGCGAGTTTGAGTCCAGGCTATTCCACAGCTGACCGTGGACGGGAGCTCCCAGGGGGCGGCGCTCAATTGGCCGAGCGTCGGCTGGGGGGAGTTAGGGTGAGGTCAGCCAGGGTGTCCTCGGCTCACTGCGCACCAGCGACCCCTGTAGTCTGGCTGGGCGCCTGCGGGCTTGCCTGTAAGCTGCCCGAGAGCTGCGTTGTCCTCCGACGCTGTAGCTCTTGGGTGGCTGCATGGTGAGTCCGCAGTGTGAAAAAAAGCGGTTGTCTGACAGCAAACACTTCGGTGGACAGTGTGTGTTTGTCTTCGCCCTCCCGAGTCAGAGCAGGGGTGGTAGCGGTGAGCTGAGCTTAAAAAAATAATTGGCCATTCTAAATTGGGAGAAAATAATAACAATAATTGGCAACGACTAAATTTATAAAACAAAAAAATGTGGTCTTTGTTTATGAATTGACAGCTGCAGTGAAAAAACAGGTAATCAGATAAAAATGATTAGGAGGTATTTCACAGAAGTTAACTCAAAATGTGTTTAGAGCTTTTAGCTTTGAACTGTGAGTGATATGAGAAGAAAGGTTAGTCATATGCAGCCAGTAGAGCAATACCCAAATTAAACTTGTCTAGTTTTTACACCACAGGTGGTGGTCAGAACAGTAGCCATATTGTCCTCTGGAATGTTGGATCAGGGCTTTTTCCAGCAAATATTCACTGGCCACAGGGCATCAAAGTCATTAAATTAATTAAAAACTAATGGCATGCTGGTGGAAGTTATATTTGCCTCGTTTATATGTACAATTCAATCAAGCTACCTATTTGGAGTATTGATTCCAAAATACTCTATATATTGTAAACCAGTTTAGAACTGGAATTGTGTTGTGGTTATAATCAGACTCAAGTGCATAGGTTCAGAAGAACTGGTTCCTCTGAACCTGGTTAAGTTTGGCTGAACATTTGTTTTTGAACAGTGAATTACAAAAGGATTGGTTTCTTGTACGTGTAAACATGGCAATAGTTTCTTAACCAGACTCGCTAGAGACCCAACACGGTATGCTGAAACAGATGTTGTTGTGATAAGTGCAGTTTTTACTGGGTGGCCCAGCCTGAAGAGTAGCAGGCAGAGTTCCTTCTTGGGTAAAACTAGATGAACTATGTTTGGACTAACTTTTTGACTGTAAAGTGGCATAATGTTACAACACAGTCTGTAGTTCTCCTACTGTATGTACTTTGGAAAACAACCTTAATCTCCATATGGAAAATTTGTAATGTAAGATCCATTTAAAAATGCTTTACTCTGATCTTTAATGTAGCTACAGAGCAGCTAACACGTTTTTAATCTGCATTCTAACAAAACAGTTATTAATTGTATGGACTTTTGATGCAATTTCAAGATAATATTTATTTTAAAAAATCTATGTTATCTTAACTCTACCATTAATATAATTGTTTCAATTTGGTTTTAAATGACTTCTTACCATTTATGGAAATATACACAGCCAATGATTTAATGACACACATCAGTTCTTATTTTATATATATTTTTTTGAAAAATAAGTGTTAATTATGCACACATACAGTATACAGTACATTTAACGAAAAGCACTGTAAAAATGAATACATAATTAAATTACCCATGACCATATATTGGGACTGTGGTATCTTTTATTGTGTGATTGAGATTTTAACTCAGCAGACTTGGCTTTTTCTGGAATCTAGTCATTACCTAATCTTGGCTGTACACATATTTTATTAGGATTGAGGAGCACCTTAGCACAACTGTATGAGGGAATTTACTGGCACCGTGCCTAACTGTAGCCAGGGCCATTGTCCATTGCAATTCAGAAGCATTCAGCTTTGCATACACAAAGAAACTCAACATGTTTCCAGAAACATTTTCAAGCAGCAGGTGGTCATTCCTGCTGCACACTCCAAAAATGGGGGAGACCTTATACCTTATAGCACTGAGTGGTGCTGCACTTATAATTGCACTACAACTTTGTAAGATAGGAAAAGTACAGGAACCGAGTCAGGTGGACAAGGAAGTGGATGGTACCCTAATCTTTTTAAATAAGCTACGCTTAAGTTATCGTAATTGTGTTTGTATGGATCCAGACACACAGGAGCTGCTGAGGTAACGGAAATGACACTACTATGCGTCAGCTTACATATCAATAAAACCATGTCATCTTGTGTAGAAATCACCATCTTGCATCGGCTAAATGCTAAATATTTATTGAAAATGTTTCTCAAAGTAGAACCCCGGTCTTCTCTGGGAAACACTCTGAAAACACTAAAACGTACAGCATACATGAGGAAACATTTTGTCTGAAAACATGTGTATGCTGGGCTTTACATTTACAAAAGGAAAAAAATGTGTACAGTATGTTGGTGTGGCAAAGTGGTTTGTAGTGCACAGGTGCAGTGGTGATGCGGTGCTCAGGAATGATAGACACAAGAGAGTTCACGATGAAAAAACAGCTCTTTATTTGCTGACAAATAATAATACCTGGCTCTACACAACGATATGTATCACTCAGGAAAACCATCGGGTTCAGTCCCGAAATAATAATACACTAAACAAGACACACACAAACACAACATGGTCACAAGTCCAGAGTGAGTGCTCTTAGTGAAAGTGGTGATTTACAGGTTTATTCGTGTACAATGGTCAAGTGTAGTCCAGGTTTAATTGCTGGTGGTTTAGCTACAACTCCCAGAGGTTAGCCTTCTATAATGACAAGCACAGACAGTTAGAAACAAACAAAACACTTAACACTCATGATACGCTTATCACAGTCCGTTTCCTTTCTCGGTCATTCTCATAACCACATCAAAGGAACAGATTACATCGTCACATCTATACCGCATCTATACCGCTTTAGGGCGATGACTTCGGGCATTGTGACTCCGCCCCCTTCCTGGATGGCTGGCTTCCGACTGACCCTAGAATGAACTGCCAGACCAACCAGTACGAGGCACTCTGTTCCTGTTATACAGCGCCCTCACAGCTCAAGAGGGAGATTGTTGACTAGGATTCATTCACTCTCTGTTACAGCTGGGCTACTACTGCATTCAAAGCAAGATTTACTTGACTGATGTATTGTATTACCAATAGCGTTTGACCTTAAAAGACATACTGGTGTCAAAACAATTAGGAAGCCAGCATTAAAACACCAATAGGAACATAAGAAAGTTTACAAACGAGAGGAGGCCATTCGGCCCATCTTGCTTGTTTGGTTATTAGTAGCTTATTGATCCCAGAATCTCATCAAACAGCTTCTTGAAGGATCCCAGGGTGTCAGCTTCAACAACATTACTGGGGAGTTAGTTCCAGATCCTCATAATTCTCTGTGTACAAAAGTGCCTCCTATTTTCTGTTCTAAATGCCCCTTTATCTAATCTCCATTTGTGACCCCTGGTCCTTGTTTCTTTTTTCAGGCCGAAAAAATCCCCTGGGTCGAATGCTCGAATCAGATAACCGCGTAGTCTTCTTTGTTCAAGACTGAATAGATTCAATTCATTTAGCCTGTCTGTCTACGACATGCCTTTTAAACCTGGAATAATTATGGTCGCTCTTCTTTGCACTCTTTCTAGAGCAGCGATATCCTTTTTGTAACGAGGTGACCAGAACTGAACACAGTATTCTAGATGAGCTCTTACTATTGCATTGTAAGGTTTTAACATTACTTCCCTTGATTTAAATTCAACACTTTTCACGATATATCCAAGCATCTTGTTTTTTATAGCTTCCCCACATTGTCTAGATGAAGACATTTCTGAGTCAACATAAACTCATAGATTCATAGATTCCTTCTTCAATTTCAGTAACACCCATATGATATTTATAATGCACATTTTTATTACCTGCATGCAGTACCTCACACTTTTCTCTATTACATGTCATTTGCCATGTGTCTGCCCAGTTCTGAATGCTGTCTAGATCATGTTGAATGACCTTTGCTGCTGCAACAGTGTTTGCCACTCCTCCTATTTTTGTGTCGTCTGCAAATTTAACAAGTTTGCTTACTATACCAGAATCTAAATCATTAATGTAGATTAGGAATAGCAGAGGACCTAATACTGACCCCTGTGGTACACCACTGGTTACCTTGCTCCATTTTGAGGTTTCTCCTCTAATCAGTACTTTCTGTTTTCTACATGTTAACCACTCCCTAATCCATGTGCATGCATTTCCTTGAATCCCTACTGCGTTCAGTTTGAGAATTAATCTTTTATGCGGGACTTTGTCAAAAGCTTTCTGGAAATCTAAATAAACCATGTCATATGCTTTGCAATTATCCATTGTCGATGTTGCATCCTCAAAAAAATCAAGCAGGTTAGTTAGACACAATCTCCCTTTCCTAAAACCATGCTGACTCTCTCCCAGGATATTGTTACCATATAGGTAATTTTCCATTTTGGATCTTATTATAGTTTCCATAAGTTTACATATAATAGAAGTCAGGCTTATTGGTCTGTAGTTACCTGGTTCGGTTTTGTCTCCCTTTTTGTGGATCGGTATTACGTTTGCAATTCTCCAGTCTGTCGGTACAACCCCTGTGTCAAGAGACTGCTGCATGATCTTGGTTAGCGGTTTGTAAATAACTTCTTTCATTTCTTTGAATACTATTACAGTATTCAATTTGCACATATTACTTTGTGTTATTCAGGGAAAACATTTAAATTCCTGTGCAGTAATACAGATCCCTGTGACTTCCTGACAACAGCAGAATTGTTAAATTAAGAGAAGCTGTGTAAAAATGTGTTGGCCTTAATCTGTTTCCATGACAACAGGCCCCATCACTTTGACAGCTCCAAATACATTATGCAGGATTAATAAAAGCGAGTTTTTAAAATAAATTATCTTAAATTATAATAACCAGGATGCATACAGTGCCGAGAATATTGTACTTTGACGCATGACATCTTAAACCCTGAGGGGTGATGAGTTCTCCACTTCTCCCAGATCTGCTCCCTGTGTTGAATCTCATCTTTTGTTTAAATACCCCCCTGTGGAGTGGAACCATCATACAGTAATACTGAACAGCTCGTATAAAAATGACACTCCAAATCTATCTTACTGGGAGCTGTGCTGATTGGAATTTACAGAAGGACATTATGAAATGCCATGAAAGAATACAAAAAAACCCTTTTTTTTTAAATGACTCTTTAAATTTTTGAGCACGTAGGGTTATGATGTTATAATGTTAAATTAAACTAATTAACTTAGTCCATAACAGAAACCTAATGACTTTTTAAAGTGACTATTAAAAATGGTGCTGGGTGATTTTCTGATGTTACTTGAACTATGCTTTCTTTGTATTCCATTGGGTCATGAACCCAGTACCTAATGCTTGCCCGCACTGTGTCTTAACCACCATTAGAAAGAGACAGCCTAGTCTGGACAAGAAGTTATACAGGTCATATATTATCTTATGTTTACTACCTCAGTTTGACTGCAGTCCACTTACTAGACAATGCATTATGAAAAGGTCCCTTGTCTCCAGTTTAGAGATTCTCATCATTTGTTCCTTTTTTTCAGAGGAACCACTTTTTTTTAAATTAGATAAACTCCCAACTAAATAACAACTTCACAAAACATAGCAATGCAGTGAAACTACCCATATAAAAACAAGAAAAACATGTTGTATATTGACCAGAAATGCATTATATAACATGTATGAAATATATCAAATATGTATTCAGGGCTACATCTCTGTCATATTAGTTCTGGTGGGGAGCAAACTCTGTAGCTAGTGCTTCCCAGCCCAGTATCTTAACTACCGTACTTGTACTGACTCACAGTGTGTAATTTACAGACATTACAGTATCCTAGCTTTACATTACAACACATGGTAATAATGTAAGAAAACTATGTGCTATGCTACTTTATGTCAGAACATGTTGCAATGCACAATAAATGTACTCACATTTTCTAATTTTAAGCAGATATTTCCTATAGTCATATCAAGTGTGATAGAAATCAGTTGTATGACTAATAAATGTCATTGATATTAATCAGGGTGTGATAATAACCAAAGTCATTATCAGGAGCCTTTTCCCCATTGACTCCAATTATATTCTGCCCGGGACAATTCAATGTGGCGATAATAAGCGGAGGGTGACATTATAAAGTTTGACTGCAATCCTTTAACCAATATCCACAAACAGTGTTATACTGTTGCTAAATGTAGAATTTTTACTGAGCCTCTGGAATTGAATTCAATTTCAGTTCAATTTCACTTCAGGGTCATTTTTTTCCCTTATTTTTTTTCTTGGGCCACATGTGCATTCCATTTATTGTATACTGTATGCTACTTGATAATGAAAAGCATTCACATCAGAGCAGTGCTATTCCAATGAAAAACACAAGGTTAATACCAGACCAGTGGGGATTTGGGTAGGGGACGTGGGAATTCTAAGTTCTAGTTCTAGTTATGAACTCCATGGCTGGACTAATCACCCCCTTCTGAATTGCTCATTCTGATGTAGTTGTTGTCATTATTTTTGCTTCAATTGCCTGCACACCACTCTAATGTCCATTTAACACACATGTCAATTCAGTAATACATGAAGCACATTGTAAAATAAAGCACAAATTAGGACATACTCACAGTTTTGTGAAATCTTATGTGTCTATAAACTCAAAGGTCATGCCTTACTCTGTAGGTCATATTGCCTTATTTTAACAATACAAATAGATAAGCAAGACAACAAATTCAGACACCCTTGATTAGTCTTTCAACAAAATGCTCCTTAATCAAAGTCATTTATTCAGGAACCAAAACAGCACCAGTGTAAGCAGTAAGCCTTACCACCTTTGCTTCAAAAGAAGATCTCTTGGCTAACCTGATAACAACCAAGACTCCCTGGCCCCTCAAAGGTCCTGGAAGATCATAGAAAATGGAAAAGATATTTAGGAACATTTAAATATTTCAAACAACAAACAAGGAAGGTCAATAGAAATTAAGAAAACACTAAATAAATATATCCTGAATCAAACAAAAAAGTAATAAATAAGATAACATTAAGAATAACTAAGCTCTGATCTGCCTGAATCGAACAATGCCACGTTTTATACTAAAGAAAGATCAAATATATAGGAAGATATAACTAAGACCTAATATAAACGAGGATATGGCAAGGTTGTATATCCTTAAAAGGTTATAAGCACTGATTATAAGAAATCATTCTGAAATTCATACAGACACAAAGGAGACAGTGCTTAACACCTTTCACACTAGGATGTGAAGATCAACTCTGATGTGAAGTAGCCAATTAGAAACTTCATCTAGCCTCCTTTGTTCCAAAATGACATACAAACAAGAGCTTTAGCCCACAAAATGGCTTCCAAGCTGGCATTGCTGTACCACGGCCTTCAAATTGATCCACGGAGGAACCAAGAATTCCTTACTGCTTTACCTAGAAGATGCTAACTATACTATGGAAAAAGTATTATGTAATGCTTATTAAGGTTACTAAAAATAGAGGCGAACCATGATATAGTGTTGAATTCTATGCATGGATGTGATGAGATAAATAATCTTTCCAGATATATGTTAGTTTAAAAAGCTGTTCTAGAAATAACTAAGGTACTTCTTTTATGAATCTGATTGCATCCAGTATAATTTGATTTGTCCTTAGGAAACTATGAAAGAGTCCCAATTGTAATGTTGGTAACTTATGGTATTCATTGAGAAGTCATTTTAGAGAATGTCTTATATGTTGTACAATAGAAGTTACTTTGTCACAGCTAGAGTACTAAAACATACCTTAGATATAGAATCAGGTATTTCAAGAATGAAGCATTGCTCTTTAAGAATCACAACGTAATGTTTGCTTGTTGTTTGTTTGTTTATGGGGAACTAGGGAAGAGTCCTCATTGTCCTTCTGTGTAATTCTATAGAAGCTGCTTTGACTAATTACCAAATGCTGTTATTGTTTGTTTTGTCATGTTGTATGAATAAATCACTATTGTTTAAACAAACAGAATCGTCGTCTCAATACATTTTTTAAATGTTCTGCACTCGTAGAAAAGGGGGTTCCAAGATATTCTATATATAGCCGTACATATATGGTTTCTAAGGGCTTTATGTGCTTCTGTAAAGAACCACATCTTATGTAACAAACAACAGAAGGGTCCTTATATAATGTATTCATAATGAGGCTTTCCATAATGTTTCATATATGGAACCCTACAGTTCTTTTTAGAACCAGTTGGTTCTGAGTGTATTATACAGAACCATCAGTTATTCATTCATAATTATGATTGATTACAGAATTTATATGTATATATTATTCTACAAAAACTTTAGAAATTATACATTCTGTAGTGATCATGTATTAATAATCGGCAAAAAAACTAAAAGCATGGCAAAATCATACTGTATTTTGACCACCAGCATACACGTTTTCCCCATATTTCACTCTAGCATTGTTAGTGCAGGATTGCAAATTTGCAGACCTAATGTTATCAATAATGTAGGAGATGTGCTTATAATAACACACAAGAGATCTGAATGGTTTGGGAATAATAAGCCAACATAGTATATACATTATATGTTCCCAATGAAAAGGTTCACTGCAGGTTATTGGAAAGAACAGTAAATTGTACTCATATTTGTATGCATAATAATTGCATACAATAATGTGTTCAACGTTTTGTAAGGCTTACTGGGACCCATTCCCGTTGATATCCCAGTATTGGATTATTCCTACTTTGTCTTATGTATTTAATGCATTTATTTATGCATTTCATATGCTATGGCAAGAGAGGGGATAGGGTCTGAACTATGAAGCAAATGCATGATTTAATTAACTATATTAGGGGAAAATAAATTATTTAACCAATACACTGTATTTAGATACAACAATGTGAGATCTGGTCTAAGTAAAGGACCCTTGTAGAAGGGATTCTACTGGAAATGTGCTGTTATTTTTAGCTTTGCATTGCAGTATTCATCATTTTCCTATCACTGTGTCTAGGATCTACAGCCGCATAAAATTCACCATAACAAGAAAATATGCTGCACTGTATAGACTAGAGCTGAAAAAAAAGGTTCAGCTCAATACTGCCATCTAGTGAAATATTTACTGAAATGCATTACCTCATTTAGTTTTTTATTGAATGCAAATTTTTTTAAACTGCAAATTGCTTTACATTTTTTATTCGCTCAAAAAATAATGCCACTATTCTTTCTGAATGCATTTTCCCCCAGTATTAACACACATAACAACATAAGAAAGTTTACAAATGAGGGGAGGCCTTAGTAGCTTATTGATCCCAGAATCTCATCAAGCAGCTTCTAGAAGGATCCCAGGGTGTCAGCTTCAACAACATTACTGGGGAGTTGGTTCCAGACCCTGACAATTCTCTGTGTAAAAAAGTGCCTCCTATTTTCTGTTCTGAATGCCCCTTTATCTAATCTCCATTTGTGACCCCTGGTGTTTCTTTTTTCAGGTCAAAAAAGTCCCCTGGGTCAACATTGTCAATACCTTTTAGAATTTTTAATGCTTGAATCAGATCACCGCGTAGTCTTCTTTATTCAGGACTGAATAGATTCAATTCTTTTAGCCTGTCTGCACACGACATGCCTTTTAAACCCGGGATAATTCTGGTCGCTCTTCTTTGCACTCTTTCTGGAGCAGCAATATCCTTTTTGTAACGAGGTGACCAGAACTGAACACATTATTCTAGATGAGGTCTTACTAATGCATTGTAAAGTTTTAACATTACTTCCCTTGATTTAAATTCAACACTTTTCACAATATATCCGAGCATCTTGTTGGCCTTTTTTTATAGCTTCCCCATATTGACTAGATGAAGACATTTCTGAGTCAACATAAACTCCTAGGTCTTTTTCATAGATACCTTCTTCAGTTTCAGTATCTACCATATGATATTTATAATGCACATTTTTATTGCCTGCATGCAGTACCTTACACTTTTCTCTATTACATGTCATTTGCCATGTGTCTGCCCAGTTCTGAATGCTGTCTAGATCATTTTGAATGACTTTTGCTGCTGCAACAGTGTTTGCCACTCCTCCTATTTTTGTGTCGTCTGCAAATTTAACAAGTTTGCTAACTATACCAGAATCTAAATCAGGAATGTAGGTTAGGAATAGCAGAAGACTATTTTTGCTATTTTTTTTTCTTCGTCTATGATTTTGCCATTTGTGTCTCTTAGACATTTAACCTCTTCTTTGAATGTTCTCTTGCTGTTATAATATTGGAAAAACATTTTGGAATTGGTTTTAGCCCCCTTAGCAATATTGATTTCTATCTCTCTCTTGGCCTTTCTAACTTCCTTTTTGACTTGTGTTTGCAGTTCCAAGTACTCTTTATGTGTACCTTGTTTTTGGCCCATTTTAAACGCTCTGTAAAGTGCCTTTTTTCACTGAATATTTTTTTAATTGATCTGTTAAACCATTTTGGCCATTTTGTTTTAGATTTAGATTTGTCTACTTTTGGGATGTAATTGTTTTGCGCCTCAAGGGAGTACTGCAGCGACGTTGGCTGGAGCCCGCTACCCGCACAGAACAGAGGACGTCTTAGCCGCTGTCCATGGGTCTCCCGGAACCAGGCATTTCAGGGTTAAAAAGACGCTCAGAAGGCTTCAACAGACGTACTACTGGTGCCGCTGCCAGCGGTACGTAGAAGACTATTACCACCGTTGTGACCACTGCGCAGTGAGGAAATGACCAGCAGGTCAGTCTCGCGCCCCCCTGCAGCAACAGCCCCCATGGAACACGTGGCCATCGATGTCCTGGGCCCCATACCACTAAGTGGCACCAGGAACAGGTACGTGCTATTGGCCATGGACTACTTTAGCAAGTGGCCCGAAGTGTACGCCCTGCCTAATCAAGAAGCCACCACTGTTGCCGAAGCCCTCATAGAAGGATTCTTCACCCGATTCGGAGTGCCACAGGAGCTACACTCTAACAAAGGGTGAAACTTCGAAAGCTGGGTGTTCACCAGCGTCTGCCAGAATCTGGAAGACCCACACCACCCCACTCCGCCCTCAAAGTGAAGGACTGGTGGAGCAATTCAACCGGACACTCTCCGCCCAGCTGGCCATCACCACCAGCACGCATTGAAAGGACTGGGTCTTCCAACAGCCCCTAATCCTAATGCAGGAGCGCCATCCAGGAGTCCATGGGTTGCACTCCGGCCCTCCTCATGCTCGGACGAAAGCTCCAAACCCCCGATGAACTTCTATATGGCCACCCCCCTGACCAGCAGCAACCACCGCCTGGGCCCAAAACTGGACAGTCTGTGGGTAGACCTCAGCACCCTCTCTCTCTCCATCTTCCTTCTCTTTGCCTTCCCTCCCCAGCCTCGCGCCCCAGATGTTGGCCTCCCCTGCTGGGTCCGCACTAATTCCCAGACAGCTCCGGCCGTGGAGGAGAGGACACCCTGGTCATCCAGCTCAGCCTCCCAGGTCTCACACCATGCTCCTTTCCCCTGTGTCCCCTCCACCTGCTGCACGTCAACGGCAGTACAACCAGCGTACCCGGGGATGGTGCACTCGAGTTCCAGCCCCAGCCCAGCGCACTCGAGTTCCAGCCTAGCCCAGCGCACTCGAGTTCCAGCCCAGCCCAACGCACTCGAGTTCCAGCCCAGCCCAGCGCACTCGAGTTCCAGCCCAGCCCAGCCCAGCGCACTCGAGTTCCAGCCCAGCCCAGCGCACTCGAGTTCCAGCCCAGCCCAGCGCACTCGAGTTCCAGCCCAGCCTAGCCCAGCGCACTCGAGTTCCAGCCCAGCCCAGCGCACTCGAGTTCCAGCCCAGCCCAGCCCAGCGCACTCGAGTTCCAGCCCAGCCTAGCGCACTCGAGTTCCAGCCCAGCCCAGCGCACTCGAGTTCCAGCCCAGCCCAGCGCACTCGAGTTCCAGCCCAGCCCAGCCCAGCGCACTCGAGTTCCAGTCCAGCCCAGCGCACTCGAGTTCCAGTCCAGCCCAGCGCACTCGAGTTCCAGCCCAGCCCAGTGCACTCGAGTTCCAGCCCAGCCCAGCCCAGCGCACTCGAGTTCCAGCCCAGCCCAGCGCACTCGAGTTCCAGCCCAGCCCAGCCCAGCGCACTCGAGTTCCAGTCCAGCCCAGCCCAGCGCACTCGAGTTCCAGCCCAGTCCAGCCCAGCGCACTCGAGTTCCAGCCCAGCCCAGCGCACTCGAGTTCCAGCCCAGCCCAGCCCAGCGCACTCGAGTTCCAGCCCAGCCCAGCCCAGCGCACTCGAGTTCCAGCCCAGTCCAGCCCAGTGCACTCGAGTTCCAGCCCAGCCCAGCGCACTCGAGTTCCAGCCCAGCCCAGCCCAGCGCACTCGAGTTCCAGCCCAGCCCAGCGCACTCGAGTTCCAGCCCAACCCAGCGCACTCGAGTTCCAGCCCAGCCCAGCCCAGCACACTCGAGTTCCAGTCCAGCCCAGCCCAGCGCACTCGAGTTCCAGCCCAGCCCAGCCCAGCGCACTCGAGTTCCAGCCCAACCCAGCGCACTCGAGTTCCAGCCCAGCCCAGCCCAGCACACTCGAGTTCCAGTCCAGCCCAGCCCAGCGCACTCGAGTTCCAGTCCCAGCCCAGCGCACTCTACCCCTCACCAGCCACCGGCCGTGGTTTCTCACAAAGGACAACGCATTACGTCACCCTCAAGCAACAGCCCCGCTCCCGCGGACCAGAGGACAGGTCCCATGGGTAGTAGGCGACCCCAGCGTCAGCAACGTTTGCGGCGCCCCTGCGTTTTCGGACCCAGTTCTTCATGTTAATGAGCAGGTTCATGTTTGACTCAATAAAACTATTCGCTTCAGTAGCCTACATTAAACAATGTTATAAATAAGTGAAATCTAAAATTTCCCAAGGATTAGCCTTATAACAAATAGATTTCCTATTGCAGACTCTATCTATGGGCTACACTACAGAAACACAGATTGTGACGTAGGTTGCCATGGGAGCTGATTAGGAGTCATTCCATCCGGGTAGTTTGAAATGTGTGCGTGTGTTTTCAATGCAAGGCTTTTTTTTCTTTCTGTTAACGTGAGAAGCTGAGTAACAACAGATGTTTGACTCTTTGCAGCTGGGAAGTGCAACACTGTACTACAGTACACGATTTACTCACTAACTATATCAGCACAGTGGTTTTTTTTAAAACATGGATGAAGATTCCGAGTGGGTAGTGGAGACCATTGCTGGATATCTCGGCAGTCCAGATTGGGTTATACCAGTAACCGACTTTATCGAACAGAAATGTACAGGTAATCTAAATATGTAAAATTGAGCTATTTTCAAAGTGTTACGTTGTGGCCTAGCAATATTTATAAACAGAAGCCGTGTTTTTTTAAAACTCTTTTAACTTGGCAGCAGTGCAGATAGCGTCACATTTGACTTTTGATTGTTCTTCCCGAAAAAAAAAAAAAAAAAAGGTTGTGATGTGGTGGTCTGCGATTTTGCTTTGATTTGGCGTCTTTAAAAAAAAAAGTATGAAAAATTATTATCTGGGTATTATGGTTTCATCACGAATGCATAATAATAATAATTAAAGTATTAACATCGACATGATTTGAGAGTCAAATAAATAAATACATAAAGTCTACTCTAAATAAACAAACAATATAGCTTTATACACCGCAATTTTTTTTCAAAATTGAGTAATGATTGTGGCAAATATTTTATTTTATTTTATTTTATTTTATTTTATTTTATTTCTTATTATAGTTTAAGTTTTTTTTTTAAACATATTTTAGATTTTCGTTAAAAGACCAGCAGTGTTTTGAGTTAAACATTTGTCTCATTAATGTGACGCACATTAAATATTCGACTTTCCTCAATCTTGCTGTAAAAACTAGAATTACATGTCAGATTGGTTTTGTGTTATACTGGTAAATACATCCTTAGGAAAGCGGCTGGTAGTGTTGTGGTATCCATAGTAAACGGTGAGTGAACGATGAGTGAAGAATGACAGGCATTGGTGGTAGTTAGTGGGGACACTTTAAATATATATCGCTGTAGCTGACTGCAGTGAAACTAATTTCTAGCTACTCTTCATACCGATCTGTATTTTGTGAGAATACTTTTTCATAGTTTTCATTTTAGAATGCAGACACTAGCAGATTAATATCATTAATTCAAAATTATGTTATTTGCAAGATTTGGTAAAGTAAAAAAAGAGTGTATACAGAATTGGCATTGCTTCAAATTGAATTAGCATTGCTAGCCACAAAATCATCCTTTATTTATTGTGTGGTGACAATTTCAGTGGGAAGCATTTTCTGATCACTTCCATATCACACCCAAACAGCTAAAAAAGAACCTCCTGTTTGATATTTATTACAGATCATATCCAATGTGAAGAACTGATATTAGACCACCATCAGCATCTTTAACACATTTTTAGTTATAACTGGGAGAGCTAGTTGATCATTGCTTGAGTGTTTCAATTCTATTTCAGTATTTGATGATGAGGATGAAAATAAACTGGCCTATACAGAAATCCATCAGGAGTACAAGGAAATGGTGAGTACAGATTTTTATGACTTTCAGTGACTGCTTATTGATTAAACATTTTAGGTGAATACTACAGCATTAGTTCACTTTGATGTAGCTAAACCTGCTCACTTCAACAGTACAACGTTCTCTGAATTTAAAGCTGTGAGGTGGCTCAGGGGAGGAGAGTTGAGAGTGAAAAGAGAGTAACAGTACAAGTAGAAACAGATAAGCATTTGTATTTATAGGGGAGGGAGGTACGGAAGCATCCCAGTGCTAATTATCTCTTACGTAGGACTTTCTTTCTCCTATGTAGGAGGTACTTTTTTCTTTTTTTTTTTAATTGGCACCAGGACGTTTCTTTAGGGAGGCTATTGATGTACCCTGTATGAAAAAAAAACACTGTGTGACAATGTCTTGGCAAAAAAGGAGTGTACTATACAGTTGTTTGTTTTGCAGGTAGAAAAACTGTTGGATAGTTACACCCAGGAGGTTGGTATCGGTGAAGAACAGTTTTTGGAAGCCTGCACATCTCCACTGGCACAATCAAAGGCACTACAGGTAGTTATTTTATGAGTAGTCATATAGGAAAATAAGGGTTTGTTTAAAGTGTCCCTTTACTCTACAACCTTTTACTTCACAGTGACCTTGAAGGTATTACCTAATTTTATATTTGCCTCATCTTGCCCTCATTTTGATCTTTTGCCATTTCCAATAACAGCAACAAATTGAGTAGAGATTGTGGGTAAGCACTTTGCTGCCCTGCATGTTTCAGTGAGTCATGAGTAAATAGTTGTATGGTTTTAAATAATTTGCAACCTGACCAGCAGGCTGCTTGATCAACAGAATGCTTTTCATTCATTGCTGCCGAAAAAAAAAAACCTGGTTGTACGAAAAAAAAAATACAAAATAGAAACAAAACCCTAATTGATAGTGTGTAGGGACACCCTAGGCAGCCAGAATGGCACCGATTTGATGTTACAAGTCTGCAAGGTGTTTAAATGAGTATTTTGGAATAAATAATCCTTGATGATTAGTTGTCAGATACCTGCATTATTTTGAACATGTTAATGCCTGCCATTTACAATTGCTGGTGTTTGCCTACTTATCAACTATTAATAATATGCATAAATAATGTAGCATGTAGATGTGGCAAAGATATTCTAATTTATCCACATTCTATGGTTAATACAACCAGTGGTAAATTAGAATGGTAAGTAATGTATCCACTTGTACCTTGCTACCACTGTTGGGCTTAACTGGATTTACCTTTTTGGAGCAAAATCCTGGAATCAAGGAGAATCTAAATAATCAATACACATTAGAAACCAATGAAAAATGATTCACTTCATTCATAATCACATTTTCAGTTTTTGATGTTAGCTCAATATCAGTGTGAATAGGGTCAAATCTAGAGGCTTACATCTGGTACTGTAAGTCACTAACCTTGCATCTTTACAATTTAAGACTGTTATTTGTAGGTAAATGTCATCTAAGGTCCAAGGTTTTAAGAATTAATTTTACAAGCTCCTTAGTATGACAATGTGACATCTCTTTATCTCTTCATATTCTAGAGCCTTTTATGTTGTGTTGTCCAGTTTTATATTATTTTATTCCTTGATTTCCTGGCCTAGAACGTGTTTCGGCCAGTATTGGCTGCAGAAGACTTTGAAATGTTTAAATCTCTAATGATTCAGAAGAATGTGGAACTGCAGCTGCAGGCACTTCGTGTGATCAAAGAGGAGAATGGTAAATGACTTTGAAATCACCATACTACTTAAAATCTAGACAAAGGGCACCTAAATGGCATCCAAACAACAAATCAGTTTTCTTCAAAGCAGATCGCCTGAAATCTGTCTATCATATTTATGCTATTAATTCCAGGCAGTAACCTATTTCTATCACATGTTTTTAATTGAGTTTAATTTTATTCTTGTTTTGTGTATTAGAATCGAGCAAATGTTTATTTTTATGTAGTATTCCTCTCCCATAAAACAGTCAGGCTTCATTTAACTACGCATACGTTTGAATAAACGTTTGCCAGAATGTGTTTTTCAACACACTGCCTCTGTACTTTGCTGCTAAGAATAAAACAATGTTCAGGATGTTTGCAAATGTTGACTTGTTGAACGCAGGTCTGGCAACAAGGACAATGTCTCAATACTGTTTTAGTGATCAACCAAAACTGTAAACTAGGACCATAGATCCAGCTACTCTTGGTTTGATTGTGATGAATAACATTTGCATTCTATTTCTCCTGTGTATTAGGTACACTGCCTGAGTGTTTGACAGATGGTGTGGACGTGATATCTGAGTTAGAACAGCAGGAGCTCAGAATACTGAAAGAGGTGCTGAAGTAAGTGAAAGGTTCTTTTGCTGATTTACTGTTTCTTAATCACTTTAGGTGATCACTTTATGATGGTTCTATTATGATCAGGGGTTTAGGATTAAGCCTTTCTGCTTATTGTGATTTAATTACTGATGAATGTTTATACACATCCATTCAGTAAGTTGAGACATTTATATTTTTATAAGAAAGGGGAGAAATATACAGTAGTTATGAGCAACAACACTTGCTGTATTTGTTCTAATATTTTGTAACTCTGTTGTACTCTTAAGGCATGTTTACACTGAAGCAATTTGTCTGTGGCGGCACTGATGCGGTATCACTTTAAGTGTAAATGGGAAATGCCGGTAAAATGCAGCCACACTATTCCATCACTGAACCATCTCTTGAGGTGGTTCAGTGGCAGCACAGTGCAGGTACTGAAGCGCATTACTTTTAGTGTAAACGGCAATGCCGTCACATTTTGCGTTCAAGGTGGATTCCCCCCCACCCCCCCAAGTAAACGCAATTTCCTGTTCCGCCACGTGTTGATTGAAGAAATAAATCCAACAAAATGGCAAGTGACCCAGGCAGTAATTGGTCTGAAAAAGAAGTAAGGGAGCTTTTGACCATCAGACCAGAAGAAGAGATAAATGCACAATGTGATGGAACTGTGCAAGATGCTAATGTGTATCCCACAATAGTAGAAAAGTTAATGACACGCAGTGTTGTGCGTAATAAAAAGCAAGTGATGGCTAAATTCTGTATGTCTTCCAATCTTTTCATTAGTTGTCATATTCAGAAAGTATAGTGAAAAATATCACACATACCACGACAGGTACCAAAGGCATCATTGTTTTGATCACGGTACTGAACACTAGCAAATTTTGTTAAGGCGAGAATATCCGCCTTCTGTGTAAATGGGGGTAAGCCGCCAAATTGCAGACACCGAACTGGCAATGTTGTTGTGTGTAAAAGGTGAATTTAGAAAATGAAAAGTGGTATCATTGCAGGCACTGATCCAGCATTTTCTGTGGGAATACGGCTTTAGACAAGTTGTCTAGTGGTATTTAAAGGCATAACAGCATGGCATTTGTTTATTGACAAGGAAACTTGTGGCACAGTACATCAATTAATCTAAGTGGAATGCCATTTATAATGTTTATCAAAACTTTATTGTATCAACAGCTTGCTTGTGAAAATGGATGTCCAAGTAACATGCTTGTAAATATTGGCAGGGATGGGGTTAAATTCTCCTCCCTGTCCAGGTTTATTGTGTCAGGTGGGAATCATGAGTAATCAATTAGCACCCAGACACCTGACATAAAAGGAGGCCTCAGCTCCTCAGTAGAGAGGGTAGCTGAGGAAGCAAGGGTGTTTTTCTTTGTGTGCTGGGGTTTTTTTTTTTTTTTTTTTTTTTTTTTGCAATCCAGTGAAGGCAAAGCTCAGCCTGGAAGCCTTATTTTTGTAAGTTTTATTTTGTGTTTCTTGTCTTTGTGTTTAAGAACCTTTTGTTTGGCCCTTGTGCCTGTTTATTTTGTGTTTTTTATTTAATAAAAGTATTTTGTTTGAACTGCAGTCTGTCTCTGGGCGCCATCCTGTCACACATGCTTGTAATAACTTACCTTTTGTGCAGCTGCCTTGCTGCTGTAATGGGATTGATACTATTCCTGCTAAGCTAAGTCTTATGAACTGTGTCTATGGAGAACTAATCATCTTAAGGTTTTGTTTAATATCAGTTTCTTGGCTTTATACTAACAGGCAACTGAGTATTTTTAGCTCAAGACTTCTCAAACAGGATGAATTCCTTTTTCTCCTGTACTCGGGTGACCAGATGTCCCAATTTGACCGGGACTTTCCCATTGTTCCAACATTTCACCAAACCTTTGCCTGGTTTACAACAGAGCCAGATACCACTCCTTGCATTAATTACTTAAACAATCAGCAGTCATACTAATAGTTCCAGAATAATATTTTTCATATAGGTTACTATACTAAATTTAAAGTATGCAAAATGATAGAAATGAAGGGTAAAAATTGCAATGCATATGGTTATAATGTGTAGTTAAACATACCGTAAAACTTGAATTAAACACCTCCGGTGTTTATTTACAATATTTGCCAGCAGGCCCGGCGCGTTTTGGAGACCGGTGATTATTTGAGACCTCCGTTTATATTGGATCTCTAGCTTCACATGCTTCATGTGGTCATAACCTTGTAGCAACATCGTAACTCAATTTAAACATTCCAGCAACTTTGTTAAAAGGTTGTGTGTCAGTGGGAACTAAGTAACAGTTTTGTTTTATAACAAAATTCCATTGTATTGTACACCCTCAAGTATAAAGCGAAAGTATTATTACAGTCTATTTATATGCACTGGTTAACAAGGATACGGTATGCAAAACATTGGAAAAAGAACAAGCAGAAGTACGAATTTGTATTTAAAAATGGAATTAGATCTACCATTGTTAATAATAATAATAATAATAATAATAGTTAAATCCATTGATAGCCCTGTAGATATCAGAACACAGGTGTGTAGGCTACACTTACTGCACAATAATAATAACGATAATAATAATAATAATACAAACTTCTAAAATGTTTTTAAAAATGAACAATAAAATAATGTATTGTTTAATCTCAAACTTGTACATTGTTAATACAACAAAACACGTTAAAATACACAGAGGTTTGTATCTGGCTTACTTTCAGCACGCTTAAAATTATCAAAACTTTTAATAACTTAATTACTGCATTAAACAAATATGCATTACATATAGGCCTACCTTTAAATTACATTTTTTATTATTTATTAATCCTGATTGTCACTTATTAGCAGTTGATAACGCTCAAGCTCCTCCTTATCTTCCCCAGCTTCAATGGCAATGATCAGAGACCCGGCGTTTACTTACAATATTTGCCAGCAGACCCAGCGCTTCTTGGAGACAGGCGATTATTTGAGACCCGGCAATTATTTGAAGTTTTACAGTATTCACGAATTGTAAAGGGAAGGTGCAGTGGTTGTAGAGCAGTTAGAGGTTGTTTTTTGTTAGTTTAATTTGAAAACGGGAATAGTGAAAAAAACACTATTAAAAAAAAAAAACCAAAACCTATTCTATACAGTGCCATAATTTCCCACCTACTGCAGCAAAAATGGTGGTCTTTGTCTTGTTTGGTAGGCAGAATTTTGTATTATTTAAGAATAAAGTAGGCACCTCACATGATTGATGATTGATTGCACATTTAGCTGTGTTTAACCCTGTTTTTTTTTAATGAAAAAAGCTACTTTATGTAACTAGATTCCATTTATTGTACAAAACACAATTTTCTGTACCTGTCTGGCAACACATATTGTACTGCATATGAAAAATGCTGGCTTGAGACTGGATTTAAAAAAATAATAATATTGAAGGGTATCATACGTGATACAGAAATGGGCAAAAAGTGGAGAGTGATTTATCAAATTTTTAATGGGCAATGATAGTAAGTAGGTGGCCAACAGAATCTGAAAATGCAATGAACACTAAATTATATAAGAATACCACCACTAGCATTTATTGTTGCTGCAATCTGACAACAAAACAACATAATGCAGTCAACAAACACATAATGCAGTCAACAACCACTTGCATCACTACAAAAGTTACCAGGGTTGCTTGAAGCATTCTAGTCTGGAGATGAAAGGTAACTCTGTGACAGCTGAAATTTTGTTAAACCTTGTTATGCTTCTGTGGCAGGAGATCAAAAGATGAATATGAGCAGGACCTGGCAAAAAAAGGTTTCTCAGAGGAAGAATCTGGGTCTGCTTCAAACAGCAGCTTACCGGAGAGCAAAGATCAACAAGAAACCTGTCTGAGAAGGCATTCAGAAAAAGAAAGCGAACACACACATAAAGTAAGTCTCTATCACTTGAGTCATCTGATCACCAGTAAATGTGTGTAACTAGAAATATGAAGCAAATGCCATTACTGAAATGGGTAGTTTGAGTCATTTGTAAGGAAGGTTTTGAACATCAGGGTTCAAATGGACAGTTATTAGTCTGCAACATTCCAAGGTTTTATATGTATATATTAATAAGAGTCGCATCCACAGAAAAAACCTGTAAATTAAACCAATTTTACTGTTAACGCATTTCTGAGTTGTGATTGAGATACACGAACGGGTATCAATTGCATTTTTAAGGGAGAGTAGAAAAGTCGGCATAAAACACAGAAAATCAGAAGCCCTAAATATAACTATGAACTTAAAACTTGTACAGTAAAACCTGTATAATCCAGCCCTCAACATATTGGCATTCTGTATAATTAACCATGATTTTTGGGTCCCGACCAAATCCAAATCCCTATTGAAGTGAATAGTGTGATGCCGTCTATAATCCGGAACCTGTCTTCAGGAATCCGGCATGATTTTTAAATCTCTTCTTGCTAAAATCAATGTAAATCTGACTGTGCAAATAAAATATCTAAACGTCCACACAACGAGCTATCTCGTGAAGAAGAAAGTTTACCAAAACCAACAGAAAAAATTCAAAATCACAAGGCAACCCTTTTCAGACATTCTGGGGGGGGGGGAGATTTTGTTAAGGCATTGTTGTGTTTAAAGTTTAATAGGGCATTATTGTGTTTATTATACTGTGTATGTACAGTAATGAAGTTTTATTAATTTTTAAAAAATGTTTTAAGTGTTCAAGTAATTGTCATTTGACCTTTTTTTGGTACAGTATTAGATTTTTTTTTTTACAGTAACTGTAAATCTGGCACACTCCAATCCGGCACAATTTTCCAGTCCCAAGCAACATCAGATTGGACACGTTTTACTGTTCATAAATGCATCCTTATATTTAGCTTATACTTACAGGTATAGGGAACCAATATTGCACTCTCTACCATGTAACAAAGTATATTTTGAAAAACACAGATTTTAAATGAAAAACAGTGTATATTATAAAAAGTAACACATGACAGAAAGTGTTTAATACAGTAATTCCATAAATGCACAGCATTATAGTGCACCCTGCTATGGATTATTCTCCCTATCTGGGATATATTATGTGTACTATATAGTATTTAAATATGTATCATGCACTTAACATTAATATATGTGGTGTGTTGTTTTTTTGTTTTTTTTAATTATTAACCGAAAAAGATCTGGGTATGTGGGTATTTTTCACGGTGGGTACCTGGTTCAGGATTTTCTACCCGTTCCGACCTCTGTAGTAAAGTATTAATTAATCAAGCTGCAACCCAACTTTTTAGGTTAAAAAATAAATTAGCAAGAGCTGTATATGAAGATCCCAAACATGGATTATAGTAATGTACGATCTGTGTTTGTAATGTGAAACAGCTGATATTTTTTTAACTTGTGTGAACTGGAAAGCATTTTCTGTTTTGTAAATAAGTTAGCAATAACAAGACACATTATAAGAAATTTTATATATTTTATTTATTCAGCTGATAATCTAACAGAAAATAACGTTATCGTCCAATGCCACTGTATATGTATGAGTATTGCAAGCAGCATCAATTACATGTACATAAACAAGGTGTATTTTTATTTGAATTATAAAAGCATGATTACTGTTCTGTATAATGTGATTGCATTATTCCATTTATATAGATCACCTATAAGATAATAGGATTTTCAATAAAAATATAAACTAGTAGCTATGGTGATGGTCACCAGTAAATTATTCAAATTAGTACTATCGAAGGTTCGAACCTTCGTTTGGTAATTTGTTACGAACGTTCGAAGGTCAAAATGTGCCCCTTTTTTATTATTTATTTATTTATTTATTTATTTTTAAATGTAGTATTCGCCAATGGATTTTTTACCAATTCAGAATCGCCAGTTGTATGTATTGATCTCGGTCCACTGCTGCAACCCTTGTGCCAGCTTTGCGAAACGGCGGCAGACACACGCGTCCTCCGAAACGTCTTTTTTTGCACTGCAGGTCCACAGCGAAGCCATCAGAGGACAACACAGATCTGAATGGCTTCACAGCAGACCCGCAGGCACCCTGCTGGCCACAGGATTTGCTGGTGCACGGTGAACCGAGGATTACCCTGCCGATCTGAGCCCTCCCTACCCAGGCAGCGCTCGGCCAATCACGGTCACAGTTGGCAAATGAAATAGCCTTTATACGAACCAGCGATATCCAGGTTATAGGGCGCATCCTGCACTCCACGTGGAGCGCCTTTACTGGATGCGCCACTCAGGAGCCCCCCAAAATGTACCCTTCATTACAGCCCTAGTGATAAGTCCCACTTACTGAAACAGATATTTGTCCATGTTTAATTTTATTTAAACATTTTAAATATAATTTTAGCATTTTTTATCTTGAGTTAGTGACTTGACTTCCGTATCTCAGACCCACACATGTTCAGCTGGTTAAGAGGATACACTGGAAACGAGGTGATAGATTCCAGTTGGATTGAAGAAATAGTCTAATTAAGTCTTTGTCGGTGGCAAGGAGTGCAAATGCATCCCAGGCTGTTTAAAATGAACATAGCTCAACTCTTTAATCGCAAGATATCCTTACATGTGATTAAACTTTAGTCGAGTACCTTTATTCTGATACTAAGAAAGCCCTTGTCCAGCTTGGGACACAGGAATAATCCTTCTTCAAAGTGTACGTGGTACATTTTTAGGGTGCATTTGCACCCCATTTCCGCCTTCCGTGTGAGCTTGGTTATTGTCAGTGACGGAGGGTTAATCCTTGATGTGGTACCCTGGTGTATTACTAACTGTCTGTTATAATACATATTCAGGATGGGTTGGTGAAAAGGAGTCAAGAAAACTCGGTATGCTGCAAGAACAAGGTTCAACAAGTTACAAAGGACATTTTGTAACTTGTTATATAAGCAACCCATAAGGGGTTGCTTATATGTTTTAGTAAATATGCTGCAGCACTTTCAACATGTCCTATCAGGGAGGGGGCGGATACTACTGAAGCGTACTGAAGTGAACCACAAGCTTGTTCCCCAAATTATTACAGCCTGCTGTATCCTGCACAATCTGTGCCAGGACCATAAGGAGGTGTTCAGGCAAGCAGAGGAACAGCTACCTCAGCCTCCAGTAAGAATTGCACAACAGCGATATGTAGAGGGTCCTGCTATTAGAGATGCACTGCTCTTTATTTTTGTAACCCGACGGTGTACTTTTATTTTGTATCACATTTTTGTTTCATTAGCTTATTTTGTATCTCTCTATACCAAATATAGCATCCTCATTTGAGCTGTACTTGTATGACTGCTTCTGCTAAATAAAGAAATGGAATGTTGAGTATTGTTGATTCCCAAGACATAAGTCACGAAAATTCCACACCACATTTTATTTTGGGATTGGGTTAAACAATGTTCGTGTTGTGCATTGTAAGCTGCCTCAAGCTGCCTCATCATATCCTCTTCCTTATGGATATTAACATCCGACTCTCTTCATCGCTCCAAATGACGTAAGTGGACGATGGACACAGGTTTTGCTCAGATATAAGTAACTAGGAGAAATTGTAATGGAGTATAGTTATGCACATTTAAACATAGTACTTAGTACAATAAAGATGTTTTGACAGTTGTTTGGAAAGATATTTGCAAGTGTATTCTGAAGTACTGTACAGTAGCTGTAACCACCTGAATTCACAAGCCCACGATTCAGTTTATCAAACATTTTTAGTAATAGTTTTGAACATAAACTTGGCAAATACAATCTGTATGATACTTTACAAACTCTGTCCTAATTCTCCTTGATCTCTCTGCTGCCTTTGACACTGTCGATCACTGTATTCTCCTATCCTCTCTCGCTGACCTGGGAATCTCTGGCACTGCTCTGGCCTGGTTGTCTTCCTACCTCTCCGACCGCACCTACCAGTAACCTGGTGCGGTTCAACCTCCACACCTCACCCTCTGTTAACAGGAGTCCCCCAAGGATCAGTCTTGGGTCCTTTCCTGCTCTCTCTCTACACCCGCTCCCTGGGCCCGCTCATCAGATCCTATGGTTTCTCAAACCATTTCTATGCTGATGATGCTCAGATACCCCCCCCCCGACCCCATCATCCCCTCCCGTATCTTTACCTGTCTGTCTGCTATCTCCTCAAACTCAAGCTTTAAATCTGACCTCCTTTTCTTCCTCTCCTCATCTTCCCCCTCCTCTGATCTATCTCCATTCCTCTGGAATCTACCACGCTCTCTCCCTCCTCCTCAGCCAAAAACCTTGGAGTAACCCTGGACCCCTGCCTCTCCTACTCCCAGCACATCTCCACTCTAGCATGTACCTGCCATTTCTTCCTGAGCAACATACGAAGAATCCGACCCTTCCTCACAACTACTCCACACAACTCCTCATCCAGGCCCTGGTACTCTTCCGCCTATACTACAACTCCCTTCCTGGCTGGACTCCCTGCGTCCGCCACCTGTCTGCTCCAGCTCATCCAGAACTCTGCTGCTTGTCTGGTGTTCTCCTTGCCTCGCTTCTCCCACGCTACTCCACTGCTCCGCTCACTCCACTGGCTCCCAATCACCACTCTCATCCAGTTCAAGACTCTTGTACTCACCTACCGATGCCTTGACGAGACTGCACCCAGCTCTTTCAGACTCTTGGAAATAGGGGTGGCACCATTGTGTGGTGGGCAACAATGACAATGAGAGAGGAGACATGCTGGCAAGTAATGTGCTGATCGGAGATACAAAAGACTGTTTCAAAGGACAATCAAAAGTGGGTGCGGTACCATTGAAGATATGTTAATCACTTCAGGATGCTGGTTCACACCCCCCCAAAATACAGTCTGGCTCCATGACTGCAAAGAATAGTCTTTATAATAATTTATAGATTATAACTTGATAGCAATATCCTTACACTATCGATACATGCTGCTGCTGAAGTGTGAAGGATAAATGCACGGTTAAAACTAAAGGGGAACATTTTATTAACCTGTGTCTCTTTGTAGGTGTGCAAAGTCCAAGTAAAAACTGTGGAGAAAAGAGCAGCAGTTTCTGCCTCCCACACTGATGATGCAGGAAAGAAGAGTCCCACCAAAGTCTGTATGCAACCAAGTGCAAAGCTACTGCCAGGTAACTAGTTTTAAAATGACACGTGTAAAACTGGTTGTATGTATCCTAGTAGTCTCCAGACAATAACAATTTATTTTAAGTTCCAGAAGTAACCGTGTAATTACATATGAAATACCACATGATTCCCTACCCAATGTGTTCAATTCATAATAAGTGAACTAAGCATTTGTTAATGTTAAAGCCCTCTTTTAGTAATCTTTTATATTCACAGTTCTTCTTGCTTAACATATTTTCCAGGGCGAAGCAGCATTGGGAGTAGCAGTGCCAGTAGTAAAGTCCTTGCACCAGTCAAAGCCCCAGTCAATGGGTCCGAGCTCAGTCCAGCGTCCACCTCCTCAGCCCACAAGAAGAGCAGCAGTGAGGCTGCAGAGGCTTGGTTAGAAGAGGCCAGGAAGGAGGCAGGGATATCTAGACCTTTCACTGTAAGTTTACATTTATTATTTGTTTATTTAGCAGACACCTTTATCCGAGGCAACTTACAGAGACTAGGGTGTGTGAACTATGCATCAGCTGCAGTCATTTACAATTACGTCTCACCCGAAAGACGGAGCACAAGGAGGTTAAGTAACTTGCTCAGGGTCACACAATGAGTCAGTGGCTGAGGTGGGATTTGAACCGGGGACCTTCTGGTTACAAGCCCTTTTCTTTAACCACTGGACCACACAGCCTCCTACATATGTACTTAGTAGCGTATTTCTTACCAATAAGCAACTGTAAAACTCTTTTGACTGACAATCAATTGCTTCATAATCTCAGATAACTTGTCTAAGAATCTAATTTCTATTTAATTTCCTGCAGGAGCTGTCGGCAGATCAGCAAGAGCAACTTCAGCAGCGAGCAGAGTACCTGAAACAGCAGCGGGACAAACTTCTTGCCATGAAGAAAGAGCAGAGACCCAAACCGACCCATACTGAACCAGCAGAGGAGCCTCCAATATTGACATCTGTGAGCAAGCAGGTAAGAAAAGCTTTCTAAGTTAACTGATGGCCAGCACAATTTTTGCAAAACATTTTCTCTGAAGTGGATCAGTTTTAGGTGTTTTATTGAGTTTAAAGTGAAACTCCCTCATACAGTAGGTGCATAAAGTACCTGTTGTGTTTTTTTTTTTTTTTTTATAAGAGTTTGTCACTTAGGTTGTGTCATAGAATGTCAAAACGACTTTGATTGGCTGATTTATAATGTTATCAGTGTCCAGCTAGTGGTGCCAAACAGATCTTTTAGTTTTTTAAAAGAAAAATGCAAGAGGAGAAAAACAAGCATTTTCTGATTCTCAACCCCAACCCCATATATATATATATATATATATATATATATATATATATATATATATATATATAATAGCATTTTAGTGTTGATTAACTTCAAAAAAGTTTTCCAGTAATGCATGTTTTTAGAATTGCAAATATTTCCTGAGATTGTGTCTGTGCCAGTCAGGAAGCGTACTTGATGGCAACATGGTAGGTTTGCTTCACTGGCTACTGAAATGTTCCATTATCCCTTTATTGTACAAGACAGGGACAATTGGGTCATGGACATGGAAATGGAAACGGAAATGCAGGACTAAATGTGGGACCAAATTGGGTTAAGGCATGATGTAAAGTAATTTTCTAATACAGACCTTTTTCAATTTCTTGTGCATTAACATTGATAAGTTCTTCTTCTTTTCATATTCATGGTTTATATTTCATGTTTTGTTTTTTTGTCTCAAATGCATACAGAATGCGGATATTTCTCATACAAACCTCAGTGCTAATAATGTTGTAAAAGAAGAAACACCTATCTCAAAAAATGTGAGCACACCCTTAGTATAAAAGGAAGACAAGGTGATTTAACTGGCTTTAGTGGTGTCTGTGTGTCCGTGATGTTCCCGTTCAAGTATGAAATGTAACCATTACCGAATGAGTATTTACTTCCTAAAGACCCGAATCCTGAAAATTGTATACCAAAGCTGCTCAGCGAGCCTGTGACGCAGTCATGACCTGCCCCTGAGGGCACAAAAGGACTTTGCTCGCAGAGCACCGCGCCATTTTTCCTTTCAAGTACCTGATCGACGAGAGCCTTGTTCAGATAAGTACATTGTTGCATCTATCTGTATATATTTTGCATTTATTGTGTGTTTACACAAATTATATGTGCTATTTAAACTAATCGCTTTAATAGTTTTTACTAATTAGTCGTATTGTGTGCATTACAGCCTGTTGCTTGTTACGTCCTGCTGTGGCCTTGTCCCCCGTGTGAAGCCAGTGGCTCAAATTGTTCCTTCCCAGGGATCCAGCAACCGGTCCATATCTATAAGCAGATTGAGGCAGCACCTGTACAACTGTATCTGTACACCGCATTGCTTGCGCCTTGCATCTTGCTCGGGTTCTATCCCTGTGAGACATGCAAGGCCAATCTGCCTATGGAGGACAAGCCCGGCAGGTGCTGTTATTTCCTGGGGCCAGAGCCAAGGAGGCACTGGCTAACCACAGCTTCTGTGAGTTTTGTGCCCCTTTTTCCAAGGGCACACTTGAGAAACGGCTACCCCACAGCTCTAAGGAGTGCTCTGCATCCCTTACTCTTGCTTGGAGCTCTTCCCATCACCCTCTCTTAAAGAGGTGGTTGCATCCTCACCCAGTGGCTCTGTGCCAAGGGAGAGTGGACGACGCACCCAGGAAAAGTAGCACAGGCAGGAAACTGTCCACACAGTCTTCCTCATCCTCCTCAAGCTCTGCCTCTCCTTTCTCTTCCCTGCGGAAGAGAAAGAACAGTCGCCGTTCCAGGAGATCGGCAGACTCGCAGATGGAAAAGCTATGGTATGGGCAGCTGTTTCCCAACAAGGAACCGTTCTTGCTATATTACTGCGGGAACGTTTGGCGCCACCTGCCCCGCCTATCCCCTTGGGGCCCCATGGGGCTGCAAGCTCATACTGTCCCTTGCCGCCTCTGAGGTGGGCAAACCGTAGCTGCTGTTCATGTCTGAGGATGTGGAGTCTGACAGCATGTCCCCTGCGGTTAAGCTCTCCCTGTCCGCAGAGCTTATACTGCTAATCAAGAGGCTCTCTGCAATCTTGCAAGTGCCCTGGCCTACAAATCCAGTCTTCCTGGGACTGTCCGGCAACAGCTCCCTTTTTCCTGGTCGATGAACACCCTATATAGGGTGCATGATGCGGAGAAGCTAGGCCTGGCCTATTTTCCGCCGGTTCAGGCTACTATTGCCGCCTTGGTTGGCACCTATTTAGCACTACTATCTAAGGATGCTGCCTGCCCCAACAAGCAGTGCCGGGTTTCTGAGGTGATCCTCAAGAGAGCCTATTCAACCAGTGCATTGGCTGCACGGCTAGGGAACTATAACAGCATCCTGGTAGCCTACCAGTCAGATTAGCTGCAGTGCCTCTCTGAGAACCACAGACCCTTGCCACAACAGCTGGATGAACTGTGCCTGGTTAACAAGAACCTGCTACGTATGTCCAAGCTCAACGGACAGGCTATAGGTAGAAACCTGGCTGCGCTGGTAGCTGCACATAGGCAGCTTTGGCTTTCTCAGGCACACGTGCCTGGTGGGGACAAAGCACCGCTGTTGGACGCATATGTTTGGTCCCGCGGTGGACGAGATGCTGCAGCAGCGCTTTCACTGCGTGCAGGAATTAACTAAGGAGCTGGTTCGCCTGCTTCCCAAGCGACCACCTCCAGTACATAAACCAGCGGCAAACTGGTGCCCTAGGCCCCAGCAGCCTCAAAGATTGGCACAACTCTCTGCGCCTGCTGCCAGAGGTGATGTTCTGAACCGGCCTGCGGCTGCTCGCTGCGGAGGCTTTAATAGGTTCTACCAAGCCACAGGCTGAGCAGCAGCCCTACGAATTTGCTGCCACAGGCCCAGGGCTCCTTCACAGGGAGCCATCTGGACTATTGGTGTCAGTGCACCACAGACATCTGGGCA
This sequence comes from Acipenser ruthenus, assembly GCF_902713425.1. NCBI lineage: Eukaryota > Metazoa > Chordata > Actinopteri > Acipenseriformes > Acipenseridae > Acipenser > Acipenser ruthenus. The sequence goes on along the minus strand of NC_081194.1, from coordinate 53,317,249 downwards.
CTTACTACCATTCAGACCGGCTATTCGCTGCAGTTCAACCACATTCCCTCTCCCTTTCAGGGTGTGACTGCAATGTCAGTCACGGATCCACAGGATGCCACTGTGTTGTCTCGGGAGGTAGCAGCCCTGTTGCAAAAATCGAGCTATTCACAGGATACACACCCTCCAGTTGGAGGAGGGATTCTACTCCAGGTACTTCCTAGTGCCCAAGCGGGGTGGAGGCCTCGGACTGATCCTCAACCTCAGACAGGTCATCCTGTATCTGAGCCAAAGGAGGTTCAAAATGTTGACAATGCAACAGCTGTTGCAGTCAATCAGGCCAGGCAACTAGTTCACCACAGTTAACCTCAAAGACTTCTATTTACACATCCCCATAAAACCAGCGCACAGAAAGTATCTGTGGTTCACCTTTCAGGAAACAGTACAAGTTCCGTGTCTTGCCATTTGGCCTCTCCCTAGCTCTCCATGGAAGCTGTCTAGGCCCCTTTGAGACTCAAAGGCATCAGAGTACTCCATTATCTAGACGACTGGTTAATTTGTGCCCAGTCTCCAGCACAGAAAGAGGCTCACATGGAACTGGCCACCGGCCACCTTCAGTGGTTGGGCCTTAGGGTGAAGAGCCAGCTCACACCTTCCCAGACAGCCCCCTATCTAGGTGTGTGTTTGGACTCCAGGTCCATGCTGGCCACTGTCGGATGGCAGAGTGCACAGAATAGCTTCCTGTTTGGAGCACTTTCAGGTCAACAGAACGCTCATGGTAGTGACGTTCCAGAAACTTCTGGGCTTGATGGCAGTAGCTTCCCAGACCTTTCCATTTGGTCCCCTGCAGGCCTGGTTCAACAGCAGGGTTTTTCAGCCCACGTTGAAACGCAACCACCTATTGACAGTGTCCCACCATTGTCTAAAGGCACTCTCTTGGTGGAAACAGCTGGCCCATCTATGCCTAGGTGTACTGCTTGGCAGCGTCGCCAGGGTGTGCAAGGTGTGTGGAACCCCTCTTGGCAGGTCTCCACATCAATGTTTTAGAGCTGCAGGCAGGTTACCAGACCTTGCAGAATTTTTTACAGGAGGTTTGTGTGAGACATGTGCTTGTCTGTACAGACAACACAACAGTGATGGCTAACATCAACCACCAGGGTGACTTCAGGTCACCCAGTGTCCATCGTGTGGCCCTCAAGCTTTTGCTCTGGGCGCACGAGAACCTCCTTTCACTGTGGTCTGTGTATCTGCCCGGGGTGACAAACTGGACGATGGACCTCCTCTAAAGGGAGTCCCCAGTAGCTCAGAGTGGAGGCTTCACACCGAGGTGGTGAGCCTCATCTGGGAGAGGTTCGGGAGAGCAGAGATAGACCTCTTTGCCTCCCAGGAATCAACCCACTGTCCCCTCTGGTTCTCCATAATAGGAGGTAAGAATCCACTGGAAATAGGTGCCTTCCCACCGCTCCCGCTGTATCTAGAGAAAATCAGGCAGGATCGGGCCAAGGTGTTGTTAGTAGCACATTATTGGCCCAGGAGACTGGTTTTCAACTTTGATGCAGCTTCTGAGTGGCCAGCTGTGGATACTGCTGAAGCGCCACGACCTGCTCAGTCAGGTGCGGGGGACCTTATGGCATCCCGACCTGTTGAGCCTGCAGCTCTGGGTCTGGCCCCTGAACGGCGTCATTTGAGCCGTCTGGGTCTGTCCAACATGGTTATTGACACCCTACGAAATGCATGGGTAGCGTCCACGTGTTCACAGTATGGGTACAAGTGGGGCGTCTTTCAGACGTGGTGTCTGCCTCAGTAATGCAAAAGCATGCTTAATTTTTAGAGGCCAGGACAAAGGTTACACTACCAATCCTGCTTTTTTGTCAAAGACTATCTCGACATTGCACGTGAAACCAATCTGTCGAATTGGAGGCTTTTGATCCGCTTCCTTTCCAGTCTGATCGGGAGCGACAGCTCCATAAGCTCTGCCCAGTTCGGGTCCTGACATGCTATATTGAGAGGACCAAAAGTTGGAGGCAGTCCGAACAATTTTTTGTCTGCTATGGGGCGAAGTCCCATGGTCAAGCCCTGTCTAAGCAGAGGCTGTTCAAATGGATAGCAGACAGTCAGGCCTGCCTTTGAGCTGGCCAACTTGCCTCCTCCAGAAAAGCTCTTCCCATTCCACTAGGGGCATAGCAACATCTTAGGCTTTATTCCAGGGTGCATCTGCCAAAGACATATGCGATATGGCGGTGTGGGCTACTCCCCATACCTTCACTAGGTTCTACAGACTTAATGTCATGGATCCTTAAAACCCTGGTGTTAAAGGCGGCTTCCCAATTGAGCCATATAACACAGGCATAGAGGTGAAAAATGTCCCTCAATTTTATCACCCTAGCTACTTGTTACTGGGGTTTCGAATGGTACACACAGGGCAGCCTTTGCCTTAGCCTTGTAGCATTCTAATGGTTCCATTTTGTACTTGAAAGGGAATGTTAGGTTATTATCATAACCCTGAAATAGGAATATAACCATTAACCTTCAAGGTCGCTGCGTCTGTGATTGCAGTAGGCTTGAAGGAAAAATGACGTGGCGATCTGTGCGTGCAGTACTTTTGTGCCCTTGGGGGCTGGCCATGACTGTGTCACAGGCTCGCTGAGCAGCTTTGTTATACAATTTTCCGGATTTGGTTCTTTAGGGAGTAAATACCCATTCGGTAATGGTTACATTTCTATTTCAGGTAACCAAGGTTATGATAATAACCTAACATTTCCTGTGATTGTGCACGTAAATTATTTTATTTTAATTTCATTAGTCTAAATAAAATGTCATTCAAACGAGAAAAACCTTTTCAGCTGAAACATTCTGTCAAAATAAATTTGCACTGTGCATGTGTCATCCTTGTGTTTGTGTGTGTCTCAGTATTACTATTGTTGTTGCTAATGTCTAAGATTAAAGGTTTGTATGATTTGCTTAAGTTTGAATAAATATTGCTTCCAAGCATAGAGTTGGATCTGACACAATGCTGGCAACAAAGATTGAACAAAACCTAGTACCTGAAGAAGAGGACACTCTTATTATGCTCATAGAGTACGATTTAAGTGACAATGCTTACAAATGGCCTCAGGAATAGCACTTGCAGTGTTATATACAGTAGTATATGATATTATTTGATTAAGTAATAATATCCAACATAAGGGATTACCTGTCTGTATTTTGGTCATTCTCAATGTGTTGGCTGGTATTGCAGTTTTAGGTCAATCAAGCTATGTAATGTGAATTTTATTTTATACAACATTTAACAGTTGTATAAGGTACAAATTATAATTTCTTTCCGAGGAGACTACTAAAAGTAATTTGGGGTGAGTTTACTTAAAGGTTAAGTTAAAAAGGCTAGGTAAAAAATAGTGACACAATTTGTGTTTGTTACAGTGTGGTTTGCACAAGTGACCTTAAAAGTTTCATAGCGTCTTTTTTTTTTATTAAAGGAAATTTCCGAAGATGAGAAAAAGAGGATTCAGAAACGAAAGAACCTGGCAGAAAAGCTTAAAGAAGAAGTAATCAAAAAATAGCAACGGGATAGTCTGTTAAACTGACATTAAAAGGCACCTATGGACTTCTGATTTCCTGAACTTCCTTTGATTTATTTTGTGCCAGAAATTTGGTGTGAGGAATGCAGTATTGTACGCTGTACAATAGCTGAAGTTAAAATGAGATGTACATGCCCATCTGTATAGACATTTAAGTGTATGCTGCTTATGGAAAAAATAAAATTGTGTATAACACACACATATTTTTTTTCCTTTTATAGAGGTCTCAAATAATTTTAAACCACAGTTGGAACTAGTGGAACTGTTTAAAAGGACAAAAAAAATAGGTACATTTTCAAGTACTATCCTGTTTCTTTTTTCTGTATCTGATTTATTGGACAGAAATTCAAAGTTCCTATGGTTCTATTGTGTTGCATTGTTGTAGTTTGTATTGGTTGTTATAACAGTGCCTCCTTTCTAAAACTGAAGAATTTGTGATATTACAAGGTAAATGGGAATACTGTACAGTCAGTGATAAGATAGGACCAGCACTACAGATACAGTTTCGGGTCTGGGAGTAACTTACCCTCTAATTTTAACAGAGTAAAATGTATTTTCAGGGGGTAAAATGCAACATTACCTTTAAGTCATGAGTAACCTCAATAATTCCTGTCCAGTCTTTAATGGTAACTGGGTAGGCATTAAAAAAGAACCTAAAAAGTTAGTTATAAAACAGTTTAATATTATAGGCACATTTTTTTTTTGGCAGCTATGGCGATGGTTTTAGTTGGATTTGTAGCTGGACTGGGGTGTTTATGCTTCCACCAGTGTAGCTTCAAGTTTTTTCTTATTTTTACTGTGATTGGCTACAAAGAGACAACAGGGCTAGCCCGAGATTCGCTAATGTTTGTTGGGTTGGTTTTTCTTGTGTAGTTTCCTAGTATCTGAAGACAAATTGTATTCTGGGAGATGTAGTTGTTAGTGGAAGGTTTAGGGGAGGCAGGCAAGCTGTGCAGCAAAATTGCTATGCATATTTTTACACATTAAATAAATGTAACGCGTATTTTGATGCATAAAAATGTCAGGTACGCAGCTTATCTGGACCACTGGATAGGACCCATCACATCATTAGGAATGATTTCTTTAGCAGGTTGGGCCTATTCTGCCAAACAAGCATGTATGATGGGGTCTGACTACATTTGCAACAGGTTTTTATTAATCAAATTTTGTGGGGAAAAAAAAACCCCAAAAACCACACACACACTCACCTAAAACTACCATCACTATTTCAGCTGGGGCAAACAGATTGCAATTGTTCTGAAATGTTATAAAATTGGTTTAGTACCTTTGTGGAACCATCATATTGAAACATATTACATGCAGTAATACTAAAAACACTGACCTACAAAAGGTACCAATATGCAGCAGTTTTACTTGCAGCTGTATTTGAAATATCTGTATATCCTGAATTAACAAAAAAGGGGACCAGTAATATTAAGTTAATAAGAGGTAATACATTATTAGTACTCCTTTGAAGGAAAGAATGTTCAGTCCCTACCACTCCTATTCATTTAACAAAACAGGATTTATGAATGTTACCAATGCAGATGTCTTTGAAAAACAGCAGGGACCTGTCCTTGTGCTGATAGTACAATTTAAGATTCATGAGATGAACTGGACTAATCTTTGTTGGCAAGGCAAACTCAAAATATACCAATAGCTTCAAGACTGCATCCAAAACATGTCTAAATCATTACAGTTGCAGATTTCCACCGTTTAAATAGGAATTAGTTTGGCAAAACAAAGCATTTGTATATTTTACATATTTCTGTAAAAAAATATGTATCATTAAGGCCAGTCTCCACAGAATCTCACAAATGCATGAGCAGTTACTGTGTGAAGTGCATTTCTGTGAAAGGGAAAAACAGGGTTAGCTACATAATTGCTATTCAGTGCCCCAGTGTTTTTGATGTGGATGATCTCAGGACATTTAGTACTAGACAAATCCACAACCTGGCCCATGTAATTTAACCAAACATTCTCAGAAAATGGTGTATACGCCAAATGAAGAAAAAAATAAAATAAAAGTACTTTATAAACAAAATGGCAGCAGAGCAAAGTTTAAGCAAATGTGACATGTAAACTTTTACAGTGGTCCTTCAATATTCTATTTGTGTTTAACAAAACAATCCTTTATCACCACCTAAATACAACTGAATGCTTAGACAAATGCACCCAGTGAGAAGGACTTGTAACTTGGACTGGCAGAGAATATCAGTTGCCGTATTCAGTCAGTACTAAGACAAAGACATCTGTGCAGCACATGCCATACAGTACCATAGGTACACATCTGTGGTGATTTTAGCATCTTTTATTTCTTCACAAATCTATTAACTTGAAGTTAAGCTCTCCACAGCAAGCAGGGGGATGGCATTCAGGCGAGGGCCCATATGGATGATTAGGGTAATTCACCGTTCCAATTGAAACTAATAAAGAGCCAGCGGTTTGAGTTTGTGCTGAATGCTTGCCTTCTACAAAACCATCAGCTTTTTATGCCCGAGCAGCATTTTATTGTAGGCCAGAATATAGAATGTAATACAACGTATTAAAGCAAGTATGGTCAAGTACATGCACTGCTATAAATAATTAGACCACAAGAACATATGTCCTCAAAAATATAAACGTGAAATACATGTGGGCATGTTGCTCTATCAGAAGTTTTCACAATTGGATAAGCAGTTCTCTACATACAAGAAAAACTGCAAATATGACAAAACACATCTATAAATAACCACATGGATTAATATTAAATTACTATTCAAATTATGAAAATGCACAATTTACTATATTAAATAGTTACATGCATTTTTTATTTTAAAATGGGGATGTCTGGTGGTGCACTAGGTTAAATAAATCTGTTTACAATACTCTTTGATGGTCTTGCACTTTCACAGTAAATTTCACCTGGAGTGAAAAATCGTCCCAACCTCTTCTGGGTCTTCTTTCCTGTAAGAAACCAACCAGCTGCTCCCCTAATGACTTGACCTGCTTTGAGCAAGTTTGATACTTTGACCTCAAACACACTTCTGAGGTGAAATGAAGTGAGGCAGCAACAGATTTCCTGGCAGGCACGCAGGCAAGCAAACTGGACTGCTTTACCTAGTGTAGTACCAGATATGTTTTCCAATTAAAATACAAGATTGCTCACAAGTTTTTAAAAACTGCACCTTTAAGACCTATTTAGCAAACATAAGTGGAAAATAGGTATGAAATATGAAATGTATTGTTAGCTACAACCAATTTAATGTACATCAAATAATTCTTAACTTACAAAAAAAAAACTGGTTGGACCATAAGGAAAAATATGCAATACAATAAAAAAAGACAAAAGTTATTTAATTATAGGGTCACATTTAATTTCTGAAATTTGCATCAGATTATTTTTTTTTTTATCAAATGTATACAAATGGTGTAAAATGGTAACAGTGGTAGTTTATTCATCCATACAAAATAAACATGTTTGTTTTGTGGAAAAACAAAAAATACACTATCTACAGACACCCCATCTTTTCTTAAATCCATACAGTTACCTACAAGGCTTCCCAAATGGGGTGTACAAGTTTAGGTGGAAACTTACATTTTCTTTAGCAATAGCAAAAAACTAACAAGTTTAACAACCAGTGTTAAACTGATAACACTTAATTGTAGCATCATTTCAACTATGCAATTTACTTGTATAGGACTGGCTGTCTGAGCCTTTAAAAAAAACCACACACAACACAACATGTTGAGTTGTTAAAAATCACCTCTGCAAATAAAAACCATAGAATTTAGGATGAACTATAAAACAAAAAGCAGAGTCTGGGGCTTTGTCAGCAAGATGTTTGGCATTTACAGATTACGTTGCTAATATAAAAGGGGGACAGTACTGTCAACTGGATTTAACTTTAGGCCCAACTATGAATTTCTTAAACCCCACGTTCCATCCCTGCTTAACCTTTGTTGTACTTGGGGATTACACATTTCAATTCCCTGACGTCTTAATCAAAATTAGTGTTGCCCTACAAAAGATAACACTTAACACAAGTAAATGACTCTACCCATGATAAACAATATAGCTGCAACAGATTAACTATAAACATCCTCTATTTGGCCATAAAACTTACGGTTACTGTAAATTAAAAAAACACACATAAAACAACCTTAGCCAGTCTGCTTTCCCAAAATCATGGTGTAATTAAAGAAGTGGTCCCACCTTTTGCTAAATGACATTGGCAGGTATCATTGCTCCCTTTAAAAAAAGAATAAAAAAACATGGATGAACACGCTGTACAGTACTTTTAATAAAATTATGAATACAAGATTCCTTACTGACATTTCAGTTCAAGTTTGTTTCCTGAAAGGAAAACCATTTTAAATGTCCGAGTCCTGCTCCCTTGGACCAAAGTTTCCCCAAGTCCTCCCCCAAACCTTCTGTAAGGTTTAGCCAATCAAGCTCTCATTACTAACCTGCTAGTCCTGCCAGCATGATTGGCAGACAATTGTTCCCCATAAATTGCAAGAGATTCAGTTCCTGGGAAGTGTTTTGTTCCTGCAGCAATACTAAACCCCTAGCTGAAACACTGGCACACTGTTTGCTACTCCTTGTGTCATCTTCTATACTGATGGTTGTGGTGGGGGGAGGAGAGGTTCCTCTTATTCAGTCAGCTGTGGAACAGTTGCACCATTGAACTCAAAACAGACTGACATTTTTTTACCAAGTCCTTTATGATCCAAGACGGGGCCGTTTTCTGGGGGATGCTTCCTCCTCCTCATCTTCCTCTTCATCATCTGGGTAATCCACAAGCCCAACTAAACCTGCCTGCTGATTATACAGGGCAAAAAACAACAAGATATCACAAATCAGCTGTGGAGTAAAGCATAACAATTTATAGGTTAGCACACATCTAGCTAAAACCTTAGAAATTATTTCAGAAGCTTGTGGTTAAAATGCAAACCAAGTAAAAATGTTTTATGAAAGTGATATTTTCTTGAAAGACCAACAACAATCCCATTTATTGTAGCCATTAGGTTCACAAAAAAACTAAGATTCCCTTAATACACCCAAGTGTACATTTGGCAATATAAAAATGTAATAATCCAGTTTAAACCCTGCTAACCTTTGTCATAACAGGAGCTGGTGAATTGGCAGTCTTTGAGGAAGAACTGTTAGTGCTGGCAGGCGAAGTTGGCGCTGCCGCAGATTTACTGTTGGTGCTGTTTGTTCCATTAGCTGCTCCGGCAGAATGAGAGAATGTAAACTTTAAGCTGCCACTTGAGGTCCTCTTTGGAAGGTTTTCTTTGTCCTCGCTTTCTTTAACTGCTACACAAGACAATATGTAATATTGAATCAACATCATCCTCAAAAGTGTAATTAAATTGTATCCATTTTTGGTTAGTACTTTGCAGTTGGAAATAGTAAAAGTAATTCTGGAGAATAACGTTTAAGTGTAACTCACAAGATCTATTCATAAGAATATTGGACATTAACAAAGAAACCTTAATCTACCTATACTAGTTTTACTGAATTTTGTGAAGAGAAAACTAGGGCTGAAACAAAGGGTACATTTTGACCTTCGGAGGTTCAGAATAACAGCAAAATATTTGAGTTTTCTATTTTTCTTAAAAATATTTCCCAACATAAAACCAATGTCACCTTACAATAATTGATTTTGAGTTTCAGTGTTCAAGGCAGAATACTGCATACATGAGATAACAGGTACATGTAATTCTACTTGTATTCACAATATCACCTCATTAACTTACTCCAACAGTTTATCATTCATTTTGATTGTCCTTTCGCTACAACGAACACCTCGACATAAACAAAAGGCTTGGATCCCAACAGGTTAGTTATAGAAAGGCTGTACTGTATTACGTAATCAAATCAAGATAAAATTGTTGCATGCGAGTGACATTTAAAACGTGCGACTTACAATATTCACACATTGTCAAACAGTTCCTGTTAACATTAGAACCGCCACGGCAGTTATTTTGACGGTTTGAGGTTTTCAAATTTAAAATTACTCTGCATGTCTGAAAGTTATATGGTTGTCCGTTTCCGACTTTTCGTAAATACATGTATTAAATACCCTGACAGCGTTTGTCAGTTATAATCCCGACCACCTAGAACCACCAAAGCAGTCATTTTGACTGCCTTTTACACTGTTTTTATTTTGAACGTAACCTACAATATTCTATTTTTTATATATACAAGCCTGTTGTTCTTGCTACTGGATCTGGCAGCCATCAATTCCTTCGTTTTATACAAAGAATGCACCAGGGAAAATATCAGTAGGACAGATTTCATCTTGAAGCTAAGCCACAGTGCTTCGGCAGAAACATTTCAATCAGAAAACTGCAAAGCAGCAGGCTGCTGCAACTTAACCTGGATTCAGTGCTGCACCGAGTGACACATGCAAACTTTTGTTTTAAATTAAATAATTTAATTGTTACAGTTTTGTATGTACATATACCTGTTTACACACTAGTTTCTTTTGAAATGTTTACTTTATTATTGTTTTTCATTTTTTGAAGTAATGCTTTATATGTGGCAAATTACAAATTAAACTCTTATGTTTAATTGTTAATTTAGGTACAGTATAATGGTGGTGGAGTGTTGAGGAAAAAAGGAAAAAACACACACAAAAAAAAAAACCAGAATGCCACCTGATGAACCTCTGAAGGTTTAAAACTACCTTTGAATCCCTGGCAAGCGAATGAACCTTTGAACACTGCCCTACAGAAAACGAAAAGTACCTTTTTTTGCTTCAATAAACTTCCCATAGTTGCCAGAGAAATCATCGTCAGCCTTTGACTTCTCTACAGGAGGTACAACAGCTTCACCTTCCTCTTCATCATCTTCATTAAACCACATTTCTTCGTCGTCTTCCAAAACCCTTGAATCTCTGCGGTATCTGTTATTACGCAGTATAGAGGGTACACTATGAATAAAGATTCAAAAGACCTTTGTTACAAGAGACGTAAAGAATGTACCTTGTGGGATACAATCCATACATAGGAATATAAACCACTACATTACATGGAACCAGGTCAACATAGAGAGCATGCAATACATTGTTTGTTTAATCATTGTCTGCAACACTTTCATTTCCCAAATTTGACATTGAATAGGCAAAATGATAATTGGGTGTCAGTAGCGTAATAAAGTGAGTCATTATGAGGTACATTATACATAGGGCTTCTGAAAAATACAATTAATAAAACCCGAAAAACAGAAGTTCTAATTATACACATGCTACAATTCAAATACGGACAAGAAATTTTGAAGATAGCATTCATTAGCCCAACCAATTAGAAGCCTGACCTAAATCCTTATACCTCAACTCAAAGGAATAACCATACCAAGTTATCACAACTTATTACCCATTCAATTAAATGGCTACCAATTGTGCACAGTACTATATAATGACCTATGGAAAGTTCCTTAAATTGCCAAGTGTCTTGAAAATCAGGTTGCACCCTAGAGAAGTAATTTTGCTTCAGTCAAATTAAACCTGCTGAATGTTACATTAACATACTGAATTACATACTGCTTTGTAGCTTTCCCACATAAGTAACAAAACTGACAAATGGAAAAATGTGACATTGCAAAATCATTTTGTAGTTTCTTTGATTACATGTTAATTAAAATCTGTCTAATATATCTATATACACACACACTATATATATATATTATATATATATATATATATATATATATATATATATATATATATATATATATATATATATATATATATACACACACACACACACACCCCTATCTATCTAGAGAGAGATCTCTTTTTTTAATGTCTCAATCCTAAAATTCTGTATGTCACAATTTGACATGTACATATGACTCACATTTATCCCCATTGCTAGATGGTATATATACACTGACCTATTCAGTCTTTGATTCTGTCTGTCCTTCTCCTGCTCATATCTAGTATTCAGTCCTTTAAATGTCTGAACATATTCAATAGATTCAAGCATTTTGTAGAAGTTGTCAATTATGTGTGCAGTGAGTAACTTAATATCCTCCTGTTCGAAAAAACAAACATGAAGACCTTGAATTAGTAATCAACATATTACACAATTATAATTCATGTGAACCTCAGCACCAGAAGTAGAGGACTACAACAGAAAAAATAGTTCATGTATAAATCTGTCCTTGTTAATGTTAGTTATTAGTTATTCTAGACTGCAGCAAAAGAAATAGGACTAGCGTAAAACAAAATATGCATCAAGGGGCAGGCCCTTTAGAGTCATGGTGCTCAAAAGGTAGCCTGGGGACCAGATGTATCCTGCAAATGACACACAATTATTAAAATCAAGATATGCATTAAACTGTAAATAACTTGCATGCATTAAACATAGATCAAATGCTGTACTTGTGGGTTATTCATCCTATTAGGTTTTCCTTAAATTGTTATTTAAAAAAGGCACAAACTTATTCACTGCATTTTACCAATAACATTCAAGTGTTTTCTTTTCAATGTATACACTGATTTAGTAGCATCTATAAAAATTAGACTCAAATGTGTGCTCTATTTTACTTTACTCTATGTATGTATTGTCTATAACCACTGCTCTTAATACAAAAGAATTGCTACAGGTCACATTAGAAATACTTACCACTTTGATAAATTCGAAGAGTTCAATAATTGCTGAATTCAGAAGATTATATCTTGTACCATTGTCCAATAAGGCATTTATGACTGGCTCAAATAAGTTTCCTTTGATGATATAGCGATTATAAAACTCATCTTTCAGGCCAATAATCCTCCTCATAAAACGCAGGGCACCTGTAAAACACAAATGCGCAATTAAAAAAAAAAAACCAAAAAACACACACATTCTAAAAATGTTCTAACCAGTAGTTCTAACGCAACTTTAGTCCCCTCATTCCAAGCACTGTATGCACCACTCCTTAAAGACAACTGGATCCTACTACAACCTGTTAATACAAGTTTAGAGCTATCAGTATCATCAAAAAGTAGACCATGACTACATCCACATGTACCCGTTAAGGGTGGCAACTTTAAACAAACTCTAAAGATGTCAAACATTTAAATGTCAGACGTTTAACCAATCACATGACACATTTCACCAAAACACACATGTATTTGTTAGTAATAGCGACGAGTCCGAATTTTCGCGCATTATAAATAAAATGGGTACTCGAATGCTTTGATCAAGTTTTGAATACAAAGTTTTGAAAACAAATTGAAAAAATGGTTCTAACACCGGATATAAGTAACGCGTGGAAATTTTTTTTTTTTTAAGTTTAAAACGAGACCACTGTGCAATGTAATCTCTGCAGCACTTTCTTCGCACATTTTTTCACAATATTCACCAGGGATCATAGGAATCTGTTTGCTGCGGAATAACACAGATTTTCTATGATAACACGGAAAAACGCAGATTTTTTTGTTTTACACTTGGGGAGGGGCAAAAAACATGCAAGGCTTTGTGTTTGTTTGATAACCAAATCAATACACGTATAACATCTAAACATTAACACCAGCATACCTGTCTAATGAAACTGCTTCCGGTATTCAAGTTCAGTTTACTTCAGTATTCAGAGCTGTTCAAAGATGTCAAACAATAAAAATAAAAAAAATAATCACCCCTAAAAGATCGGATCGAGTTTGGCAAGAACGAATTTCACATCGATGGTAATGTGCTGTTTTGTACTTCATGCAGCAAGGCTGTAGATTACACTTGTAGGCACAGCATTGTAGAACACATGGGAAACGTGAAACAAATTGTATGAAAGGAAACGTAAACAAGACGAGGCCGAAACAGCAGATGAACTAACATTGAATTTTTTTTTTTTTTTTTTTTTTTTTTTTTTTTTAAACGCAGGGAACTGTGTAATATCTGAAGTAAAAATAAAAGTATGTCTGTTTGTTTTATTGATTAATGGCACTGTTAAGCTTGTAACTTGCTTAGAATTTGAAAGTGTAACCATTTTTTTTCTATTTATTTATTTAGCAGACACATGTATTGTAAGCGACTTACACACGTTACAAATACAAGGTTACAGTTCAAGAATAATTAAAGTAATAAACTAAAATACAACAGAGACACAAGTGTAAGAACAATACATAGATACTTCCTGTGTTAACTGTTACCCAATAGCACTGTTTGTGTCTTATGATGTAGCAGGGAAAACTCATTTTAGCCCTTTTATTTTACTTGCGGAACAGCACGTATTTTTTTTTTTTATTGCGGAAAACTAGGATCCCTGTTTATCACAAACCAACGAGTTCAATGCTCAATCATCTAAAATTCAAGCACCAATCTGCTAATTTGGAAGAAAACACACAATGTGGGAAAAAAACCCAAACAAGCATTGCATCTTTTACAGGTGTACAGTGGTCAGGGATGCAATGCATCTCGGGCTGAAAAAAAACCACAGTATTAATTGCAAAAATTATTGCAAAGGATATGCTTCCAATCAGTTATATTGAAGGGGACAGGTTTTGAGAGCTTATTGAATGCATTAAACCGGAGTATACAGTTCCAGCATGTAAAACAATCATGGCTAGACTTAAAGATAAATGCAGATTGAGCTGCTGCTGCTGTTACGGCAAGTTAGCAAATGTGCAAAATTTGCCATTACGACAAATTCATGGACTGCACTGAAGTCTTATGGAAAGTGTCGTAAGTGCACTGTTTTTTGTAAAAGACAGAAGAACAAATGCATAGGAGAACAGAAGTTTACTAACTTACAGTGGCTTTCTTTACACCATGCTGTGTGTTTCAGAATCTTGGAAAACGCTATTAAAAGCCTGGCTCATATACACTTCTGTTGCAGATTAATGCAATAAGACAGGAGCAGACAGTTAAAAGCTGTGCAGCTTCACTATTTGCTGTATGGGACGCATTGTGTCGCAGCACTTTTGATTGTGCGAAGCGGTCGCAGCTGTTCTTATAAATACAATACTTTAAATACAAACGGCATTCGTGTAATTGGATACATTTAAAGTAGATGAGTTTGTACCTCTACACAAGAGGATTGAAAAAAACAAAAACAAAGTGGCGTCGTTGCTCCGTCTTCTCAAACAGAAAACCTAAAAGAGAGAACTTCAAACATTACTTGAGATGCGGGTATGTGACTGTGGGAGATATTCCCTGAATATGATATTAAATACATGAACGTGTATTAATGATATAACTGGACTAAATAATGAAACTGCTGCGTCTTAGGAAAAGAACAAACTGCTGTGTCGTAGGAAAAGAGCCCTTGGTTCCTGGCAGGAATACTTAACTGAAGATGACCAGGGCTAAGAGAGGGGCATCTGGACTGTGTGAGGCTGAAAGGACAGTAAAAACACCATAAAACTGCAATCACAAGCAGTCTGGTGCAAGGAAGACATAAAATATAGATGTCAACAAGTCCCAACTGCAACAAGCAGCCGTTGGACGAAAGGAAGCAGACAAAAGACAAATCTCAAAGATCTGCAAGTTGAAACGGCGAGGTACACAAGTGACCTCATGAAAGTAGCTACTCTGAGTGAAAAGACTAAGTATCCAAGCAAAACTAAACATTTGGCTAAACAAGGTGCTGTCACTCTGCTAAGCAAAGCTAAAACTCCGGGACTCTGCCTGAAAACGGACCCAAGAAGAGAAAGCAAACAAGTCACTACCACAAGCAACGAGACTGAGACACGGCTGGAGGACTGCCGTAGAACTTACAGCGACTGTCATCAGACAAACCAGTCTGGGTCTGCTGTACACCTAAAACCACAGTATCCAAAAAAATTGTGCCCTGCTACTTGCGTAGCTAAAAAGATTCAGCGAAGAGGACAGAGCAGACGGGCGCTGTTGTGGATCCTATACGGAGGACTGAAGACTTTGTTACAGCCGTTTGTTGATTCTACAGTCAAAAGCAATAGTCTTTATATTATTGGTTTTGGTGTACTACTTAAGTAGTACACCAACAATGGAGGTAATGCTGTTTCCCCACAGAAGACTGCTGCAGAGTCATGCAATAGAAATGATATCATTATTATTATTATTATTATTATTATTATTATATTTTATGTAGCTGACACTACAATATCCAGGAGCGACTTGCAAGTTCATGGAGTAGGATGTATCAGATGGCATTCTTACAGAATACTGCTATATGCATCTATAGCCTTTTATGTTTCCATTTAAATTCTTCATGAATAAAACTTTGTATCCGATAGTTTGTCTTTCAGTTTCATATGAAAGCTGTTTGACGTGTGCAGCAGTTCTAGGTAGTCAGAAAATGTAGCAGTTCTAGTGTTAAGTAACATACTATTCTAGTAACATTATATTATCCAAAAACGTGTTGAGTATGATTATAGGTTTATCTTCACTGAGACAACTTTAACTACAAACACTGTTTGATCGAAGAGAACAAATATAAAAAGGCTGAATTATTTGCACCAGTACATGGACTTCATCGCAATACATACTTAATTGACAAGTGTCTTTTTTTGTTTTTTTTACTTTGTAGCTTTTGTCAAGTCTTTGTGATGTTAAAATAATTTGCTTATTTAAGGTTTATTTGCTTAGAAAATACTAACAGGGCTGTCCACATACAATCACAATGCAACATAAAGTGCATGTGTATAAATAGTTTTAAGTATGACAATGCATAGTTTATATATTAATAATGTACCAAAATGCACATCCCTAGTACCTGTAGCTTATTGACAGACACGTTCCTCCACATACTCTGAAGCCGTTCTCTAGATATGTAAAAATGAAAGTATAACATACATAACGTAAACATACATAAGTTGAGAATACTTCTACCAAGCTATAAATCACAATTGGTTAACTGTACTTACATAAGGCCAAGAATGTGTGTTTTGAGTTCATCAGTACCAACACCCGTCTTAACAGATCTTTGTTCATGATGTAGTTTTTGATGTGGTATGTGTGATGTTCAACACAGAACGTAAGCAGTTCCAGAATTAAGGCCAGCAACTGAGCTGTCTGAAAGTTATCTAAAAAAAAAACAAGGAGACACAGTGCAACTAAAGTGAACATTTAAACTGGGGTTAAAACTAGTACAACTGGAAACATATTATCAACAATAAGCAAAAACTTTAAAATCCACAAACTAATGTGACCTCCCCCCCCCCCCACATTAAGCAACAAAAGTACTTACATTTTTGTAGGCAACACATTTATAAATTGGAATTGACATTTGTATCCTCCACTCTTTAGGTTTTCCATATGTATGATAAAAATGTATACTGTTGCGCTGGGCCAACACCACAGGAATGAATACTTTTGGGAGCCTCTTAACATAATGGTTTCCAAAAAAAGTTAAAAATAAAAGCAGAGATGAATCCTAATGCTTCTAACCAAGAGCTCAGGTTCTTCATTACAAAACAAGAATCTAATATGCAAAACCTAGCACTTACCAGGACAAACTGCACTAATCTTGTTGGATCCAACTACTGCATCTGACAAACAATCAAGTACAAGCCAGTAAAAATCTGAACTGTTGCCAAAAATTAATTAATAACCTTTACTGATTTCAATGGTTGCTAAAACATTAGTGGTGCAATTATTTAACATTGTTGGTAAAGATTATATAACGAATCAACAAACAAAACAACTCAGAATAAAAAACGAAAGCAAACAAAAACAAATCTGTACTGTAACATACAAACTGGATGATTATGTAAAAGCACTTCTATGTCTACAAATATTTGTGCACACATCTGTCTGAATATTGAGATTTGGACCATTACAGGTTCATGTTACACGCTCAATAATTGTTTTGGTTAAAATATATTTAAATACTCCCCAGTAGAAGTTTGATTGGTATAAACATTGAGTTAAACATTTAGAAGAACTGTAGCATTTTCACAAGTCAACCAATGTTAGATTACTCACATTCTATCCACTTAAGCAAGATTTAGACACTTACCTTTTCCTGTTTTTTCTGCTGCTGTGTTGGCCAGAAGAGGAGCAGTGAGTACCTGCATGCAATACTTGTAGAAAAAGCTGAGAAATTCAGTCTTTTCCGTTTTCTGTGAAAGAAGAAATTAACATGTGCCTAAGTTCAAATAGTTTGAAGATACCCAATATATTTAAAGAGTGTTTACCCTGTAAAGCTTTCTTACATTTGTTGGTGCCAACATGTTCTCAGGATCAATTAGAGTCCGAAGGAGCCCCAATAATTGAACAGCACCTCCAAGCTCTGGGTCAGCATCACATATCATTTGCTCAATGACCACATTTATAAGGAGAATGTCCTAGATGAAGAAAAGGAATGTGAATGACCTTGTGAAATACATTTTTCCTAATGGATACAATACCTATATCTGCTACCAAGAGGCATTACCGTGGTCACATGGTGTAAATTACACAACCATATTTTGTTATGCAAAACTAGTAGAAACATTGAACAGCTATGCACTAACTGTAAAAGACAGTCTGAAGTGAGTTACTGGACAACACTGGTAATAAAACAACTGAACAATAGACTAGAGCTGTGTGTTTCAAAGTGTGCAGGTCTGTAACTGATATGGTCAGAAGGTAAAACACTTGTCGGTATGTACTGCAATGAATACAGCTGTGTACTAAATATGAATGTGTGTATGACCTCAGAATCTTTAGTTGCTTGACATCAGTATGACTACCACATTAGGAGGTCAACGTCATTGTCGCCAACACATTTAGCACACCATGTTTATATAACCCAGCAATGTGATCTGTTCACTTTAGGGCTCCCATGTGCAAATAAATATTTTAATGCATTCCTGTTGGACTACTATAGCCCTATGATTTGGGGGATAGTGACAAAGAATGAATCTTGGTTATAAATCTCCCTCCTGACCTGTGAGGGGGCGCTGTGTAAAGGGAACAGAGTGCCCCAGTCTGGATGGTCTGACAATTCATTCCAAGGGAAAGGTGGAAGTCGGAAAGAGGGCGGAGCTACGGTACACCAAGTCATCGCCCCAGAAGGGAAGCAATGTGGCAACTGTAGATTGGAGGAGAAACGGTTGCAAACCAAGGGGGCGTGACTGAAGGTACAAATAGGGAACGTGGCTCTGTTCCTTTTGTTATGGTTAAGATCGAACAGAGAAAGGAGAACTGTAAAATAACCGTGAGTGTTTTGTTTGTTTGTTGTGACTAATTCTACTCATTTGTTCTTGTTAGACGGGCAACACGATCCGGTGCTGTCGCTTAAGGCCAGGACCAAACCCAGACAACACTTCACAACTGTGCACGAGTAAATTGTATTTCACCACTAGCACTTTAGCACTCAATCTGGACTTGTGATTGTGTGTGTGTGTGTGTGTCTGTGTGTTCTACTGTGTTTATTCTTTAGAACCGTATTTATTGTTTCAAGACTGCAACTCGTTTTGGAACAGTGCAATACACATTGCTGAGTATTGCCTGGGATTATTCTTTGTGGTCGCCAGACCATGATTATAAATAAACGTTTGTTTGGATTGTGAACTTTGTTGTCTGTCTTCTGTTTCGTAATCACATCACCTCTACACCTGCACACTGCAAACCACTTTGCCACAGGGACAGATTGTGTATATCATGTGAAATTCTAAAGGTGGTGCTATTAAAATCCATCAGTCGAGGACTGCAATGCGTGATAAATAAACTCATGTACAGACGATTTCTGCCAGATCACAGACAGTACACTATGTTCTCCTATGTATTACACAAGGTGGCACAAATGTATTTTATTTCCTATGCAGCAACTGAAGCAATGAAGGAAATAGATTTGTGCTTTCAGTTTTTTTTTTTTTTTTAAACAATTAAAGAGTACTTACATCATCACTCTGCTGAGCTTCCTGCATAACAAACTCCCGTACCATGGATGGACTAAACTCTACCAAATAAGAAAATATGTCTGTTGCTGCAGCCCTCACTTGCAAATCATCCATGCCCTGTGAAACATACAAAATATTTTTATACATTATTTTATTTAGTACACAAGCTGTAAATACATAATATGACATTGTCTATTGCAACTGACAGCTCATTTTAACCTGACATTAAAATGCATCCATGTCTGTCTGCATACTCCCCTACATACCAATAACGACATATTTTTCTCTCGCACACACAGGACAGAATTGATAGAAAAAGTACTAACCATTACTATTTCTAGAGCAGGAAGAATTCCCAAGTTAGCAAGAGTCTTGAAAAATGCATCTCTGTTCTGGGGTTGTAACGTTTGGGAAAATGCACAGAATTCTTTGAAAAAGTTAACCTGGTAGTAAATATAAAACAAACAATAGGATTATGTTGATAACGTATAGATTTAACAAATTACATAACTTTAGTACCAGTATAGTTCACATATTGCAAGATATTATTGTAGTGCTGTGTCAAACATTGCTAAATATTCTTTCAATTGAAATTAATTCTTTCATTTTGAAATAACAGGAAAAAAACATAATTCGTACATTACACTAAATATTAGGGGTGCACCAATAAGACTTTCTTGGCTGATACCGATAGCCAATGGTTATCTACCCATATCGTCCGATACTGATAGGATACAGATAATAGACAATGCAGGTAAACTACTAGAACAAGACATTGCTTACGACTAAGTCGCCCTGGATAAGGGCGTCTGCTAAGAAATAAATAATAAATAACATAGGGCCTATATTTAAATTTTAATAATTATAAATGTTAAACAATTAACAGATGTTGTTTAATTGTTGTATTCGACAAAAATGAACAGGTATGGTTTACTTGTTGCATTTACTTCAGAAAATGAATACACAGAATAAGATGGTATTATATATTGTGTGCTTGTCAGCAATTATACATTTGTTTTACAACAGTCACACAAAAATAATACCACTTAGCCACTTGCTGTCAAACATTGTGTATTATAACTTCGACCTATACTGTACAGTAAGAAAAAAAAATTAGCCTACGCAATGTCAACTACAATAACATTCGCTAAATTCAAATTCTCTGCAACCAATGCAGATTAAGATAAACAAACAAACAGAGCAAGATAAATTACAAAAGGTAATTCCCACTTAACATTTAGAGAGCCCACAACTCCTTGGAAGTTAAGGAGATTGTTGTCGTTGCTACTGTAGTCTTGGTTTAAAAAAAAAAAAAAAAAAAAGCTTTTCAGCTAAACTGTTTACGTTCAAGTATGATCAAGTGAGCTACGGAGGACCTGAGGTGATGCTAAGCTGCCAAAGAGAAAGAGACGGAGCAGAGACATCACAGAGGCAGTTTTGTAACTAACCGCACATTGATTCTGCAGTTAAACAATCATTTTCCTGGTTAATACTATTTTCTTACAAATAATAAATACCCCTATATTTATTACAGTTTTGTCAGCCTGAAACCAATTACAAAGCATTACTTAGGGTGAATGTTTGTCTGGTAACTATAGGCTACATCATGTACTCTAAACGAAGAAGAAAAATAATTATCAATGTTATTTAGGATTCTACCTTTTTTTTTTTTTTTTTTTTTTTTAAAAGCATCAGAATAATAATTTTACTCGCAATTCATCATTGGATTTAATGTAGCATCAAGTCTGTTCTGCACACAACTCGCTATCCTATTGTTTCCAGAAATTAAAAAAATCCAAACGCCGCTATTTTGAGACGTATTTACTGCATTTTGGTCACACGTTACGCAGCACTGGGAAAATTAGTCTTAGTGTTCTTGTGTCATTAGTAAGCGTGCCTGACCAAACATTACATTCTGTGCTGGAAGAAATTCAAGCAGGAATATCTGTGCCATGCCGAAAGGCTACCGATTTGTGCGCCCCTAAAAAATATGTATGGGAATAAAATAAACCTGGATACTCCATGAATGTCCGTTTCCTTTGTATGATACATCTAATACATTTATTTTTAAATTATGTTGAACAAATGTGTGTTTGTTCGAATATTCATCCCAGCACTAAGTACAATAAAACAAATTCTTACCGTTACAACAAAAAAGTTTTCCATTTCTAAAGAAAGTTTACTTACCAGTTCACGCCTCTTGTCATCATCAGTTGCTTCATCTGTTAGCTGTGCAAAGACTTCAGACAAGAATTTCTCATCTTCCTATTTGATAGTACAAACACATTGAGTTACACAAAGATTGTGTGTACACACACTTATGGTGGTTTATACATCATTTTGATCCAGTTACTATAGTGACCTAAACAATAACAAAATGGCAGCATTTGGACCTGGAAAAAGCCACCACACCCTTCCCAATAGCCCTTATCGGTGTCTACAATTATGGAACTTACTTTACAAACTGTACTCCACCTGTTTGAATCTCCAAAAAGTAATAAAATACGTATATATATATATATATATATATATTATTATTATTATTATTTATTTCTTAGCAGAAATCGCAATATATATATATATATATATATATATATATATATATATATATATATATATATATATATATATAAAAAAATTGTGTCAACTCACCTGCAACATGCTGACAATCTCAACCTTGTTAAAGAAAATAAAAGAGGTCAGCGTTGAAAGAAAATTCTCCTCAAAAACAGACGGAGTCGGCAAGATGATGTCCTGGATATACTGCACCCTATACGTTTGATGGATTTTCTGCCTCAGTTCAGAGTCTGTGATGGGTATTACCTCTTTAAACTTGGCAGTTTTGGTTAAGAACTCCCTGTGCTTTTTTGGCTGTACTAGGGAGGGGTCATACTCTAGACAACCCACAACGTCCATAATGCAGTCATCCGAGAACATTACCTCAAAGAGAGCTGCTTTGTTGAGGAACAAAACTCCTCTTATGATTTCATATAAATGGTGCAGGCCTTCAGTGTTCTCAAGGTCCTCGCAAACCTGGAAAAGCTGCAGCAGTTTCTTAATGTAGCCCTCATTCATTAAGGCCAGCGCAAGCTTTTCTCTGCGAATCGGAGAGGACAAAACAGACGTTACTAGATCAGCAATCTCTTCAAGTTTGTTAAGTTCACAAGGGGGGAGGTCAACCAGGTGACTTGTTTCAGGCATTTCTTCGAAACGCTCTTCCTCAGACTCGTCAATAAGTTCCTGCGTGATTTCAACTGCAGGATCCTTTCCTTGCACCTGAAAATGGAGAGTAAATGTTTTCAGAATCAATGCTTCATCAAAAAATGAAATGTCCTCAAAATCAACTTACACCAGACCAGTGAATATTGAAATTTGGCAAGAAAGTAGTGTTCTGCAATACCTCATTTAGGGAGCCTCGATACGATACCATGCACAGTATCATGATATTCGATACGATCACGATACTTTGGATCACATGTCCATTACATGTTAAATGGCTGCCAATTTTTTTTTTTTATTATTTTTGCAAGTGCGAAGTGCAGAAGAGACTAATACACAGTTAATGCTACAGCATGGTGGAATACTTGCTGTTTAAATATTTCCAGTTCCAGTTTATTTAAAACTCATGGTCACCGACTATAATATTAAAATAAAACTGTCTCTTCATTTTCATTTAAAACAGGAGGCTAGAAATTCTAAGTAGAAGGCAAGAGGAGTATGGAAGTCCTCCCCCAGCGTGGGTGCAGGTGGCAACGCCCCCCACCGAAAACAAATTTCAGCGTTTTACAGAGGTCTAAAACTGCATATCCTGGGCCTAAATATGTGCCTTAAAAAGGGAAGCAAAATTCAAAATAAGTGTATAACTTTGTTAATTTTGTTTTATGATTTTAGGCGTTGAGATTTAAAGAGCAAGTACAAGTTACTTGTGTCTATGAAAAGTAATTACAAAATTATTTATATTAGAATTTTAAAAACCACAAACTTGTCTTAGCACACAGTAAATTTAAAGGTAAGTAAAGTACACATATTTCATGTGTGTAACTTATGTTTTTTCAATGAGGATTGATAATAGAAAAGGTTTACCTTTGATTAGTAGCGGTTTTATTGAGCTGTGCTTCATGAAATTAGCCTTGAGGTAACATCTGACTATTTGTCTACATCTTGTTTTGTTGATGTGACGGTAGCAGAAGATACTTCCTGCTCCTGAATGTCACATGACACCATTGTAATGTATGGAGTGTGTGGGAGGTACTTTTTTTTGTCCAGTGGCCTAAACTCAGTGATCAGATGGGAAAAATAAACATTAGGAACCACGTGTTTTTTTTTTTTTGTTTGTTTTTTTAATCTAGTACCTGTGTGTGAAACTATTTTGATTAGTATTTTTAGGCTATATATTTTTTTCACCTCTCCCCATTTCTCTCTAGGATTTCACAGTAATGATTAGGGGGTCGGGTGATTTATACTGTGTTTTGAGAGAGAGAGAGAGAGAGAGAGAGAGAGAGAGAGAGAGAGAGAGAGAGAGAGAAATGACGGCTTTACAATTTATTTGTGTTTTTGAATTATCCTCTCACAACACACACTGCATTTGTACAAGGTATAATTTTATTATTGCATTTTTTTTTAAATTTATAATTTTTATTTGTACTGGGCAGTGGAGGTTTTATTTTGGTCAGTATGAGATTAAACTACACTCACCGGTTCACAGTGTTCCCAGATTGGTTTTTCCCCTCCTAAACATGGGCTACTATTTGTACGTAGATAATGTCTACACAGGAATCCCTCTGTTTAGGGCCTTGTACACATCCCAAACAATAGCTTGTGGCACAATAAAACCAAACAGAAAAGGGATTTCCTAGTCAATTGGAAGCCAAGAAACAGAGATGTGGCAAAATCAGGACTCTGCACTGTGAGGAACTGCTGGCAATGAAATATACAGATAAAGATGTGTACCTCCTCACCACCATCCACGATGAGGCAACAATAGGTACAGGCATGCACACAAACAAGCCGAAGTGGACTACAATAAAAACATGGGAGGCATGGATAAGTCGGACCAGATGCTGGAGTCGTACAATGCTACTTGGAAGACCATGGCATGGTACAAGAAGTTTTGCATGTACATGGTCCAGATTTCTTTGTACAACAGCCATGTAGTGTACAGTACGGCTCCAGAGAATCGGCTAACTTTTCTGGACTTTCAGACCTCTGCGATCTCAAGCCTCCTGTTTGATGCACAACAAATGCCAGAGACTGAAAGAGTGGAAACAGTAGCAAGACATAGTGACGACGTTCTATACGGATACTGCCACAGTCTGAGAAAAAAGCCAAGCCACAAAAAAGGTGCCATGTGTTTCCGCAAGGGCATGCGGAGGGATACACGGTACTACTGTCCCTGCTGTCCCTCTCAGCCAGGCCTCTGTTTGGAGGAGTGTTTTGAAAAATACCACACAGTACAGGAGTACTGGAAAGACTAAATAAACTCTGCTGTACGGTTACTGACTCAGGTACAGTATATGATTGTACAGTTCGGCCTTCATCACCAACATCGCTTATAAGCTCGAAATTGATTGGTCCATCGCGATTCACGGTGTCCATGGAAACATAAGCCTGGAAATGAAATGCCTTCAGAGAAGGAATGTTTTACTATAGCAGGGCTCTTCAATTTTAATTCACCCCTTCCAAAAAAAAGAAGGAAAGTGGCGATCAAGAAGAGGACTGTATCCCCTCAACATCATCAGTCTCTGCTGTGCCACAGGCTGCCGGTAAAGGGGATGCGGCAATTTCGTATGAGGAGAAACGGCAACGCAAATTCCAGGTTAAGTGGAACAGATGGTGGACATCAGGGGAAAGACTATATGAAAGTCTGAACTGATGCAATGTATATCTGTGACAAAGTGATGCTGTATATCACAATGAAATGTTCAATGTTTGTTGGCCTGGATAAAGGTGTCTGCTTGGTAAATAAATACTACATTTTAAGAAAATAGCAACCTAAATTTCACTCCGGGCAACCTGGATTTTTTTCTGGTTGCCCTGTAGGTCAACTGAAAAAAAAACTAAAAAAAAAAAAAAAGTTTCTGTAGAGCCCTGACTATAGCAATAGTAAAAAAAAAAATTAAAAAAAGGAAGGTTTCTCGACTTACATATATAATTAATTGTGGAAACTGCCACTATTTTACTGGAAGAAAACAAATATTTTGAATACTATTCAATGGAACATATGATTTTTTTTTCCTTTTTGAAATAACTATTTTAGGTGGCTCATCTGGCAAAGTAGACGGCAATTTAGCTGGCCGCTGGCTGGAAATGAGAAGGCTGAAAACTGGTAAGAAAGCGCAACACTTAATATAAAATACACCAACTTTCTTCATTTCTTACATATAAATAGAGAACTCTGGTGTTTTGGAAAACTTCAAATACTCCAATTACAAGGAATCTCTTAATTCTTATACATAACAAAATAACACAGAAATACATAACTTGAAGCAGACTTTTTATAACTATAACTTGGCAGCAGTGTGGAGTAGTGGTTAGGGCTCTGGACTCTTGACCGGAGGGTTGTGGGTTCAATCCCCAGTGGGGGACACTGCTGTTGTACCCTTGAGCAAGGTACTTTACCTAGATTGCTCCAGTAAAAACCCAACTGTATAAATGGGTAATTGTATGTAAAAATAATGTGATCTCTGTATAATGTGTATAATGTGAAATCTTGTAACAATTGTAAGTCGCCCTGGATAAGGGCGTCTGCTAAGAAATAAATAATAATAATAATAACTAGGCCAGATGTTTCAATGGAGAACTGTTTTTCTGTCATATTCAGAACTCGCTCACATTTGGTCACTGTCACAACTGTTGCATGAAACTGGGGTTCCCTTATTCTGCTGGTATTAATACAGCACCTATCTGCGCTTACAAGCATTTGTACTCAATCATTATTAGTTTATTTATTACCATCCTTCTCGCAGTTCAGTATATTAAAACAAGTGATAAATTGCATCCCCCCCACCCCACCCCACCCACTATCAGACCGACGTCATAGTGCATTCAAATACTGACACATGCTTTTAAAAGGGAGAGGCAGCATTTGAGTTACAGGCGCTAAATGTACCTAACCTTCCAAAAAATGGCTTACAATTTTTTTTTTTGCTGCATTTGCAACCATTTGCAGTCTGGAGCCCTATAAATACTACTAACAACAACAAATAAAAATGTGTTCTTGGAAACAAAGGGTTTTCAAAAGTTCTGAATCTGATCAAAAAGAAACAAAGAGTTATCTAAATGCACATTCTTTTTAAAATAATTATTCTTTTACATTGAGTTTTTTTCTTGAGGAACCGTTGTCATCTGGCTGAAATCCAAAATAGTTCCACCCCAAGCTTTTCTCCAGCATTCGCCATTACAGCTGTAGTAATTTAAGTTTTTCCAGAATGCGCAGGGTAGTTGGTTACTTCCACCAAAGCGGAAATGAATAAACTTGGTTCATGTTGTTTTTAAAGCACACAAGTACAGAGTTTGTTTTAAAAGCGGGGAGAAAAAAAAACACAGTATCCGTGGTAACCGTGATACTTCCGATATTTTTATTTTACCCTTATATTAGGCATGATCAGATTTTGGTATCATGATATACAATAGTATCGATATACTGTGGAACACTACAAGAATGTCTGAAAAAGAATACTCTTGGTGCATAAATATCACACAAGCAGCCAATAACAAGAACAAGCTTTAATAGCATCAATTAATTTGCATCGGATGCCAACAGCAAACTAGCCAGTGCTACACATAGACAGGTAGTGCTACTGGTGGTTTAAGGAACATGTTCAATGCAAAATAATAAATAATGACAGATTAAAATGGTAAGATAACCTTCTCCCACCCTAGCAAGTTAACAATATTAAAATAAACAAATGTACTTGCATACTTCCAATAAACTACAATATAATTTAGCAACAAATACAACTTAGATAAATGGATAGAGAAGAAAAAAACAGTACAGAGGACAGAAGATCAACTTAAACTTAGTACTCTTTTTGCGTCATACAGCTGTGGAGGGTGTGGACTGACACAGAATTGACATGATATATTGTTTAACAACCTATTTGTTAAATATGGATGTATAACTGCAATGAGAAAGTTCTGGGGATACCAAATATTGTCCTATTTAGTGAATGAAAGGCAAACATAAAACCATAAGATCTCTGCCTCCAGGAGTTTAAAAAAAAACAAATAATCAAATCATTGGAACTGTGTGTTTTTTTGGTTCAACAAAACAAAAAAAACATATATGTCATACTACGTCTAAATATGAGAATGAAGTACAGTAAACAGCAAGCATTTCATGTTCTGGTGTTTTTGAAACTGAATAATTTACTCCTGTGTCTTAGACAAAACTACTGAATAGAGGTACATGTCCCACTAGCTAGCTAATTTGTGTTTAAAAAAATATTTTGGCATTAAAAGATCACTACTGTATATGCAAATGAAAGCAACATTTTTGTACATGCACACACACAAAAACTTTCCTGCATTTTTTTACAAATAGATATTTACTATACCTGACAAATCTTCTCCCAGATTTCATCACATCCAGCCTTTTCTTGAAAACTCAAAGCCAAATCATAATTCTCAGCTTCAGACCAAACAATCAAGGTGTCCTGTAACAAAGTTTAATTAATGAATAAATGAATGAATGAATGAATAAATAAATAAATAAATAAATAAATAAATAAAAATAAAATAAACAGCAAATTCACCCAACACTGCATACAAACAGCAAGGATGATTATACAGAATATGGACTGATAGTTTTGCTTAAATATCACTTATTTTCTACAAGGATCATTTCAGGCTGTTTAAACTTGACTTACTGCTTTACTAAATGGTGTTTGGTATTGAAAGCAAATCAGTTTATGTATTTAGCTGGACTAAAAAATGGGCAATTGTGAACCACTAACTAGGAACAAACTCGGAAAGCATGTTAAAATGGCAACAGGGCAATTCCTGTTGATCAACAATATACATGATTCAGGTGTTTAAATGTAAAACGTAGGTGTTTATTCAAAGTGCTACAAAATGAATGTATTAAATGAAAACTGACTAAAAGTCCATTGTTTGGCAATGAACTACTTTTTGCATTAAAAGTACTTACTTGTTGCTTTTGATATGCTGTGTTAGGACTGATTTTGGACTCCAGAAGAAGAGAACCTAAAATGAAACCTTAAATTAAAACTTCAGATACAAATACCTGTGTAATCATTACACACTCAAAAATAAAGACGCCATAATAAAATAAGCAACTAATGTTTTTGTTTTAAACATACTGGGGCAAATCATGACGCTGGAGGTACTAGGTACTAGTAACTGGATTTAAATTTAAGTGCCACCGAACAGAAAGCAACAGGCCGACGTAGTGTTTACCACTAGTACAGTTTGCAACTCAAAACAGTGGGACATTACAAAACTGAACCCTTTACTTGCTCTTCTGAACCCGTTAATTTATATCCTATATAATAACCATTTTAATGCCACAGTGCCACAGCCGTTTGGTCTGCGCATTATATATATATATATATATATATATATATATATATATATATATATATATATATTGTGTGTGTGTGTAAAAGTTAAGCACGAAATTGCTGTTTGGTACTACTTTTAAATCCGTTATTAATTTATATTAATAATCAACAGAGACAATTCCCATGTGTGGTTTTCGGGTGTAAAAAAAACCCCACAGATGTCATTTCTACGTGGAGAAAATTGTGTTTATGCACTGAAGCATAGCTACTCATTTCCTTCGCAGGGAACACAAGTAAGATATCCAACTTAACAACTGCAATCAGCATTTGTCAAGGTTTTCCCTTGGCTGTTTAGTTTGTTAAAACCCAAGTGGCTTTTGGAAAGTACAAAAGCATTCTACTCGTATTATTATTATTTCGGTTTGAAAACGGTCACACCGTTCGACAGATTGTTTATTAGCTGTATTTTAATTAGTTTGGGGCCTAGACGAGTGTATGTTAAAATGTAAAACTCGTAAAACAAATAAACGCTGTACCCTTACCATCAGACTCTGCCCGGACTAATAAGGCCATTCCCTTTAGGCGCTCGATGTAGGTAGAGGAGACGTGCCCGGTGCCCCTGTCGTCCCATTGTCGGTCTTCATTCAACGTGTACACCTTCACACGCCGCCGCGTATCCGACATGATTGCTCCCTTTAACAGTGCTTTTCTTTGTATTTTAATTTTTAAACCAGCGATTTAAACTTTCAGCTTCAACCCGCATGTTCCAAACAAACTACTCAAACCACTCTGGTAGTTGTGAAAATAACTAGGGAAGTCAAGTGTATCTTTTAGTTTTAGGGAAAATAACTTCGTTTAAGCGTGAAAAAGCAGTAACTCTTCTCTATTTTCATTTAGACACATAAAAAACCGTCTCTGTGAAAACCTTCAACCTAGTACAACCTACCATCCGCCATCTTGTAACCCGATCTTGGGTCTTTTCTTTTCCTACGTCAATCAAAACGGAGGCCGCCGCGGGGTCTCCTTGCAGGGGCTACGGAAGCCGAGAGTGAAACTGAAGGAATGGGGAGCAGATTTGTACGCAGAGTTTGATGTTGCGACAGTAAAATAACACCAGGGTACCTTTTTTGAATTGAAGATAGTTTGTTTTCCTATTTGTATTTGTTGCATGAATGCTAAATGAATGTCTAAAACAATATATTTATCTTTAATATTATTAAATAACATGCATGAGTTTGATAAAATAATATTAAACAAACAATAGTATAGTAACCCATTCCTTCTTTTTACTTAATTGGAATTGACACATATGTTGATCCAATAAAGTTAGCAACATTGTATTTCTTTCTTGTCTAAATAAAATTGACAAAAACAATTTGAAGTTTTTATGTATTAGGATAGCAAAGTGCAGTAAAGCTTAGTAAGAATGGTAAACACAGTGCATCTCAGCAACATAAGTATGGTAAACCATGGTAAAAACCACGATAAAACAGAATATTTAAACAGTACTGCAGCACATTTTACATAACATTCACTTTACTACACACTAAAAAGCCAAACTAAGCTAAATATAAAAACACCATATATCTCGCTTTCTGCAGTGGAGTGGTAGCCAGGAGAACCAGATAAGTAAATTCCATGTGAGAAGCGTTATTACTGTTTTTGCTTGGTCACTCAAACTGCCTATCATGTTAAAAAGCCCTCTCCAGGGGTTATACCAAAATTGATAAGATTTTAAATCTCAAAGGTCAAGTACGTGCAAGTTTGATGAGGTTATCACTTGGGGGTTGGTGGATTTAGGGTATCTAATATAATCGAAACTGTTAAACTAAATAATGCTTATTATATTGGGAGCCAGCTTAAATTATTCACTGTAGGCATATTTTGAGTTGAAGAAATGAGCAAGGGAAATGGCCCTCCAATACTGCAATTGGTCTCCCCTTATTGTGTAAATAACACTGGTTTGAAGTCAACTAAAATTTGACAAGCCATGCTGTACATTAATCGAAGGGGAGGGCAGCTGTTGCAGCAGGATGTTAATGACCTGAATTTTCACATCAAAAGTGAAATTAATTTCTTAGTCTCAAAGGCTAGTATCTCTTCAGGGCAGAGTTGAGTAATGCTTGTCGACATTGTATCACTTGACATTTTATGAATAGAAAAAAACAGAGAACAGAAGGTGAGAAATGTTGCAAAAGAAATTACCATATAGGAAAATAAAGGGATGATCCCTCTCACACCTGAGGTTTAAACTTCATTGACCAAAGAATAAAACAAATCTTTATTATAATAATAATAATAATAATAATAATAATAATAATAATAATAATAAACAGCATTCAACAGTTAAGGCTAACATATATATTTTAAAATATTTTATTTTAGACAAATAAATAGAAAATAGTTGATTGCTGAAAAGAAAACACACAAATAAAATGTGTGTATTTGTTCTGTTCTGTGGCAAATGTATAACAAACACCCATTTATTAAGCAACGTGTTTAGTTACAATACATTCTAATGCATAAAAATACGGATTACATGTGGTTTTATAAAACATTTACATACTTCCAAATCAAAACAAAGTCTAAATAAGTATAATTACATACATTATTATGTATGTATGTATGTATGTGTATATAATATATAAAAAATACACACACATATATACACACACGTTTTTGTAAACACATCTTCAGTGTCCATGACTGTTGTAGGTGCTAGAGTTAAGAAGCATTTGAAGCTTGTGAATTGCTTGTTCCTACTGCAATGCTAAATTTGTCACTCAGGGTTTTCACAACGGTTGCTGTCGGAGATTGAAGTACTTTACGAGACAGTCGCATCCTCCCGTCTGTGGGATCCCGACCAAAGTATTTGACCTGCCGGGAAAAAATGATGCTTTAATCTTAGGAATCATTGGTTTGTAAAATTAATGAAAATTAATGAAAAATCTATTTTTCTAAAAAGAAACAAATACATGAAAAACACAAACACCACACGTCATACAGATAAAACAATGACATACACCCATTACCACACCTTTTAATACAAACTAGAGCTATCAGTAACCTGAAAAAGTAGATCACTATAACCTCAATACATCTACATGTTCTATCAATACACTGTGTTAAAGAGTTGACATTCACAAGCAGACTGCATTCCAAAACTCTCCAACCACCTGGTGTGTCCCTTGGCTCTAAATGGATTTCTGTGACTTCCAATAACATTAAGCATTAAGATACTGTGTATCAAACACTGTCATTCACAATGTTATTTATAATATTACCTTTTAATCACAAACATAATACTTAAATATAAACCTGTATTTGTTGTCCAACCTCTAGTCCAATAGCACTGGGGTGTTTAATCTAAAATGCAAGAGAGACATTTAGGGTCAGATTCCTACACATTTTAAGTGAGTTTTACCACTTGTTTTTGTAATTAGTAGTAAAAGCACTTTTTTGCTTGGCAATTCTTGAATTAAATCATGTATTTATTCCTCATTCGATCTTGATTCAAATGTATTGTTTTAAATATAGGTAGTTCAAGAGTATATAGATTGAAATGAATTATGCTCACCCTCTTATGGTCCAGCTGAGAATTGTGAAGCAGCACGGCACTCATGTTTGGATAAAGTTTGACCATTGCTCCAATGTCTCTGTAATATGGGATAATTGAAACCGTAAGCTATACATATACACAATGGTATACATCAAGAATTAACTACTGGGATAGATGGCTTAGCGTGCACTTCGGGAATCTAATAAGGATGGAAGTACATCTCACAAGTAGAATGGTACTCCCGGGTCTGGCGTTAGGGTAGATGACATAGGAGGCTGCTTACGGTGCCAAATAATGGGGGAGCAAAAAAAAAAAATGGAGTGATTAATACTTCCCTGCGATAGTTTAATCAAATCAATAAACTCTCGTTGGCATTTTGTGTTACTAAAGGTTTCACGGAGTGACTTGCAAGACACCAAAATGAGAAAGAAATGTAGAAAGATGTTTTAATTATGATCAATTATTACCCCCCTACTCTTCTGCCCACTACAAAAATGATTTGTTTAAATGTATATTTAAATCAAAAGGTTATTTGCTATAAAGATACTTTTATAATTTGACATATGTTTAAAATATATATATATATACAGACGTGCTCAAATTTGTTGGTACCCCTCCACAAAAAACGAAGAATGCACAATTTTCTCTGAAATAACTTGAAACTGACAAAAGTAATTGGCATCCACCATTGTTTATTCCATATTTAATAGAAATCAGACTTTGCTTTTGATTTTTTATTCAACATAATATTGTAAATAATAAAACAAATGAAAATGGCATGGACAAAAATGATGGGACCCCTAACCTAATATTTTGTTGCACAACCTTTAGAGGCAATCACTGCAATCAAACGTTTTCTGTAGCTCTCAATGAGACTTCTGCACCTGTTAACAGGTAGTTTGGCCCACTCTTCCTGAGCAAACTGCTCCAGCTGTCTCAGGTTTGATGGGTGCCTTCTCCAGACTACAAGTTTCAGCTCTTTCCATAGATGTTCGATAGGATTCAGATCAGGACTCATAGAAGGCCACTTCAGAATAGTCCAATGTTTTGTTCTTATCCATTCTTGGGTGCTTTTAGCTGTGTGTTTTGGGTCATTATCCTGTTGGAGGACCCATGACCTGCGACTGAGACAGAGCTTTCTGACACTGGGCAGTACGTTTCGCTCCAGAATGCCTTGATAGTCTTGAGATTTCATTGTGCCCTGCACAGATTCAAGGCACCCTGTGCCAGGCGCAGCAAAGCAGCCCCAAAACATAACCGAGCCTCCTCCATATTTCACTGTAGGTATGGTGTTCTTTTCTTTGAAAGCTTCATTTTTTCGTCAGTGAACATAGAGCTGATGTGACTTGCCAAAAAGCTCCAGTTTTGACTCATCTGTCCAAAGGACATTCTCCCAGAAGGATTGTGGCTTGTCAATATGCATTTTAGCAAATTCCAGTCTGGCTTTTTTATGTTTTTCTTTCAAAAGTGGAGTCCTCCTGGGTCTTCTTCCATGGAGCCCACTTTCGCTCAAAAAGCGACGGATGGTGCGATCAGAAACTGACGTACCTTCACCTTGGAGTTCAGCTTGTATCTCTTTGGCAGTTATCCTTGGTTCTTTTTCTACCATTCGCACTATCCTTCTCTTCAATCTGGGGTCGATTTTCCTCTTGCGGCCGCGCCCAGGGAGGTTGGCTACAGTTCCATGGACCTTAAACTTCTTAATAATATTTGCAACTGTTGTCACAGGAACATCAAGCTGCTTGGAAATGGTCTTGTAGCCTTTACCTTTACCATGTTTGTCTATTATTTTCTTTCTGATCTCCTCAGACAACTCTCTCCTTTGCTTTCTCTGGTCCATGTTCAGTGTGGTGCACACAACGATACCAAACAGCACAGTGACTACTTTTCTCCATTTAAATTGGCTGAATGACTGATTACAAGATTGGAGACATGTGTGATACTAATGATACTTTAGTTTGAAATATCACTATAATCCAATTATTTATTATCTTTTCTAAGGGGTACCAACAAATGTGTCCAGGCCATTTTAGAATATCTTTGTAGAATAAGCAATAATTCATCTCTTTTCACAGCTTCTTTGCTTTATTCTATGACATACCAATGTATTTAGTAAGTAAAGGGTCTGAATGAGGAAAAATTGGCAATACAATCCCCACTCCTAGTCTTGCTGTAAACCATTTGTTTTTGCCATAATTTGTGCCGGTACTGTACATATTAAAGATAAATGCTTACCTTATCTCAGTTATAGTGGCTGTGTATACAGCCCCAAATTCTAGCTGCTGTTCTTGCTGTAAAAGTTTAGAAAAGAAAGTTTGTTATCGTCAAACTTCTATAAAAAAAATAAATAAATAAATAAAATAATACTACACTAAACCCATGATATCTGATTACGTCGTCTTTGCAGATTTCACTGATGAACTCTTGTGCTTCGTACATGGCGCTGGGTGTCGGTGCGAATATAGAAAATGTCTCTTCATCCACTTGACTGATGGTCACACCTATTAACCAACAGCAATGATTTATTAATCTGAAACAGGAATTACTGCTTTTTATTGTAATGTCGAATTAAGCATAACCTGCTTTCTAGAACTCAGCCTGTTAGACAAAAACATTTTTATTTTATTTTATTGGTAATTTTGAACAAACCACCTGCAACAAATAAAATAATAATAATAATAAAAATATATCACACAAAAATCCTTTACCTGTTTCAGCCTGCAGTTTTCTTAGGTTATAACCTCCGGGCCCAACAAACCTTGCTCTTTTTGATATCGGAACACGAACAGTTTCTAAAAAAATGTATGAATACCTGTAAGTTTAACTTTTAAACAATACTGACTATTATCTTCTTTATTATGAAACAAGAGCTTTCAGCCTTACCCACGACTGGTCCGTTTTCCTTTCTGTTCAGTCTTGGTTTTGCTATAGCTTTATTCATTATACCCAATATTTCTTTCTTGGCAACTGAAAGTACAAAATACAACTTGAAAAGCCCAGATACTGAGAACAATGTAAATTACACATCATTTTGGTTTACAAATGACAGAAGCAGAGATATAATGGTTCTTGGCTAGTGTCTGAATAGTTATAGATTATTATTATGAACCCTTACAATTTTCATTGCCTACAGTAAGGTCGAAATGTGTCAGTACAGTGCACTGCCTACAGGCAGGGGTCTCCAACCCTGGTCCTGGAGAGCTACTGTGGCTGCTGGTTTTCATTTCAACCAATCCTCTCAGTTACTTAATTGAACCAATTAACAGGTGTTACAGATCTTTAGCCACTGATGATGTAAAGACACCTATAACACCTGCTAGGAGACAAGGAAATTAATAGGGCAATTTTCATGTTGTAAAAGTATTTATAGGTGTTAAAAACATATTTTTGGAGATTCATATACCTGTGGCTTGCTGAATAGCTTCCATTACAATTTTCAGTGGTAATCCTGGAATCTTAACATCTGCCTACACAAAAAAAAGCACAAAAGTTTAACAGCATTGTTTCTCTCGTCAGGCTAATCTTTAAGGCAGTAAGGATAACTACAATAATTGACATATGCAAAGATACATATTTAAAAAAAAAAATTGCACCAATGTTTAAATAATATTAACACTGGCTCATTGAACCAGCAGTCAATACTTAATTATATCGATCAAGCATTGTCCTAGTATGTTATTAATATAAAGAAAAAAAATCACCTGCAAAGCAGTTATGCCTTTGTTTGTGCCTGCCATTTTGAAGTCCATGTCTCCATTGTAATCTTCTATTCCCTGTCAGTAAAGAATGTAACTTCATTTTTTTATTTTATCTCTACATTAAAAAAAAGAACTAATCATTGGCACACAGCTTGCTGTTCCTATGAATTTGGGGTGTTAAATTTGACAAGAATACATTAAGATTCTCCCTGGCTACCTCCACAGCACTGCATCTCACTTTCTAAGAGCACAACTAAAACGGGCTGCAACTCATTCACGCACTTTGGCGTTAACTGGAATAAACTTCCATATTATTATTATTTATCCAGTCAACTTCCTTTTTTAAAAACACACTCAGGAAGTCATTGTCTTAAAAAACAAAAAAACAAAAAACAACCTCTTACAAGGCTGCAAACTCCCTGAAGCAGCTCATGTGCCAAATGCGTTCCTTCAGTGGAAAAAAACAGCATGAAAAAGAGTACAAGATATGTTTGCGAATTGTA
Source organism: Acipenser ruthenus (assembly GCF_902713425.1). Lineage (NCBI taxonomy): Eukaryota > Metazoa > Chordata > Actinopteri > Acipenseriformes > Acipenseridae > Acipenser > Acipenser ruthenus. The sequence continues at coordinate 53,280,635 of NC_081194.1, read as the reverse complement.
TGTTTTATAAACACAGTACAATGAAAAAAATACCATTAACATCAAATAAAGTTTATCATTATAAGTGCCTCTTTCATATAAGAAAATGTGAGAATTACAAACTTTACATGGTTTTCTGGAATTATATATTTTTTGCTATATGTACTTAGGTGCTAAGGTAAACGTATTATTGTATGTACAGTAGTCTCCGCGTATATAAATAAGAGAACACTTCGCCTAAAGGAACACCGTTGTGGCGAAACTGATTTTTTCCCATAAATGCTCCGGCTGAAGGAACAGGAATTTTGCTTATCAGAACACCTTCTTGGCACTGATACTGATTCGTTCACAATGGATACAGAATTGTTTTGTAAAAAAACAACTTGTCATCGTGAGAGTGTCTTGAGAGACACGGATTGGTTTATAAATCTTTCCAGAACTGTCGTCAAATCATTTAATTATTTTGTATTCTGATTTCCATGAGTGCACCTCATCGCTACAAAATGGCATGTAAACAAACGGCAAAACGCACCGCTGTTTCTCTTGCTACACAAAGTTGGAAATTGTTCGAGCTCTTGAAAAAAACCTGAATCAGACACAAACCGCTGAGCAATTTGGTGTTTCCCGTTGGTGAGTTGTGTTATCATTCTGTTAAATAATGTGCATGTATTGCACATTGCTACTGCATTTTGTAACATGTGTAGGGGTGCTGTGTTAATTTAGTTTGACAGTTTATTAAAGTTACGTTAACCCTAATTAATGGCCATTATTTTTGCCTCTGCCATTGTGATAGACCGAAACACACCCGCCAGCTAATTTCACAGTACATAGCGATTTAAGCTTTTTGACCGTGTTGTTTTGCTTTAGTTTTATTAACGTTAGTTCCTTTATTATTATAGTTTATTAACATACACTTGCCTATTGTTTTGCTTTTACTTATTCAGTTCATTTCATATGTTGATGCACGTGCGTCATGACAAGTAATACATATGTGTTTATTTATTTATTTAATTCATAGTGTGTCTGGTGGCTAACTCTGTCTTAGAGAACACTTTGGCTATAAGAACACTTTGCTTGCTTCCCGAGGGTTGTTCTCTTAGCAGGAGACTACTGTACTTTGAAAGAAATATATACCCACCAATGGTACCTGATAACTACTTCACCAGGTGTTGCTTGGCAGTTTTACATCCTCAAAAACAACCCTAGTCAATTTTAGTAGAAGAGGGTTCTTGGAGGCCTTCTTTAGCCCAACCAACCACACACCCGAACTAACGATTTTCCAAGCTTCTGTCACAATATGGCAGTGATGTTTGCAATGTTCTTTAAAAGTGTTTTTCAGTTAAATGAGAAAACATGCTCAAAAAACCAACTGAAAACGAACTGCATAGGCATACCAGAATATCTGTGAGTAATTTGTAATCTTGAATTTCTGATGGATTTTCTGGATTTGGCTTTGATATTAGGCCAATCGCAACTCCAGCAACAGCTGATGAAATTGGTACACCTAAAATATAAAAAAAAAATACACAACAACATTTTACTGACAAAGAGCCACTAAACGGTAATGCATTTTAAAATCGAGATTACCTAATTTGGTAAAATGCTTTCATTTTAATATAAATCGTCAAAAGTCAATCTGGAACTTTATATTTACCTGCATCCATTAAAGCCAGGCTCCCTCCACATGCAGAAGCCATAGAAGATGAGCCTAATAATACAATAAGAAACAAGAATAAAATGTGATCCTGGCATGCATATGCTCATATATCAATCACAGGTTACAGAATCCCATTAAGGGTTTAAGACTTGCAATTACAAGTTTTGTTCTATTCAGAGAACATGCTTACATACTTACCATTAGATTCTAATACTTCCGATGTGACCCGTATTGTGAACGGAAAATCTTTGGGGATAACAGGCTTTAGCGATTTTTCTGCCAGGGCACCTGAATTCATAACATAAAAACACTCATCAAACCAGTATATAGTTTATGCACGGGAATGTTTCATTTATTTATTGTGTTTACCAGCTCCACCTTGTTCATACATACCATGCCCCAGCTCCCTTCTGTTCATGCCACTCATCTTGCCAATCTCATTCGTTGCATATGGAGGAAACTGAAACATTAGGAAAGACCCTCTTTAACGCAATAAAACAGATTTTTATTTTATTTGTTATCTATTATTATTTACTATTTTGGTACGGCAACACAGGAGTGCAAACAAATTATTATTTTATTATTTTAATATCATTGCTGTTCAGTAAAAGCTTGTGCACAACAATGAAATGCAGTGCTTGGTCGAACACAGGATTTTCATGTTCAGATATTCATTCAGAATTTAAATATGCATTAATTTTCAAAAAGTAATAAAAGCCATTACATTGCTCAGAACACAGGCAGAGACAGCATAGCAGCAGGGGCAGGGGGGCGTGACCCCTGTCTGTGTGCCTTTATTTTACAGCAACACGTTACAATATGTAACACATTAAAGTAGAAAAATACCCCAGGAGTAAAGAATACGTTGTGTAGGACTTACTTTACCCCAGTGACTTAACTACAAAACAAAGGATGCCAAATAGCAGTTCAAGTTAAACGTTGTTTTGTTTATTCCCAAAATAAATAGTACATAAAAGCTGATACCACATTTTTTTTTTTTTCTCCCATTCCTTGCCATTGCTGTTTATTCGCAGTAAACATTGGCCATACACATTTTCATAAAATAATAACATCAGGTTTACTTGTACATTTTTGCAGCGGAACAAGCAAACGAAAACTGAAATTTAACTTGAAACACAAAATGTAAAATGAAGGGGAAAAAACTCACCGTTTTGGTTCTCATTTATTACATTCCACATAACAGAAAGTCACAACACAAAATATATAATATATAAAATCTATATAAAAATCACTACACAACATTTCCAGCAAGTTGGGCACTGTTTAAGCGAGGCATTTCAGAATGACGCGCTTGCCTTTTTTCTGTCCCATTAGATTTTTTGGCACAGATGGCCTTCCATAGAGATCACTATGCGTGCGCAAGCATAATCTAGTTTGTTTACTTTTTGTTGTCTAAAACTTTTAACTTTGATTCTGTGTTGTTTTTATATATTAAATCTCACATATCACACAGAGCTCTTTTTCATTTGCCATTTTTGAAACTGTCACTCAACTTCTGGTGCAGTATTCTAGTGAATACGAACATCCGATTTTTGTATCCGAATACAATAAAAAAAAAAGTGTTTGAATATTCGGATATTTGTCCCAGCACTAATTGAATGCGAGGGGTAATTAACTGTAATAAAGCTTTGCGCATGGTACTGTAGGAGTACCGGCATAAAAATGTTTTTTCAGCTGAATCGGCACTGATTGTATTTACATCGACTAGATGTGGTGATCAATCAGAAAATGCAGACGGAGCATTTTGAAAAAAAACATCGTAAAAAAACTAAAAAAAACATAACACAGTATTATTCCCAGGTTTAACAGTTCATTCTGAAACTCCAAAGAAGCGGAAACTATATACAGTCAGTTTTCTTCAATGTGCACAATTTATTTACATGTTGTTTGCCAGGAATACAAGCTTGTCGTCCTGCTCTAGATCCAAGGCGGCGTGCTTTTTGTTTACATCGAATACACAGAGGACGCGCACTTACAAAGCATTTTCAAAACTGATTTGTTGGTAGTCAGGACCAGCAAATCAGATGCTATTTAACACTTAAAAGGAAAAGAAGAGGACGCCCACTGCTTGTCTTTGGCAGAAAAACTGTAAATAGCAAGTTCGGTGCGGTTTCGTTGATAAACTTAAATAATGTTATTAAACACGTTACAAAAATGTCATTATTTAATTGGTTATCCAGTATTTATCTCGATGTATATAATGAGGAATGAAATCGATTTGTGATTTAATCGTAGCAGCCCTAAAAGTGAGATTTAAAATATGAACTTAGTTTTGAATTGCTAATTGAGGTATTTTATGGGTTGGGAGGGCTCACACCGGGCTCTTTCTACTTTGAACGTTTTAGGCGTGAGGGGCGGGTGGGATAACTCATATTAGAGGGTTTTCTTTTTAATCAGTGGTGCTGAGGATGGATTAAGTGTATATTGCTTTTAAAAGCAAAAAAAGGAGGAAAAGAGGAACATGTGTCTTATTGTATGGAATGTCAAGATGTATTTATTTATTTGATTCACTTGTTTGCATGTTTTTAGCATTCGATTAATTGGATTTTTTTATATAATAAAGTAACATAACATTTTCACGCACACTTTTTTGATACCGCACTCAGATAGACAATATTAATCAATAAAACAAGGTAATCGATCAAAGCCCACAGGTGTGATTAACTGATTAATCGTTAATTGATTAAAACCCCAAAACCCTTCCATTTTAACTGCTGTTTAACTGTTACTTTGAACTACTGTACCACACGTATGTTCTACAAGGTTCTTTATCAGCTCAGCGCATTTCTTTCGAGGTATCACACTGACTCTGCAAATTACGTTACTTACATTTTAACATGAAATTCTTAAACTCAGTGAACACGTCAAAAGCCAAAAATATAAAGCCATACAGATAAATACAATAAGGAAATGCATTAATAAGTTATAAAATAGTGTATTTAATAGTACAGGCTCCTTTTTTTAGAAGTTGCCTCCGACGATGGTTCCAGTTGGATTTGTAGCTGGACTGGGGTGTTTACGCTTCAACCTGTGTAGCATCAATATTTTCTTATTCTTGATGTGATTGGCTGTAAAGACAACAGGGCTAGCCAGAGATTGGGTAATGCTTGTCGGGTTGGTTTTTCTTGTGTACAGTTTCCTAGTAACTGAAGGCATTTTATTCTGGGAGATGTAGTTGTCAGTGGAAGTTTTAGGGGAGGCGGGAGGGGAGGCAGAAAGACAAGCTGTGCAGCAAAATTGCTATGCGTATTTTTAGGCATTCAATTTCAATTTAGTGCGTATTTCTGATTTTTTTAGCGCGTACAAAACGGCAGGTAGGCAGCTTATCTGGACCGCTGATTACATTTGTATTTATTGATTCATATCACGATTGGCCTTGGCAAACTGTGTCCGGTGATCAACTGTCTTGAACACTTTGGCTAAGAACACTTCCATTTCTTACCGAGGTGTGTTCGCTCTAGTGTTTTGCAATAAAATGTACACAGTGATAATCAAAATTAACTCACCTCATAATGCAGCATAAAATTTTTGTCTTTAACCCCACTGTGTAAAAAAAAAATATATATAAATAAATAAATAAATAAAACACAAGACAATTAAATAACTACTTTTAAAATAGAAATGTATACCATTTTAAAATCAGCTGTATCAAGACTATGAAAAACATCTCCAACAGCGCATCCTATGCTACATAGATAACTTGTGATTGGTTAAGTATATAAAACACACCAGGGCGTACCATATTTTGTTTATGTAAATGGTCGCATTATTTAGATCTGCAGACGTTTAGATCATTAAATTTTGACCTTTAGTATCATTTATTTTCTTACCTGACAGCTGTAGTTATTATGTCTGTCTTTATGTTCGATTCTAAAGAATCAAACGTTACAGTACAAAGAACCTAAAAAAAAAAAAAAAAAAAAAAAATTTTAGTATAACATTTCAAATAAAAATCTGGCTTGATGCTAAAACTGTCATCTTAAATGTTTAAAAAAAAATAGATTTATCATTTGAAATAAATGAAATAAAAAGAAATGTAGTGAAATCAATCAAGGCTCTTACAACTTTCACAAAGGAACTATTACACAAAGATAAATGCGTATGTGTAATCTTCATATAGTGTGAGACAATTAAATTCTTTATGATTTTTAAATTACTAGTTGGCTGTATAGTGAATACTATGTAATTCTGATAGCACTAGAAAATGAAGATAAGGAAGTTTCTATTCACACAACATGCCCTTTTCTGTAAACCTTTGATTATAGAGCCCTGGGAAGTCTTTAGTCATCTTGTACAGACCTGTGTCTGCCCTCTTTGAAACAATGCAGATCCATGAAGAGGTTTGAAGATATCAACTTCACAGGAAATGTTTCTTAGAGAAGTCAAATCTCTACCGTCACATCTAAAAAATTAATGCAGTCCCAGGTTAATTGTAATGCACAATCTTTGCTTTATAAATGTAATCTTCAACACAGATTTCCTCAATGATATTACTTTAAAATAAGGTGTTTTTGTTCGTCCTACGGTAGGCTTGAAAAATATATATTTTTACATCAATAACCGGCAGACAGTTGACAAACAAATCATTATGTTATCTGCATTTTACTTAGTGGTGTAATGATTAAACGGTATGTACAACTAACTACTACAGACTACGTAGGTTTGATTTAACGATACACCATCAACCATACCGGTGTGGTGTTATTTTGTGGTACATGTTATTTGCATTTACTTTATTATGTAATATATGCACCAGTAAAACATTTTAATAAAAAAAGACAAACATAGTTTCCCAGGTAAAATGATGTTCGGCTCAACTGCTTACCTTCTATATTCATTTAAAGTGATGTTCCTAAAAGTCTGCTTTGAAACGGTATTAAAGGACTCCATCACTTCATATGGGTCGGCATCTGGAAATTTTTCTGTAAAAAAACAAAATAAAGCAGTTTAACCCTTTGAGTAGTACGAATGTACCGGTACGTTTCTGCAACTTTAAACTTGAATTACTAAGCCTACAAAACCCCTGATCACATGATATTGTAATACAAGGTTTCTGTAACACTTTTTATTGGTCCCTTGCACCCTCTGCCAGATATTGACTGAATTATCCCAGTCACAAAAATGTAAACCGGCATCGCTCAGTGAGAAAGAAGTATGAAAGTGGATGTGACGGATTTCACCATTGCTGCATTTCATATGTAGCCTCTCATGTTTAACTCTGTATTACCTACGCATTTGTTTCTTAATATGAAACATACAATTTACCATAGAAATCAGTATCAGATATCACAGTTAAAAAGAAAATGCAAAAGAAAAAATTGTAACATGACAAGAGTGTACCTCTTATCAGCTCCTCTGTTTCAAGTCTTATTTTCTTTATGGCTTCATCTCGAGAAATCTATGGGAAACAATGCTGTATCAGTAAAAAACAAACCAATGCAATGGATAATAAATCATTTTAATCAGTGTTACTTACTTTATCATGGGAGGAGTCTGTAAACACTGCATAAATCTTCTCAGATGCCAATCTGTAAGCAAGTGATAAAAAGCTAGTACCAGATATTCTATAAAAGAACATGCTTTAACGTTTTGTAATAAATGTTTTTTTTCTAATGATTAATTTGTGCCAATATATTTAAACTTTTTTCTGGAGGAATTAAAAGACAATAATCAGTAAAAAAAAAAAAAAAAAAAAAAAGGTCAGACATGTCGAATCAATGCCATACTGGTTGCCAATGGTTTACACAATATTGATGATGTTATGGCAAAAAAACAATACTGTAGTTTGATAAGAGTCAGTACTTAGCAGGAAATAAATGATCATCTGTCCTGCGCTATCTAGAAGATGATCGGCACTTTGAGTCAATGGCAACATTAAACATATCATTGCTCAGTAAACTCACTGTTTGGCGTATTCCACAATCTCTGCGACAGCAGCAAATAGCTTCTGTGGGGTCCTCTTGGAAACACTGCATTCTTTTGCAAGCTGCTGGATAGCCAGGATTATCTGTTGCGTATGTTTCACTCCCAGTTTGACTGCATGGCAAAAGTCTTGCTGCAATACATTTTCTCCTGCTGCTTCCATCATAACTTCAAGATAATACAATACAAAACCCACAAAATGAGTACTCTAACAGTGTCACTACATTCAATTAATCTGTGAAAAAGCTTTTAAAATAACAATTTTCAAGTTGGTTAATTAGGTTTTTCATATATGTTTCATGTTTAAAACATAGTTGCTGAAACTACAAAATCTTTACAAAGCACAGCTTACACAAGCCACATCTACTATGGAGTTTTAGTGGAATCATTCAGAAACCGTCACCAATCACGCAATGTCACAAGTTGTTTTTACTCTGTCTATTTTTAAAATCGAAATAATGCGAAGTCAAAATGCTACTACCCTTAACTCATTAATAAACCTGGTATTTATTAAATGACTATATCAATAAAAATACAAAGAGGTCTGCGTTTTAAGGCGGCAATTAGAATCTGACACTGTACAGATGCTTATAAAAGATCTCTGTGTTTGTGTAAAGTACATACATATTATTAAAAGGATGGAACTGCATGATTCATTCAAAGGCTGCAACTGCAATGTAAATGCACTTACCCACTTGACTATGAGGGCCCCCAACAACCACCAAGTTTAAAGTGCTTGAAGACATCTCCTTACGAGTTGGGTTAACCAAAAACTCTCCATCAACCAGCCCCATCCGCACAGCACCTGGAAATTATCAACGGACGGATAAAGCCACATTACTTCAGCAAAGTGGTACATTTGCAGGGACGAATTTCTTTGACTGAAACCTGAAGAGCCAAGGTTGCCTGCCCATTCCATTCTTATACCGCAGACAAAAGCAGAGCTAATTAATGAGTATGTAAACCTACATTTAATAGGTTAAACTCCCAGTGTAAATTATAACACACTTGTTCAATTAAAAAACACACTTGATTTAGTATTTTTAGGCATCTTTATATTTAACTTTGGTATTTATTTCACAGTGGTTTTCAACCCCCCCTCTTTACCATTTAAGAATTTAACCTTTACAGCGTTATATAGTATGACCTTTACTCACCTATGGGACCATTCCATGGAATGTCTGACACAGCAAGAGCTGCCGATGCTGTCAAAACACAGATTATATCATTAATTTAAATTAGGCAGTATATGGAATTTTAAGGATGGAAAAGACATATACATTACATCTGCCAGCACTAGCATGGTGTCAGCAGCAACAAGAACACATTACCAATTAACCATCTTGTGCATAAACTTTGATGTTTTATTTTTGTATTTTCCTTTTCAAGGGAACGTATAAAACATAACCTATATCTCTAAATATCAGGTTGCCTTACCTCCATTAATTGCTAGTACATCAGGATCATTGACACCATCAACTGCTAAAAGATTACATAGTACCTTGTAAGACAAAAACAACAAGTATTTATAACAAGTACTTTCATTAAGTGGTTATAGGTTGCAAAATTAATGAAGCAACTACACGGATAAGCAGATTAAAGAAATGCATCTTCAAATTAAAGGATTTGAATAGTGGAAAGCAATTCAAATACGACTGCATTGCAATATTACATAATTGAAAAGTTCACAAGCATTTAATAGACTTGCAGAATTATTAACTAGGGCTTACCTGTGTGTCATAGAAATAGCCAGCGGGAAAAAGAGGTCTGATTGATCGATCTGAAAATGTTTTTAAAAAGTGGTAAAAGTTTAAAACCATGTTAAAAGTTTAAAACAGACCGCTCATGTAAACCCTCTGAGAGTTGCAATGCAATGTCATCTCACCTATCAGTCTGCTTGTCAGTATTTCATTGTCTGTAGTGCCCAGCTCTCTTCTCAGGTAGTTAGTTGGAATTCTTCCAGCTGCAGCAGCTTTCTGACGATAATCAACCTATAAATGAGAAACGTGAGCCTCTGAAATAGTCTGACAGGAACAAACATAAAACACCTGAGCCATTAAAGCAGGCAAAACATATGAGGGATACTTACTACTAAAGGCATGAACTGTGAAGAGGTTGGTTTGGTTTTACTGACTGCTGTTACCATCACTGATGTGTCACCAACCTTAAACAAAAACAAAACAAAAACAATTCTCACAATCACTTTACTAAAAAAAACATTTTAGACCCCTTTAAAAAACAAAAATTAAATAGATGTATTTTTGAAGAATCAATGCATTTCTTACCTGCACTACAGCAGAACCATCTGCAAACCTAGCCAGCTTGCCAGTTGAAATTTCAAGTTTCCTGTGAAAACAGTGTCAATGAATTCTGGTTGTTATAAAGGTTTTAGACTAACTGTAAATTAAATACAACAGTACATTGTACTGCATGCCAACAATACTATAAACTCACAATAAAGCCAGAGTGCATTACAACACTGTCACATTTGTGACCACACTGTATTAATATATGGGTTTTAGAATGCCAGTTTCCTGGATATTATTGTGCAAGTTTAGAAATTATATGGGGGGGGGGGGGGGGGGGGGGGTAAGGCAAATTGAACAATGAAAATAAACTACGTCAACGTCATTCCGTTGCTGTATTTCAAACTGTTTTATTTATTTTTTTATTTTATTTTTTTATCATCGGAAGTGCATACATACTATACAAGAAAAAATAAATGAAGACAGGACACTAAAATCCATAGTAGATTTTTTTAAACTGCCCCAGAGCCAAAGAGTGGAACTTTTACCCGCCGAGTCACCTGCTGAGCAAAGTGGGAAATAAAAAAGGCCAAGATTAAATACAATTAACTCCTGCTGATTAAGCTGTTAAAGTACGCATGTTGTATTATGTTCATTTATTGGTGTTACACTCTGTGCAGTTATCAATGAGGTTATGTGCAACAGTCCCGATTTCCTAGCAAATGTCCCACGCCCCGATGCATAGGAAGAAAATTTCGATATTTTTTACTCAGAAAAATGCATTTATTCTGCAAGTAGTTAGTGAAAACTACACGCTGTGCCTGTGCTCTTGGTGCGGCTGACACATCTGCTGATCACTAAATACAAAAGGTAAGAACGCTTCATTATGTCTATTTTTACTGTCATGATGGTCGTGTGATGTTGAGTATGACCTTATCCATTAAAAATAACTGCATTTATCTGCATGATGACAGATTTGGCAAATGTGTGATTCCTAAAGATTTTAGCAGTTGATTCGGTACAATAAATAAGTAGCTTAGTGATTCTCTTAACTGTTTAAATTGTGTACTGCAGATGTATCAAGTCCTGCCATGATGTTTTGTTGTTTGTCTATTTTATCCCCCCACCTCACTTGCCCCATGGAATGAACTGTAATAAACGTGTCAATAATAACTAACCACGAGAACCCTGGACTGTCGATGTCACTGTCAGTTAATCCTGGTGCAATAGTTTTATTATTAAACATGATGTTTCCATTTTGCACTTGCGCTTTACGTTGCTACTATTATTCAACATCACAATACCAAAAGACAGATGTGTTTAATATATTAGTCAAGTTAAGCCAACCCTTGAACTCGTTTTTACGCAATTTACCTCTCTCCCAGATCCACTCCTACTTTCTTAACAGTTGAGTGGCTACTCCAGACACTCTGGTGGCAGCCCCTGACAACATGTCCCTGGGCCGCCTTCGATCCAAGTCTGAGGACATGCATCATATTCCCGTTGAGAGAGATAGGAAACTTTGGATGAATAAACAACCTGACCATCTCTGTTCCGCACCTCCTGCAGGCTGCCATGACACTCTCTCACGTGTGCGCAACGCAGCAGCGTCAGCGCTCATTGGGTGTTCAGCGTGCATGTGGATACCGAGAATTGAGAGAAACACACCTCGTTTGGGTTTAGTTTCTTGCGAGGTATAAACAAGCGCGAGCGGTTTTAATGTAATTGACATTGAGAATGAAGCATGTCAAATGTCTTCATTAAACAGTTGTGAAGTTTAGCAGTTAAATAAACTACAGTTCAGGCATACCTGAGTGTAAGAAAAAACAAAAGGAACTGTAGAAATCTTCATGTACATAGGTGATCGCTACATTTTTTCTGTTGTCTTTTTCTGATTAGAAAAGCCTTTTGTACGAAACGTTTCCTCGGCTTCCACTGGTACCACGTATTTACTACAATTTTGTTTTATAAAATAAAATCTACTTACCCCTACAATGACTGTTTTTGTAAACATTGTATCATGTGCCAAATTGAAGCATTTGTGTTCATCCATGCAAGCTCACCCCTCCCATTAGGTAAGTAATGTAATTTTAAAAATGTATTATTTTTTTTATATACTGTTGGCTGTAAAAAAAAAAAAAGCAATTACTGTATTAGTTTTGTTGATATTGCCTTGTAATGTATGTTTTACATATCAGTACTAACTGTGCACTAACACAGGGCAGTGGGGTCACAAAGTCATTTGTATTGGTATAAGGGGGTCGCAGTACCGCGAAGTTTGAGAACCGCTGCGAGTGTTTGTTGCCTGGTTTAAAAAGTTATCCTATGACAGGACTTTTTTTTCCAGATGAGTCTCAAGTTCATTAGGCTACAACTGTTTATATTATATTTACAAATAATTCTCTCAAAATTGAAGTTTTGGAAAAAATAAAAAATAAAATAACCAAAAGAAAACAATTAAGTTAAGGAGAAGGTTTCATTTCCGCAAGGAACATTTCTGTTTATTCTCTTTAGCCATATTTTTGTTGATTGAAACACACCATGAGCCAGATTGTAGCAGGGATAAAGAAACCTTTGCTCTAAGCCGACGGTTCAATCCAGCGAAGCTTGGATGGAAGCGCCCGTAACAAGCTGTTTCCGGGGCATTGATACGCGCATTGTGTACTTGCATCGGTCACCTAGGTCAACCCTGCTTTATCAAAACGGAGTGAAATCGCGTAGCCACCATGCATGACACCGGGTCCTGACCCGGGTAGAGCATGCCAGTGTGAAAGGGGCTTTAGATGGTCAACTATGTGAGCTTGCCTCACGCACTGAATGCATGCCTGCCATACAGCTGCCCTGGTTTCTAAACCCAGCTAGGTACAGATGGGGATTGCAGTAACCACAGAACGTACATGACTTTTGCAGAAATTAAAAGTTTGCTGACATAAAGGGTTTTAATAGTAGTTTTGAGCAAAGTACAGGAGAAAATCTGTCCCGGGAGTCCTGGCAAATAAGGGAGAGTTGACAGGTCTGCATTAATGTGTATTGATCCTAAAATTAACAAGGGGTATGAAACAAAGTGGGGGGTAACTAAATGGCACCACTGACTTCACAGCTATGGCCTAAAGTTTTGCCACATGGCATTTTAGGATTGAGACATAATAAAAAAAATAAAAAATAAACTATATCAACATACTTCAGATCTTTTATTTAGCATCATGTAATCAAAGAAACTACAGAATGATATCACAAAATTCAAAATGATACCGGAAACCATAATAGAAGTATAGTATTTTTGTTAACGTAGCATTATTCAGCAGGTTTCAATCGACTTTAAAATTAGTTAATTCTGTAGGGTGATGCACAACTTTTGGCCATAGCTGTACACAGATATGCAATCTAGTACAGTAACATCACAGGAACTCAGTACCCTACAATCTTATTTTCAGTAATCCTAGTAATCCTGTATGTACTGCAGTACCCTATACAAAAAAAAAAAAAACAGTAATAAAAAAAATACATTTTATTTCAGCTGAACTAGTTACAAATATTCTACAAGGTCTCAACTCTTTAGGAAAAAAAGAACACTTTCAAAAAAAGTCCTAATTACAATTCTACAGCAGTCAGGGCATCATGGTTCAAACGAACTTACACCATTGTATAACTTAACTGCACTGAAGAAAAAAACACAAAACAAAAAATTAATCAGCAACATATAAAATACAAATATGAACTGTACCCCCTACATGTAGAACATACTAGACTGCCCAGTCCAGAAACTTCAGCAATGATCACTGGCCAGCACTGTTTTTTCCTGGTCAAGGCTAATATTTATAGTGGTGTTGTCTGTTCATTCTGGTTTAGTAGACTGTAGTGCTGTTTGAGCAGTCAATTTCAAATGAATCTACTATACAATTGCTTGTTGTATACATTCTTAAATACATCTAATAGCTGTAAACATCTGCATTTTACTGAGGCATACCAGCAAGGTATGGAAAAAGAAACCAAAAGGGTGGGTAAGAAAGTAATATGTATGTCATTAACATACACCCCAGCCACGGCTGTAAATGTAATATTTGAGCTATCAGTATGAGAAAAAGTTGATCAACATTGATCAAATTTCATAAGCAATTTTCCAGATTACTGCAAAAATGTAGGTGTGACTGTGACAGGGATGGCTGAGTGGTGACGTCAGGCCAGAGTCAGGAACCAAAGCTCAAAGCAGTACTGCAGTTCCAAAAAGACGTGGCGTGCGCTGTTTATACAAAAATAAAATAAAATGTTCAAACACAAAGTTTATACAAAAATAAAATAAAAAGTTCAAACACAAAACACTTGCTCACATTTAAATACAATAACACGGCAGTTCGCCGTCATCTATATACATAAATCATAAAACAAAACAAATACAAAATAATACACTGCACAGGGGCGGACTGGGAGACCCCGTTCTAAAAATAAATAAACAAAACACTGTACAGGGCTCCTCGCCCCGTTTACAGTGACATATAGGCAGATTGATTAATGGACATACAGCCCCCCCCTCCATATCCCCAGAATCTGACATTAAATAACATGCTAAACAATTTGAATACCAAGTTTCATGAAAATTGGATAATCGATTCTCCAGATATTTGTAAAAAGGTGTAAAGTGTGAAACATAGGTACATAAGACCTTCTCCACTATATCTCCTTTGCATGGGGGATAATAATATGATGCAAAATCCACATGCCTAGGGGTATTGTTCAGCATAAGGCGACCAAGACTTTGGACTATATTTTAACACCCTAGAGTGTGGTAATGCACTTATAAAATGACACCCCCACTCTACCTTACCCCTCCAAAAGTCAATTGGTTGCCAAGTGAATCAGGCAGAATGGTTCTAAAAGTTCCAAGCTGTGCTGGTATGGTCACATATCTGCACAAGTTGGAACACTTGAAAGCCAATGAGATTGCTCCTTCTATTCTTGCAATTTTATAAGATAGAAACAACCTTGACCCATGAACTGAACCCCACCAAAACACTTGCAAATTGGTAGCTATAAACCCACTGCTGGTAGTTGGTGTAAGAGGGATCCAAAATTAATTTCATTTGGAAGTGGCTGTAAAAGGCTGTGCGTATGAAACCTCAACAAAGCCACTTATCAGAATCCCCCCATCCCTTCATATTTCAGAATTAGACTTACAATTGACCCATCAGCTAAGTGTGTGCCACATGGTGATAGTATTTCCAGGGTTCAACACAGTGTTTTTCCAGTGCTCCAGAGCAACATTTTCACTTTTCCAGCCCAAGGTTAACTAAGGAAGGAAGCATAAAATCAGTAAAACTTTAACTGGTGCCTACATACTGAAAATACTGATCTAGACTTTAACTCAGTGGATTCTATTTAAAGAGTTTGATTCAATGAGGGCTAACATATGACTGTTATATTTCAAGAAGTCTGGTACAGATATTTAGTACTGTTGAGGTACATATAGGATATGGCAAAGAATTTGAATGCACTGGTTGCACTGGGACCACCTATGCTTAGCACACAGTTGTTGCACAAATATTTAGTGGCCCATGTTTATTATTTTTCAGTGTTAACCAGCCTACACAATGGTTCAGACAGCATCTGTAAACCTCACAACTCTCGACCATACTGGACTATATGGCACCCAACTGTGTCAGTACTTGCATCAGCTTGTACTTGCACTGAACTGCTCCACACTTTGTTGTATTCTACTACTGCTCTCAATTATAATTATACTTTCTGTATCTTGTAGTTGATTTTACTCCGAAAGGTAACCGTATTCATGTTTTTTTTGTAATTGCTCTTATTTGAAATCGTTCTTATCCATTTATTATACTTACTACTTGCTCTAATGGAATTTACTCTTAACTGCTCTTAGTCATAATCACTCTCAGATGTAATTATTTATTGTCATTTTTATTTTATTTTTTTATTTTTTGAACTTGCTCTTACCACTGATTTTATTGTATTCTGTAACTCCTATCATCTGTAATATGATATTTTGTAATGTGATACTTTGTAACAACTGTAAGTTGCCCTGGATAAGGGCATCTGCAAGCAAGTAAGTAAATAAATAAATAAATAAAGAAATAAATAAATAATTGGGCCATATGGGATGCATAAATTACAAGGAGAGGCTTAAGAACACAGTCAGTAACTTTGGACAGTTTATATTATTTTGACCTGGGCTTCATTTCCAGAAATGTTAATTACCCTGATCCAGAAATCTATAATATTGGAGGATTCTGTCTATTTGCTGTATTCTAAAGTAATCTCATCAGCAAGCTTTATATTTATTTACATTTCTCTTATCCTATTAATTCACCTTTTGTGTTAAGTTTACCATACTGTTCAAGTTAAATACACGACTTTAACACAGGAGGGAGCTATTTGTCCTTACTCCAATGTCAGAAGAAATGCATCTCTAAATATCTGCTGTGCACTGTACACAAATGTTTACTTTTGCTCATCTTTAAAGGTTAAAATGTGTGTAAATATACAATATATTTAAAGAACTGGTGTATTTATAAACATTTTGATTATTTCATCTTTTATTTTTTACTTGAATACATCTGAGTTAGCCACAGAGGCTTTTTTTTCCTTTTATAGTGATAAGATTGATCTCTTACCTCTCCCGAAGGGCAAACATCTCTGACGAAATCTTTGCTGTAAAGCTGCAATTGAAAGTGAACCCCAGGTAGGAGGGAATCAGTGGATGGCAGCTGAAACAGCAACCTGTCCTCCCAGCGTGCGAACCCTATTGTACTCTTCACACACCTGCTTTTCTTTTTCCTCAGCCTTACATCTTGTTGGAATAGTTGCACCTTGACAAATACATCTGTGAAGAAGCAGAGGTAATGCAGTGCAGCATCCTTATGTACAATAACAGTGTTAACTGGGTGGGGGAGATTAGGTATAACAAGAAACTCTGCTGTTCACCAATAAGAAGGTGGTTCCAAACCCCCAGTAGATCATGTGATCTGCTTTGAAGCCTGAACTTGCCCTCATTTTCTGCTTCTGTAACCCGATTACATGACACTAAATATGGTGCGATCAACATACAACTCTTGTACAATAGACATCCAACAGTAATTGATCATTGTTCGGAATATAATAATGCCATCATGTACCACTGTACCCTTGCTATACATTTAAAGAATAAGTAAAATCTGTCCGTCCCCCCGTAGAATATAATTGTTCGCACATTTTAAACATTTAGACATAGATGAGGCCTCAGATTTAACCCAATCAGTGAAGCTCAAAGTAAAGCCTAACATTCTGCTATGTAGTGCTTTGCGTATTTTACACAGTAGTCTATAATCTTAAAATATGCCAACAATCTGTCTTGATGTGTGAACAGTAAATCTCACTCACTGGCTGAGATGATGTTTTTTGCTTCCAGTATTTTCAGCTCCATGGTATGCATACCAGAATTGTAGCACAAACCCACACAGAGAGCTCCTTGGCTCGCCTTGTTTGGACAAAAAATGAAAAACATTAGAACCATGTTTAGGGTTTTCAAATGCTTCAGGTTCTGATCTAATCAGGGGTTCAAATATGAAGCATCCAATCCAGTATATTGAACATTCTGTGGTATAAGAATGTTAACGTCATATGGGTTCCACAGCCCAGATGTTCTATATTAGTACACTGCAATAAAATCAACATATAATTAACTGTTTTTGAGTATGAAACCTGACATTTTTACACTACAGCATTTTAGTGTATTTGTTTTATTTTAAAACCTAAAAGGTTATGAGACTGCACACATTTTTTTTTTTTTTTGCTTATTAATGAACTGTAGGCTTGCGTACTATTACTGTTATGTTTTTTGTAAGAAAAGAATGCCTTAAATAATTTAACTACTCACCTGGGTGCCCTGCCACTGCTGAAGATCTAGCCACAAGTCCTGCTGCTGTGGGCCAACAGTGTTTAATAGCACAGCACAGTGTCCAAGTGTCTGCCTGTGAGGCGTAAGGGACATCACTTGAAGCAAAAGGTTGGTATTTATCAATGAGGACTGGCTGGTTGAACATATAAATTCCTCCTGAAACATCGGGTCCTATGAGTGCAATACCAGAAGATACGGTATTAAGGTACATACAGTCATTAAGGTATACAAACAAAAACTGAAATATAACAGGAAATGAATACCAAATGCCTGGTAAGTAACTTACATTGGATTTCTTTTTTACTGAGGTTTTGAACTTGAAAGGTTTTTTCAGTAACACTGTTCCTTTAATGTAAGTGTCTGCAGTATCTAGATGTTTCATTTTTATGTACAAGTATTTAGCCTGTTGGTAAAAGATAGGATCAAACATTTTAGATGGAATGTTACGTTTTAAATCCAAAGTAGACACTAACTTCCTTGTATTAGATTAGAGTTGTTTTGCAATATATTAAATACAAATATGAATACTGTACTGCTTAATGTGTCTTACATTGACCATTTATAATCTGCACATCCATCTGGGTTACAGTCTCCAATTTGAAATGACTTTCTTTCAAATGACTTTATTGAAAATAATTTAGTGTATGGCAAAGTGGTGTTCTTATTTGGTGTTCTTTATTTACCTTCATTAGATTTTCTAAACAGTATTGTAATATTTATAATAAAGTCCATTGTACCTGCACTACAGTTACACACAATTGCTGCTTGTCTGTGTTGTAAAAGAGTTGTATGTTTAGCTTTCCAGTTCCTTGTTTTGAATTTAAATAATCTGTAAAAAAAAAAAAAAAAAGAAAAGAAAAAAATGAAAAATAAATGTAAATGCTTTTGAATTCACAATGGGCTGAAGGTCAACAGATCTAAAGACTTTTGTCAACATTGGTCCAAATTAATTAGCTTTTATAGTTTTACCTATGATTGTTTGAAGTTAGGGTTGAAACCATAACCTTCACATAATTTATCAGGAACAGGTACATATGAGTACAGCGTTTAAGGCACTAGTCAAAGTGTTTGCCTTCTTGACCTAATATTTTGATGAGTGAGGGTTTTGAACTTATATTTACAATATGCACACGTTTACAATACAATACATCTGTTCAAAAGTACCGAGACATGGGCTTTGAATAAGGCCAAGTGATAAGCTTAACTCATCAGTAACAGATGAAGGTTTCATGGAAATAATATGAACCTTAAATAGTGTGAACAGCTCCAATAAAGATTTGTTAAGTGTTTTCATTTTAGTAAGAATGTAAAATGTATAGTCAAACTACCTAATATGTTAGGACCATCATATGCAGTAAGGAAGTATCTTTCTGTGAGTGATACCTATTGTTTGTAATTGATTTAATCTTCCTGTTCTTCAGGATTACAGTGGTTAAAGGAATGAAATAATTCCATAAATCTTACTTTTGGGTAGTCTGTTACAGATTTACTGTGTATCTGGGGTCAAAGCTATGACTGAAAAGCATGTCAGTCACTAGGGGAAGCAGTTGGCTAGTAAATCACAGGAATGAAGATGTTGAAGGATGGGGACAATTTTTTTTTCCAGGTGAAATTAGACTAACTTACTATGGTATCAGATATAATATTTTCTTAGATGAAAATACATATTTGCTATAATATATGTTACTTTCAACACTGCATAGGTGAGCTATAGCTATAGCAACTTGGTGCAGGTATGAAAGATCTTAACTAATATATTCTTCTTGTTTAGATTCACTTTGTATAATTTTTTTGTCATTATACCCTGGTAGCTTTAAAAGCCAGAAGTTTAAAGAACCCCTGTAAACTCAATATAGCTCTCAAACATGTCGGATCTCCAATTACACCTAGTACACCAGAGTGTAACCATTAACCTGTACCCCAGCAACACTCAGCCCCTAGTAGATGGAAGACATAACACATTTTGTTCTCTGTACTGTAGATGAAAGATTGTATTTCTTACATAAGTATTTATTTAATCCACCAGAGGGAGGGAGACACGCTAATGGCTACACTCTACACTCTGCTGTACTCGTAGGTTGTACAGTGCATGATTCTGAGAGCTATACTGAAGCCACAGAGTTGCTTTCAACTTCTGGCTTTTAAACATCACCAGGATGACTGAAAGTGAATCTAAAGAACTAGAAGAATACATTTGTTAATATAACTCTGAGACTTGAAGTAGAATTGCTGTTTCAAAATGTGTTTTTGTTTATCAAGTTTTTAATCTGAAACTGGAATGTGTGTGTCGCAACTCCCCTTTAGAAAATTGAGTTATATTGTAAGTAGTCATTTATCAGCGATCAAATTATGGCAATGTACCCAGCTGAGCTGCTTCACTGAAGCGAATAGGAATGTGGGTCTACTTGTAGTGCAATGATTTACAATGATACAACACAATTAATTTACTTTTTTAAACTGGAACTGTATCAAAGCAAAGTGAGTGAATATTGATTTAAAGGGTCTACCTATTAGAGTTTGGTAGCCCCCCCCCCCCCCCCCCCCCCCCACATAAACATTTAGCTCCTGAAAAAAACTGTTCTCTTAATAAAAATAGCATTCAAAGTAATCAGAAATATGTTGTTATCACTATGATCTTACACTTCAGATCCTGCATGCCGTTAGATTTTTCTTTACTGAAACGCTATTGCCAGTATTTTATGGTTATCATTAATGCACCATGCATAAGCTTCTTGTCCCTCTCACTTTTCTTGGTAATCAAGCCAAATAAGAGCTCAGTAGTTCAGGACAAGCCCCACAACGCTATTGATTAGGTAAAAACAAAGTATTTTATTGATGCAGTATGCGAGGAATGAACTAAACGAATTTGGCATTTCACCTATCTGGATTAAAGATCCCGTGCCTGGCCGTCGGACGAGGCAGGAGACCCCCCCGTAGCTTTGGGAATAAGAGTAACAGAAGTGGGTGACAGGGGGCGGGAGGTGGGTTTGCGAAAATGAAACACAGGGGGTATTTATAATGGTGATGATTAATCAGTAGGGAATGAATAGGGGATAATTGAATGATGTAGCGAATGAGGGTTTGTCCATCCTCCCAAACCTAAGTTATAAACTTTATTTATAGAATGTGACCATAGGCGTGCCAATATGTTACCATTCTTAAGATTTCCATCCATAACTATGAAACCCTCAACAGTACAGCACTTTTAGAAATACTGAAAGAAACTTAAGCATGTACAAAATAAATATGTATTCTTTAATCGCAGTTGTAGGCTGTATTGTTTTTTGTATTTATTGATGTATTTATTCTGTTGTGTTGCAATAACAATCGATTAAAACAATTTACAGAGGAAAGCCACAGATGAGAAACTGGCTGTGACAGCCTGTCTCTCGAGAGTCTCATGTGGCCAAGGAAAAGACAACAATCCCAGAAGAGGTGGAACTTCACCTTTGGATATGCTGGTTTGTTCTCAGGGGACAGCTGCTTCCCGTAATGACTGACCCATAAAATACTACATTTGGTAGCATAGTGTTATTGGGCTTTCCTTTTCTTTAAAATATTAATAACTCTACTAAAATGCCAAAAAATCTCCAAAACCCTAAAAACTGGGAACCCTAAGTATTCAATATGATTTCACAATAATTTAATGTTTAGCATTTTACTTTCGATGTTGGACTCTTACTACAACGTTTTTGATTTGCAATACTGTTGCACTACTGTCGTATACAGTACCACAATGTACCTATGGTACTTTTTTCTGGACTGATTTCCTTTCCCTTTTTGTAGGCATCTGGTGCCGTTGGCATAACAGGACCTACAACAAAATACAGATCAAGTATATGTGTACAGTAATGATCAAATGTGATGACTGGCTGTGGTGTTTTCCCTTGAGACAAATTTTAAAAGTGACAAAAAAATATCCCCACTAGACAGATGTCAATATTAAGTACTTACTAGTTTTTTTTGGCTTCTTGGCAGTGACAGCACCTCCCACTATTTCTTTTTTCTTCTGATGGTACTGTTCTTTTGCAAGTGATGCTGAAACAAATCCAGTGTTTTACTTTACTGTTCACTTTTAAAAATATGATTTTAATGTCAAAAGCAAAGTTTTTAAGACAGTGGCTTAAATCCACTGGCCACTGTCTAAGGATTCAGGATTTAATCGAAAACTTCTAGATGAACACTGCCCTATAACGCAATGTTGACATAGCACATAGTAACAAAAGGCTATGTGGCAAAAATTATTCTAAATGTTAATGGCTCCTTCTAACACAAATAAACTGTCAAAAAAAAAAAAACCAAAATCCTCTAAACAGTAAGGTGGTCCCTTTACTTTAAAAAGTTTAGCAACCTCTCCACTAGAGGAAGACACTTTATACAGTATACCTTCTCCTAATATTTTCTATCTGTACACAAATCCTCAGATAATAATTGTCAATGTATTCTTTTTAATTTTATATGTATTTTTTTTTTCTTAAAAATGTAGTTGTCGCCAATGGTTTTTTACCCCGGTTTTCTCCCCAATTTGGAATGCCCAATTGTTATTTCTATGCCTGTTCACTGCTGCAACCCCCTCGAGAAACGGAGGCTGGAACACGCGTCCTCCGAAACGTGTTCCTGCCAATCTGTCATTTTTCACACTGCGGATCCACCAGACCTATAGTGCCGGAGGACAACACAGATCTGATGGCCCCACTGCAGAACTACAGGTGCCCTATTGGCCACAGGGGTCGCTGGTGTGCAGCAAACCGTGGATTCCCCTGCCAACCAAAGCTCTCCCTACCCGCTGGCGCTCTGCCCTAGGAACCCCCGGTCATGGTCGGCAGTGACATAGCCTGGATTTGAACCTGCAATCTCCATGGTATAGAGAGCATCCTGCACTCCATGCTGAGTGCCTTTACTGGATGCGCCACTCAGGAGCTCTTATTCTTTTTTATAAATAACACACTAGTCCCCTGTTCTGAGAAAATGTGCTTTGCTTTTGTGAAGGTACTGTACCGAGAGGGCCCTTTTCATCACAGGGCAAAGCGGAGATCCTTTCTATTGGTTGCATGGGCAAATGCTTCAGATTTGGTTGAGGAAAGGCAGCTGGTCTCTCATCTAAATGTGCTCTCTTTTGCTGCGCCTTTGGTTCTACTGCTTTCTCTGACTGTGGTTCACAGTGTTTATCTCTTCCCCCTGCCCTTTCTGTTACTTGAATTAAAGAAAAAGAAAATACATTTTTACTGGAGGAGATTTATAACTCTCTTGACAAAACAGGACAACATGGTTAAAGTGATTGCAGCTAACAAAATGTACCTGTTGTTCACTTCAATTCATTATACAGGTCTCAAATGTGCAGTGTTGAAAACAAAACACATGAACTTTCTTTAACCTGATTTAGTACCCGATATAATGAAAATACACATTTGCTATTTCTTTCAAAACTGTACATTTCAGACCTATATAACTATAAAAGTGCACAACAGGTAAAATTTATGGAAGTTAGGACAGTATTACACCTAATTCACTATTCCTTAAACAATATGCAAGTATGAACACATACATTTATATGTGTTTATATGTGTGTTTACATTGGTGTGTCTCTGTTTATAAATTACCAGGAAGAAATAAATAATTCACCCTGTTACAAGTTCCAGGAACTTCTGGGTATTTTACCACACAGTACATTTCCTGCATTAAACTTGATTTACTTGAAGGGAAATACACCATCATCATTTTCAGAATATTTCATTAATTACCTGTCTCCTATAATGTGGGTTTTAAATGATCTTATACTGCTGTTTCTGTTCGATCATTATTTACTATACTTACTAACTCTCTCTGCAAAAAATGCCTCTCTTCAACAGCTTCTAAAAACGGAATGTCATTCGCAGTGTTGCTGATTCTTTTTAGCTTCAGATGGCAGTCAGCAGCATGATAATCACTGATAATATGATTCTTTTTAGCTTCAGATGGCAGTCAGCCGCATGATAATCACTGATAATATGATTCTTTTTAGCTTCAGATGGCAGTCAGCAGCATGATAATCACTGATAATATGATTCTTTTTAGCTTCAGATGGCAGTCAGCAGCATGATAATCACTGATAATATGATTGTCGTTAATATTTTTTTTTAGATGAATAAATTATCAAGACACATAAACATGACTGATATAAATGACTATTGTTCCAGTCCTTGACAAATGTTTCGGATAATGCTTTCAACAGTATTATTAACAGCATTGAACATCTATAAAGCCTATGTAATCAGAAAAACCTACCGTTTTTAATTTTATGCCACAGCTTCAACAGATAAGTGCATTTGAAGAAACACTTATTTTTATTCTTGAAAACAATGAAAACAATTGTCACTGCAGTACCAGCAACCAGAAGCAGCCCAATCGCAAGCAGTATACAAGCTACAATAAAGAAAGAAATAAACAGATAATTTACTGAACCATCATTGGATAATATTTTCAAACCATTGAAAAACAAAGCTCCCGAGTCAGCGCAGGGGTGGTAGCGGTGAGCTGAGCCTAAAAATAATTGGCTATTTCAAATTGGGAGAAAAACGGTAAAAATCAATTGGCAACTACTAAATTAAAAAAAAGGTATTCATAAGTTTCCCTGAAGCGTATAATGATGCCAATATGTGATGTTGACCTTAGACATTGATTAAACATTGATAAACCATTAACTAAATATATACCATATACTGTAGTACATAAACCATATATTTAATTGTATTGAAACATGTATTTACCTTAAATTAAATTTAAATTTAATATTAATCAATATATTTATTATACAAAGCATTAAATATGTATTTGTCATATATAGATAGTGCCTAAGCGGACTAATGTAAATTAGTTGCTTGCAAAGGACGCTGGGGGTTGGGATTTTTTGTGTGGAAACTGCGATTATTTGTTGATTATTGTAAATATTTGATTACTGTTTTTGTGATAATTCTCCAAGTTATTGTTCATTTGGGAGTATTTCTGTGATTTGTTATCTGTGAAAGTCACAGAGGTGTGTGCAGCCACAAGAGTGGGGAGGTGCCTGCGTGCATGTGCTTGTGTTAGTGAGCGGGAGTCAGTGATTTTGGCAATCTCTTCCAAATAAACACCTCTGGTGTTTTAAAAAGAGCTATCTTGCTTCCTTTATTAAGCCATAAAGCTGATTTTAAGTGCCCTGTTTGTCTACAATATATATATTTTTATGTGCCATATACAAGTACATATGAAATGTAATATTTCAAATGTATACATGTATTTTTCCCATATGAATTTTATATTTCTCAATATATTTACTTTATATTTTAAAAGCATTAACGATATATTTAACATATATACACATTTATATATTTTAAATACATAAAACATTTAAACCTACTGTACCAACTCGAAGCTGAGGATCACGTTACTATATATTAACAATCATGTTATAACATTTTAGTGAACCACTTACTGAATTGATAACTATGAAGTGCAGCTAGAGTACAATGAGATAAGCCAAGGATGTTAGGGGGGCTTTTGTCTCCAAGTCTGTATATCAGTATGACATGAAATGTATGTCAGGTACGGATTTATAGAACCCCCGGAATTAATGCTTTAAAAAGATGCTCTTGTTAGTTTCTAGAATATAATAATAAGCTATGACAGTATAAACAAATACAATTTTAAAACTAAATTTATAGCGATTATAGTATATTAAAATATTGATAATTTCACAATTGCAAAAAGATGCATGTTTTTTCCTTACCGACATAGTCCATTCTGAATTAAAGTACCGATCATCAATACAGATGAGTGCATCGAGTGATGAGCAGTAAAGACATGGACAGTCTAACCAGATCCGACCAGATTTTAATACTAGCTCGGTGGCTGTACCTGAAGCCAAGTTAATCGATTTTTAAAGTTGTTTCCTGGCAGGAAGAGAATGTCTGAGACCAGGAAGAAAATACAAATAACAGCCTGGGGCTTTCATTCTTCAACACCTGTGCCGAGGGATCATAAGAAGCTTATAGACATAACACATATTTTAGTATAGACTACAGATAGTATCTGGCATTTCCCTTATCAGAATGATGTCTAGCACTGTAGAAAACGTTTACTTACTATCACCCCAAAATGTCAACAGTGTACTTTGGATAAACGTGAGTATTGTATAGAGGAGCATCTGTCAAAATGCAATGATAAAGTGATTATCCAAGCAGAGATACCCTGTAACATAAAAAAAAAAAAAAAAAAAAACATTGAAATGATCGCTTTATAAAACATTTGTTTTCTAACAGCAATAAGACTAAAAGGTATTGGGTTCTACAGATGTCTGTAAAAGTTAGTAAAATGCCTAAATAAATTAATACAGTGGCAATATTGACATGCTCCACCAACATTTAACATCCTTTAGACATTTAACTGCACAAGACATGCCTTATCTATGGTTTAAGTAAGAAATGCTGGACAGTAATGACCTTATTTAGCTTTTAAATGAAGCGTGTCTTTGAAACCAGGAAGTAATTAACAGTAATTAACCACTGTTTATCTTATTAACCCAAATAGAGCCTATTGTAGATGGTACAGGAATGTTTTATATATATATATATATATATATATATATATATATATATATATATATATATATATATATATATATAATAGGCTGTAACAATAATTAATGACTTTAGTTATTAACAGATTTAGTGTTTTCTTTACCTTGGCCCATGAAGCAATGCTTCACTCTGTAGTCAGATGGCCTTTATTGCATGAAACCCCCCACCAATTAGGTCACAAGCCCAGCACCTTGGCAATGACACATCACAAAGCACCAAAATAATGTTGAAGAACCCAAACAGGATGTTAGCTTGTTCTTCTGTTTTTCAGATATAATCTAATTATTTCCCCTATACGGGTAGAGACAAACTAGAGTAACTACAGTACATAAAGGTTGCTTGTGCAACAGGTTGTGCTGTAGCTACTGCACTTTTGTATGTGCTGTACCCTGCAGGTGAGATGAGTTCAAGTCATATGAGCACTATTACCTGCCACTGCAAAGGGGTTGACCCTCTAGTGAAGTAGTATTCACTTAAGTCTGCCTGCTGCATTGGTGCAGTGATGCTCATTGCCAAGCTAATTGTTGAGGTTACAGTTGGAAGTGTTGAAGACGTATCCCCTACGTTATTAGTCTATGGAAATGCCCAGCCGAGGTTGTTATTGCTATCATAAGGTGCCTCAAGCTAAAAAAAAAAATAATAAAAAAATAAATAAATAACTTAAAAACTGTTTTATCTTTTTCCTGTGCTCTGCGTTCATTTGATGCCCCTTTGAATCTTTTGCTCCGTACTGGGCATTACTAACAACCTGTGCAGTAGGCAGTTGTTTTAGTTCCCAATGGTCTGTCAGACTTATAAAGAAATATATTGTATGCACGGCAGACGTGTTTTTTTGGAAAATCATAGTATGGAACATCATAGAAGTATGCATGGATTTTAACTGTTGTTGATTAACATGTGTGAGATGAAAAGTTATGATATGATATCGTTTTGTTGACTTTATTTGTACAGTTGACATCAGTTTTATCAGATTTAATATTACTTAACATTCCAGAAGTTTTGAAAGTTCTTTCACCCAAGTCATACTTTAGTGTCGTTTTCTTATTTATATGGATCTGTACTTCATCTTAATTTATTCATTGTGTATAAGAATACATATTTTATAACATATAAATAACAAAAATAGTTACGAGTGAGGGTTTCATGTTAGCTTGGAGTATTGACTGCCAACGTACTGAAAAGAAGAATTGGAAGAGTGTAGAAGGTATACAACCTCTAGGTGGCAGTAGTGACTTAAACATGATAGTGAATAAAGTAGGTAATATACTCAACATCAAAATAGCAATATAATTTAAGACAACATATTTACTGAAGGTTACATTTTGTAAAGTCTGGTTTTGTTCCTGTGTGCTAAAACTAAAAATGAAGATGAAAATTATAAAAATAAACAGCTGAAAATAATTTAAAACCATTGGGTCTATGTGTACTCACTGTGAGATACTGTTGAATTCACCAGGTCTTTTGAACTATTCAATCCTTTGAACTATTCCTTCTTTTTTAAATAATTGAATCTCATATAGCCATAAAAAAATCCAAGATCAGATTTAAAGACTGATACTAAAACATAAGAAATACACCTTAAGGTGGTTGGAAGACATACAAAAAATATCACCAAGCCTCGAAGTTCCAAAGCTTGTTGACATCTATTCATTGCACATCACAATTCAATGTTATTTACTTGCTAATACAGTGTAAACTATTACAATATTCTATAAGCAGTTCTTTTCTCCAGCCCCGTACATTTAATATATATATATATATATATATATATATATATATATATATATATATATATATATATATATATATATATATATACTGAGCATCAAAAGAAACTTATCACTTATATTTGGGTAAAATTCACTAGATGTGATCAAAAAATGACAAACTCCGTTTTAGAGCAGGTGCAGTGACTTTTTATTGTGCTGATTAACAATTGATATCACAAAGATGCTGCAAAAGGATCTGTCGATCTTGGGCAGGTTTTGTGACTCTTGGTCTCCCAGTTCGTGGCCTGTCATTGACAGAGTGTGTCTGGTTTGAAATTGCTGGCTGTGAGCACCCAAGACGAGCCACAATACGCTGCCCTAGTCCAGCCTCCAACATGCCATTTGCATGAAGGCGCTGCTCTCTTGACAGACGTGGCATATTGGTGTTTTTCTGTGATTTTCTTTATTGCTTTTATTCATGCTTGCAATTCAACAGCTGAAATCACTCCATATTCAGTGTCCAATCAACTGTCTCACTAATTAGGTGATTAAGTGCACATGCTTCAGTCATAGTCACTCAAGCATGTCATGGTCAAGGATGAATGATTGAGTGATTAAAAAGAAACCAAAAACATTTCGTCAATGTCCATTATTCATATACCTTTTTTTTCGAAAATAAATGTGTTATAATAGTGATAAGTTTCTTTTCTTTTGATGCTCGGTGAGTTACTGGAAAATAATTTCATCTAAGGTTTCTGTGACGTCATAAATTACAAAACCGAAGGTCGAGTAATTTATAAACTGTCACAGAAACCCAAGATGGAATTGTTTTCCTGTAACTCACTGAAGAGGCCCATCTATTATTTTTTATAATACATGGATTCCCGTGTGATGCTAATAATAAAGAAGACGAGGTTCAGCAGTACAGTGTTTTTTTTTTTAAATGTAGTGTTTCAGTGAGATATGAATGTACCAGGTTTACATCTTTTTTTTTTTTTTTTTAAGTATTCTCATTTTGTTGATCAAGTTCAAGTATATTTTCCTGTAGAGGAATTATCACTTTTTGACATCACTACTGTGGTATTATGCCTTGTTTTTAGAATGGCTCAGGATGTGTTCATGTCCATCTGAAGACTTGAGGATAAAAGTTCTTACTATCCATACCACCCCTCACACACACACCAATGTGGACCCACACTATTAGGTGCACCAATAATTGCACACCACTGACAAACTGCTACCAATTATTGCGAATTAGAACTGGTTTAAAGGACAGTATTGATTATTGATGTGTAACCACACTGTACATCACTTGCACATGCTCTTGAAAGAGGTGGTACATCCACTCGCTTTTATTCACAATCAATGTAATGTATGTCTATCTGAAGAACAAAGTGAATTCCTTGTATTTGTGTCAATGGGAGGCTATCTGGAAAAGGAACAGATGGTTGCTATAGGCTAACATTAATTCACATTCACCATATCAAAGCTGAAGGATCTACTTTCAAGTCTAAACGCAATTGAACAACCACAACTTAATAACAAAGGGTCAATTAATTCCAGGGGCTAAAACATTAAGTCTAGGAAATTAGGAAAGCACACACAGTGCTGATTACTTTACAGTTTGCTTTGAAGGTACCTAGTATAAATTGAAACTAGAAACATCCACCAAACCTGGTTAAACTCAAACACTGAATGTTTTATCCAAGGGTTAGGAACATCTTGTATTTTACTCAGTGAATACATTTCTGAGCCAGTAGAGGGAGCTATCAAATTATTTCCCCAGTTGAACAAAGCTTGTCCTTCAATACAAACATGCAAACAACACCCTGTTACAATGCGTTAAAAGTAGAAGATATTTCGGTAGCCAAGGTTACCTAAAGTGTAACCCTTCCTGGCTTGGATTGGTGGTACCCGTGTCCCCTAGTCTCCATCTATTGGGTGATGCTTCTTGTGTGTATGCATCTGCCTTTCTTCTATGAATCTTCTACCATACTTGCTGAAAAACTACACAGACCACTGAAAGACATACCTGAAGTGCCCCATAACCACCTGGGAGATGACTCTGAGTGAATATTGAAGTGAATAAAGCACTGAATGCGTTTCCCATAAAATGCAAAAGGGACACTCTGCTGTAGCTTCCCACTGACTCCACCCCCACGGGGGTCCCCTGCTCTAAAGTGAACTGTCACCTATTAATGGGATCAAACACAGCACCACTGCATTATTCCCCTACCCTCAAAGTCCCGCATAAAAGATTAATTCTCAAACTGAACACAGTAGGGATTCAAGGAAATGCATGCATATGGATTAGGGAGTGGTTAACATCTAGAAAACAGAAAGTCCTGCTTCGGTGAGAAACCTCAAAATGGAGCAAGGTAACCAGTGGTTTACCACAGGGGTCAGTATTAGGTCCTCTGCTATTCCTAATCTATATTAATGACTTAGATTCTGGCATAGTAAGTAAACTTGTTAAATTTGCAGATGACACAAAAATAGGAGGAGTGGCAAACACTGATGCAGCAGCAAAGGTCATCCAAAATGATCTAGACAGAATTCAGAACTAGGCAGAAAAGTGTAAGGTACTGCACATAGGCAATAAAAATGTGCATTATAAATACCATATGGGAGATACTGAAATTGAAGAAAGAATCTATGAAAAAGACCTAGGAGTTTATGAGTTTATGTCTTCATCTAGACAATGTGGGGAAGCTATAAAAAAAGGCCAATAAGTAATGTTCAAACTTTACAATGCATTAGTAAGACCTCATCTAGAATACTGTGTTCAGTTCTGGTCACCTCGCTACAAAAAGGATATTGCTGCTCTAGAAAGAGTGCAAAGAAGAGCGACCAGAATTATTCCGGGTTTAAAAGGCATGTAATATGCAGACAGGCTAAAAGAATTGAATCTATTCAGTCTTGAACAACGAAGACTACGCAGTGATCTGATTCAATCATTCAAAATTCTAAAAGGTATCGACAGTGTCGACCCAAGGGGTCACAAGTGGAGATTAGATAAAGAGGCATTCAGAGCAGAAAATAGGAGGCACTTTTTTACACAGAGAATCGTGGGAATCTGGAACCAACTCCCCAGTAATGTTGTTGAAGCTCACACCCTGGGATCCTTCAAGAAGCTGCTTGATGAGATTCTGGGATCAATAAGCTACTAACAACCAAAAGAACAAGATAGGCCGAATGGCCTCCTCTTGTTTGTAAACTTCCTTATGTTCTTATGTTTTCAGTGAGGGTCATTATAAATCCAAACACTGAAGGATTGTACTGTAGTATTTCAAAATACAACAGTTTGTTCTGCACAGTAAACAGCTTTGAGGATGATGTCAGAGATTAAACAGTTATGAGCTGAATTGTATATGTATCTGAGTATCTTTCTGCTGGTAGTGAGGCAGACTGCAACTGTATATATTTGTTTGGCTGTGTGCATTTGCATATGGTGGACCAGGAGAAAAGCAATTGGTTTATAATGGTGCACATCACTTCAAAATGAATACATGGCAGAATGCGAGGATGACATTATGATGTGCCGGTATAACAAGTAAGGACTATAATTAACCAACAGGTGATGCTTTTCTGCATTATCTGCATTGTGGTCCCCTTCATATAGGGCCAGGCAGGTGTTTTTCTTTCTCAAAACAAAAAGTCTAGTACAGGGGTGTCCAATCAGTGTTCTGAAGGGCCAAACAGGTACAATTCGATAATTAACTACTTTGGGGTCTGGTGGGAGGTTTAAGTGGTTCAATTAAACAATTTAGAATAGGGTTGGAACAAAGACCATGACTGGAAAGGCCAACTTTGGCGATCCCTCATCTAGTATTAATAAACTATATTGATTTCTTAACGTATATCTTTTTTTTTGAGGGCTCCCCTTTCTCTACAAGAGGATAGCAGTTTCGTGGTTTGTTTGTGTGCGTGTCAAAGCTCTGAAAATCAAATAATTTGTATTGACATCTTCTTAATGGTGCCATGCACGCTGCAAGCAAAATGCAGTTACACGCTAACACAGGTATATCTTTAATATCTGAATGAAAAGAACCTCTGTGTTGTATGAAGTGATAATATCTTGTTTTGGAGGGAAAATTACTGTGTGTCATATCATTTCCTGAATTCCTTGAAATACTAGCATTTTGTTGAACACTTGCATGATGTAATTTAGTATCCCTCCTGTTCAGCATAGCAGAACAAGAGCTGAATTCTTTCCATTGTGATGAGGGATAATGTAACTGATCTAGTGGCTTAACTTTATGTACTGACTGCAGAATGCTAAGAAAATATAATACCCTGACACTGCAAAAATTCCAAGATTGTGCCAACATTTCTGTTGTGAGCTCCTCACCTAAAGGCTTAAAAAAGCTCAACAGACAGCATCTTAATCAGTAACACATTTTAATACATTTATGGCTTTTTTTTGCCCTGTTTTATCTTGTTTCCCATCACTGGATTCCATGGATATTGCTGGCCAGTAGACACATCCGCTTGCGAGAGGTAGGACAGGAGCAGAAGGAAGTTCCCCACAGCCACCGACTGTAAAATACCTTCTCCGGGTTTAACCTCTATCGGTTTAGAATATACACAAAGAGGCAGAGACTGCTGTCACCATATCATACCTCATATTATCCCTCTTGTTTTCAGTGCAGAATATAGAAGAAAGAACATTGTTTTTCTAAGATAATGTGAAAGGTAACAATCGTGTTTTCAATAGAATTAACACAGAATTTTAATTTTTTTGTAAATTAAAGTTTCTCTCTTTAGTGCACAAATGTATACAGTAATTTCTTGCTAAAAGCTGAGTGACATAAACCTGAAAATGCAGGACCCTGGACAGAACAGCAGGTGTTTAAAGGTACTGTACAAGGGAAATGGATATGGGAATGTCCCCTTAACTTTGTATGATATTTGCAATCAATCTGACTAGTTCCTATTGCAATACTCAAAGACTGTTTTTATGTTGTTGTTAACAAGTCTCTGTCAAGGTGCTTTTGCTATGAGTTCAGGAGCTGCTCATCAGTTCAAGATGCCTGCTATAGTTAATGTAGGCTATATCAGTAAAAGTCTTGTTATATTAGTAAACACCAGCATTGCATTGGTTTGAACCAGTGCATTTCTTTGCAGCTATGGTATTTGGATGCATTTATAAAACCCACTGTAACAATACATTCTCTTTTAAAAAGTGCCTGAAACATGTTTTCTGGTCACATGACTAAACGGTTTGAAAATGGGGTTATGCTGTTTATAAACCCGAGTTAAGGTTTTACTGCTTGGTAGCCATTTGTTTGCATACTGAAAAAGGCTAAATCCTGTATAAAGTAGTATCTTGTTGTTCAAATCACCTAATGTGGCGTTCAAATTGCATGGTTTAACCCGCTTTATAGTGTAGTGACATGTTAATAAACCCACTTGTATGTTAAGTATTTTTGGTACTGAGATACATGAGAGAGGAACGTAATTCTATTAGGGGCCAAATCCGCAATTTGCTTTGTATCTGGTACATGGCACTTGAGCACTCGTCCACACACACCCCCTACTTTACTGAATAATTAATGTGTAAGTGATTGCTCAAGATCTTCCACACTTGGATGTAAAAACAGAGGAGATTGTTTCTCTGAGGTTGCAACATAAGAACCTAAAAGGCATGAAAAGTAGTAAATCCTAAGGCAGCAGCCTTAAATACAAGACAGATGCGAAATGTATTGCAGAGGGACAATCGCAGATGTTTAACTGAATCTTGTAGATTCTGATGAAATATTATGGTTATTATGACATTTGCGTGTGTGTGTGTTTTTTTTTTAGCTGTGATTACATAGTTTTTCTTGTGGGCGACTCATTGATATCCATGGATATGACATTTGCAGAACGGCGCCATGCTTTATTCGCACCTCAGTTCCTATGATGGTTTTGAACAACTGCTAAGATTTGATAGTTGCAATATCTCAAAACCTTAAAGCTGCAGTATCCCACATCATGTTTAATTTGATACCAAAAACACTTTTTTGTCTGTTTCATACACTCTTCTGTAGTTCAGCCTTTTTTGTTTTCATTAAATAGTCTGAGACACAGGATTCCTGTCCCTTGATACCACCTTGTTATCATAAAGGTGTTCTTCTGCTAATACTTATTACATCAAATCTTTGTTAATGCTCAAGAAACGAAGCATAATGTAAAACCATTTATCGAACATCTTATAAAATATGTAAAAGAAATGAAAATGTTAAAATGTTAATGGTATCTTGCAAGAAACAACTTATGCCACGTTTCCATCTGAACCATGAAACCAGTCTGTAAAACAAAATCTCAAATTAGCACACTGGTTCCATCTGCAGTCCTCCACCCAAAGGACATCCAGCCAAAGACAGGCCGGACAAAAGAGGTGGAGGGGTAGCGCTATACATCAAAAATAGTCTTGAAGCCCAGGTGTTAAATCTGGAAGAAGCAATGCAGAATCAATATGGGTCAGAATAATGGACAAAAATTCAAAGGGCATATGTGACAGAAATATAATGAGTTCTGGTTGTAAATCTCCCTCCCGACCTGTGAGGGCGCTAAGTAGCGAAAGGGAAAGGCTTTGGACAGGTTGGCCTGACAGCTCATTTCCTGGGTCGGGAAGTCGGTCAGCCTGGAAGAAGGCGATACTCAGTTGCAGGAACGTATTGACCCGGAAGGTAAACAAGGTAGCAGTTGCAGGCAATAGAGTCAGCTGCAATCATTTACCAAGGGGTCATGCATGATCACATAAAAGGGGCCAAATTGTAAATCTTTCCCCCATGCACTGTGTATTAAGAGTATCGTGTTTGTTTTGTTTGTCTTGTCTATAATTGTTACTTGTGTGTTTATAGACGGCTAACACGTTCCGGAGCTGTCGCTAAGAGCCAGCACTGAACCCGGAACAGCACTGCACTATTTGTCACTCTTTAAACTGTATCACACACCACGAGCACTACAGCACGCACCCAGGACTGGTGACCGTGGTTGTATATTGTGGGAGATATACTGTGTTTATTGTTTAGGGCTGCAATCCCTGTTACTGTTCTCCATGTTTTACGCATCATTGTGTATAACCAGAGTTTATTATTTGGTCACCAGACCTGGATTATAAACAAAATAAAACAACCATTTTCCATACCGGATTACACACCAAATGAAATTGAAATGGTGGAAATGACAAATGACTGCATCCTAACGCAATTTGTAAAGGCACTGACTAGAGGGGAGGCATGCCTTGATTTAGTCTTTTCAAATAACGAAGACATAATAACTAAAACTTTAAATCTAAAACAAAATTGCCAAAATGGTTTAA
Source organism: Acipenser ruthenus (assembly GCF_902713425.1). NCBI lineage: Eukaryota > Metazoa > Chordata > Actinopteri > Acipenseriformes > Acipenseridae > Acipenser > Acipenser ruthenus. Next base: position 53,245,307 of record NC_081194.1, on the reverse strand, counting down.
TAGATCAATTAAAAAAAAATATTCAGAGAAAAAAGGCACTTTACAGAATGTTTAAAAGGGACCAAGAACAAAGTACACAGAAAGAGTACTTGGAACTGCAAACACAAGTCAAAAAGGAAGTTAGAAAGGCCAAGAGAGAGATAGAAATGAGTATTGCTAAGGGGGCTAAAACCAATTCCAATGACATTTAATAGAGAAACGTGTAAGTTACTGAATGCAGGCAATAAAAATGTGCATTATAAATATCATATGGGTGTTACTGAAATTGAAGAAGGAATCTATGAAAAATACCTAGGAGTTTATGTTGACTCAGAAATGTCTTCATCTAGTCAATGTGGGGAAGCTATAAAAAAAAAGGCCAACAAGATGCTTGGATATATAGTGAAAAGTGTTAAATTTAAATCAAGGGAAGTAATGTTAAAACTTTACAATGCATTAGTAAGATCAGTTCTGGTCACATCGCTGCAAAAAGGATATTGCTGCTCTAGAAAGAGTGCAAAGAAGAGCGACCAGAATTATTCCAGGTTTAAAAGGAATGTCATATGCAGACAGGCTAAAAAATCTGAATTTATTCAGCCTTGAACAAAGAAGACTAGGTGGCGATCTGATTCAAGCATTCAGAATTCTACAAGATATTGACAATGTCGACCCAAGGGACTTTTTCGACCTGAAAAAAGAAACATGCACCAGGGGTCACAAATGGAGATTAGATAAAGGGGCATTCAGAACAGAAAATAGGAGGCACTGTTTTACACAGAGAATTGTGAGGGTCTGGAACCAACTCCCCAGTAATGTTGTTGAAGTTGACACCCTGGGATCCTTCAAGAAGCTGCTTGATGAGATTCTGGGATCAATAAGCCAAACCAAACGAGCAAGATGGGCCGAATGACCTCCTCTCGTTTGTAAACTTTCTTATGTTCTTATAACTCCCAATCCTAAATAAATGATGCTTTAATGCTGTATGTCCTAACCTTAGCCTATTAATATTAGTTTCTTCCTCCCTGTTTTTTCCTGTCCCCTTATGTTTATATTTCCCTACTTTTTTAATAATAAAATCATCCCTTTCCACTGTTTTCCCATTTTTCTTGACATACATCCATTGGGTCAATTGCAACAAACAAAAAGCTACGGATGATCCCGTGGTTAGTACTTCAGGACTATACTAAACTAGTAGGCTAGTTAGCACCAATTGCAACGAACCAAGAACTTACAGATAGTCCCCAGGTGTGTATTAAAAATGTTCCCAACTGCAACAAACTCCAGATGATGACTGCTGCCCTCTAGATGTTCCTGATATATGGTACTAAATTAAACCAGCAAACTCTTTAGGCTAAGTAGAAGAGTTACCTTACTAACTCAAGTTAAAACGAGAAACCTCATTAAAGCCACGTTTTCTGAAATGAAATATATAGAATACAGAATATTTTTCTAACATGTTACAGAGTTTTCAATTTTTAATAAGGCATGCAATATAATTAAATAAAACCTGATAACGACACACTTTTAGTAGTCACTCCAAGGTCGCTAAATTGAAACCATGGAGGTGGCTATTGTCTTTAGCCTACTGAATTGGTATTAAGCCGTCTCCTTTATATTATAAGTGTGCCTCATTGTTCCTGTAATTTGATAGGTGCAAAGATGTTAGTCGACTATGGTTATGTTTTGTATGCATTCAAAGCCATACAAAGTATTGCTTTGATTTGTAAGCTTTCTGCTTTAGTTTTATCAGTTGCATCTTCTCGTTGTGTAACTGTTGCTTCCTGATTTTGTAGTATTTTTTTTTAAATGGTCTTTGTTTATAAATTATGTGGATAAATACTCTTTGTATATGTATTATGTATTATCTTCATGTTGTACATATATATGTTTTTTTTATTGTGTGAGCGCACCCCGCACTTGAGGTTTGGAGATAGTCTTGATCCTCTGCTGTGTACTAAACCTGAGGATCAGCTGATCCACAATTTGTTTGTTCGTTGCAATTGGAACTAACTTAATCTGCGGCTGGGGATGATCCTCATGAAAGTACTGTACTAGCTAGTCCGCAACTTAGTACGGTTGATGCGTACTAACTCTGAATGTTCGTTGCAATTGACCCATTATCCTTTATTTAGCCACAACATTCACATTTGTAGGACTCAAAGGTATTATTATGTCTATTTGTTTATTTAGAGTTGCCTGAACCCCAAAATGGGCTTTTCAGACTCTTTTTGAAGGCAGGTGACCAGTGTTAATCGATCATCAATTATGCAATTGATACCTGGTCACCTGCTGCACACTGGGTTTCAATCAGGCAGTCAGGGAGGTCTAACTTCCCAGCCATGCCTTCCAGCACACACTTTTGTTTTTACACAAGTTTAACACATTTTTTTTTACAATCAAAACAAGCCCAAAGCAAAACATACTATTTACAGGGGCAGGCCTCAACCCTGCCACAGCATCTGAAAGCAATCCATCAAATCTAATCTTAATATTGGTGTAATTAAATAATTCCAGTCTTCCTGGTTGAGGAGATTATGTGAAGTAACCTACCAATTGCAGAGACATTGAAAGTATTTGAGTCATAGTAAAAGCCGTGATTGGTTACTGAGAAGGGCAGACAAACCGTTGAATAGTTGCAATGACTTCTGGGAGGAAGTGTAAAGGAAAACAACAATGTCATTGGGAATGTCAGGGAAAATTCATTGTTATTCCTTTTACACAACCGTACGTCTGCAATTCCGCTTTGTCACTCCTTCTCTGCAACCAATCATCACTTTTCCTTTATCACACTATCATGCTTCCAATGTCTCTTCGTTCAATTGATCTCAAGTAGGAAGAATGGGAACTGGAAGTGATTATTGTATAAGAATATGTACATGGAAAAATGACAGTAAAAATCTAATATATGCTTACCATATTATAACTAGGAACATAGGAGACATGCAATATGATTGGTAATATACAGTATAAGACATACGTTTTACTGGCATTGCTTTTATCTTTATGTCCTTTAAATTCAGGTAGTGAGCAAGCTGTATCAGACAGAAGTGCGTGCTGGGAGTTTTTCCATTGCTGCACAGTACAGTAGTTACAGTGCAGTGATTTTACTTTAGTTTATAGTTTGCATGTCAGTTCATAGGTTCGCTAGAAAGCAACACCAGAGTTGTATTTGCCAATGGCAACATGTTACCTCACTTATGTGGTTTATTTGCATGAGACTGAATTGTGCAACTGTCCACTGTATATTTAGTTACAGTTGGTTTGAAATGATTGTATGTTCTGCCTATTCTTGTCTTTTCAGTCCTTACCATATAGTGTTTATATTTCTCTATATTTGATGTTGACTTGTTTTCCAGTTGAACCAAATCTCTGTGAGCTAAAGTAAGGCAGTGTCAGGTCTTAAGCAGGAAGTAGTGATTTTTATTCCTGGCTACATATGGAATTGAACTGTATAAAGCTTGCACAGGCAGACCGCTGATGGGATTAATGCTTTTTCTACCTAAATAAACAAGCATGTAGATGATGCACTCTGAGACTGATATGACACCTTTGCTGCAAAAAATCTGCAGGCCAGATGAGAGTGGGGACTGCCCCTTACTAGCTGTATTCGAACAATGTTCTGGTTTGAAACACTGCCACTGAGCAAGAGAAGATTTGGCAGGGTCAGACATTCAAAAAAGAGGTTGTAAAAAAAATTAATTTCCCATGACAACAATGGGCTTTGTCCCTGGTGGACTCCATATGCCTAGCACATGACAGGTCCCAATGCAGCTGCTCTGCACTTTTAACAACTTGGCTGTTAAGTTATACATATGCAAGAAAGTTGAACACATAAACAGCCCTTGTAGTCATGGAAATAGGATTGGACAGTAAATTGTTATTTGTGGCCCTGTAAGTAAATAAACTCAGCTTTGAGGTGGTCTCTATGACCTCAGTCAACTTTGTTCTGTGTTTCATTTAGGCGATCCCTAGTTGTCCACTATCCAGCTGTTTTTTAGTAGTCTAACTCATGTTGCTAATGAGGAAAGCCTGGACATTTGAAACATTTAGATTTCAGTCAGGAAACTCATGTGATAGATAAAATATTTATTACAGATTAGACACAATAACACATTTATGCATTTGTGAACAGGATAACTTCATAGTGACGTCAGACCCAGAAGAGACAGGACACAGTGAATGGTGAGTGAATGCGCTGTTGCACAGTTTAATAATAAATAAACAAAACAAAAGGTTTGAACAAAACACACAAACATGATGGCATGACGGCCAAAACAAACAAAACATGGCGAACACTAAACAAACAAGTATCGTGCTGAGCTATGTAAGCACAAGTAGCAATTGCTTTAGTTTTAGCTTTTACCCTCCTCTCTCCCGTTCTTTCACTCTGAACACACCAACCCTGAGTGAGTGATTTGTGCCTCTATATTTACAGCTGTGCCAGTACTCAATTAATAATTAATCATTCACTTGAATCCCGGCATGTGAACTAATTTGTGCAATCCCTGTGCCTAAATACAAATATACATTTTAAATCACCCATGCTACATAGCCCAGTTTATACCCTGTGCATCAATACATACACACCCCATAAAACATAAAACACAAAAATAACACAGGGGTGGGGCACCCCTCCACAGCATGTTATACGTTCTTAGATGACATATAATACATCTTTGGCCTCGCCTCGGGGGAATCCCTGCTCATACATTTTTCCACTGATAAGTGAAGAGGCTGACTGTAGGAATGCCATGGGCAGGGAGCAGGATAGCCACCCTCCCCCTTAGATGAAGCCAAAAAACAGGTGGAGACAGGGGAGGAAGAGGCAAACTAACTCGCAGCAGGCAGGTAATGGATCAGGTAAGATTTGAATCCCTTCCCTGACGATCATTGGACAAGTAATTACATTATTAGTGATAAGGTACTGCTATTTTGATTGACAATTGTCTGGTTATCAGCTCTTAATAAGCTTGATTTGATTGACTGATTAAAAGTGAGTTCCAGGGGCCCCTGAGTGGCACATCTGGTAAAGGCACTCCGTGTGTGCAGGATACGCCCAATAGCCTGGAGGTCGCTGGTTTGGGTCCAAGCTATTCCACTGCTGACCATGGACGGGGGTTCCCAGGGGGTGGCGCACAATTGGCCGAGTGCCGCCCGGGTGGGGCTGAGGTCAGCCCGGGTGTCCTCGGCTCACTGCACACCAGCGACCCCTGTAGACTGGCCGGGTGCCTTCGGGCTTGCCTGTAAGCTACCTGGAGCTGCGTGGTCCTCCGATGCTGTAGCTCCAAGGTGGTTGCATGGCGGGCCCACAGAATAAAAAGTAGCAGACGGCTGACGACTGGTGATCCAAATTTTTTTTAAAAAAGGGAGTTCCCTGCCTGAACCATCGCTTTGCTTAATTTCTTGGATGTACAAGACAATAACTAAACTCAGCTCAATAACTCAATAGCATCCCATAATTTGGGGTCTCCGACATCCATGAAACAAGGAAAAAACATCCTGTCCCTGTGATATACTATTAAGCGCTTCAAGTTGACATGGTTTGAATTTTTTTAATTTAAAAAACAGTTAAAATTGAGCCTGAATCCCTACATCTAAACTGAACATTACAAGGGGTTGGACTTTAATGAGTAAGTAGCAGAGTTCCAAAAAATATAGCTACAACTTTTTCAATAATGTACATGTAATTATTCTTTTCATTGTTGATATCCTGACAACTTTTTACACTTATAACTTTAAAGTCTGTTTTAAAGTTCTTTACAAAATGGCCGCTCTAGTGCACGTATAGTGTATGGATTATTGTCCACATTGTCAAACAGGTAACACAGCAATAATGATCCATGATGTAGTATGGAACTTTGAAACTGTGACAGGGATGGCTGAGTGATGACGTCAGGCCAGATGCAGGATCAAAACACAAAGGCAAGGTACTGCGGTGCAAAAGGTGCTACGGCACCGTTTATTTTTGAACAACAAAAATAAAAGGTTTGAACAAAAATAAACACACAGCAAAATAAATATTTTAAATAAAACAAAATCACGAACACTAAACAATATAGGTCAGGCTGGGCAATCGCCTTCACTGTTCCTATATTTAGTTTACTTTCAGATTCTCTCTGCTCGCTCTTTCTCGCTCCAAAACACTCCACCTGGAACAGGGAGAGCTGCAGGCTTTTATACTATGGCCAAGGAGTTAACTAGCTATTAATTATCCTATTACCCCTCAGCCACAATCTGCACGAGTTGACTAATTACGCGTGACTGCCAGCTAATCTAACAATCACTAGCCTCGCACAAGGTATTTACAAAGCACAAACACAAAATACCAAACAATACCAAACAATACCAAACATACGGCTTCACCGTCATATTTATAAATACAATAAATAAATCATAATGCTAAAACAAATACAAAATAATACAAACGATACACAGGGGCGGAGGGGGTACCCCCCATTTTAAAATACACAATACGAAATAAAGACAAAACAATACATTTAATGGCAGGGCCCTGCCCCCTTTTCATGTATAGGGCTCCTGGCCCTGTTACACAGACTTTAAAGTTATCAGGATGTTAACAATGAAAAGAACAATGACATGTATGTTATTTAAACAGTTGTAGTACCACGTGGGGACTTCTAACACTATATTTTCGGAACCCCACTACTTACTCTTTAAGCTTTACATTGCAGTTTTGCTGTTTCAAGCTGATGGTGAAGGTGGAAGCATCCTGGGTTTAGATTAAATTCACACTGTAGGATGTTCCTGTAGGATCAGGCATGTTCCTTTAGAAAACCAACAACCTGCTGTCTGCTGTTCCTGAGGCAGTCCTTTGTGAAGTGTCAGTGCTTATATAATAGTGCCTTTCAGTGAACTCGGCTCATTTTCAACATTTGTGAATCAAATCAACCTATTTTGCTAAATAAATGCTTCTTGAAACAGATGATGTGACAGGCTTACCTAAAAAGCCTAAAAAGATACATTTATTTTAACATTCAAAAGAATGGGAAGTACAGCTAGAATATCTGATTTTGTTTTCAAGACGGTCATACCTTAATTCTGTATACTGGTTCAGCAGTTTTTGCATTAAAGAAACTCCCTTGCGGCCTACATTAACTAAGTAAGGTGCCAAAACCACAGTCTATACATCTGGCATGTCAGGAATTAAACGGAGTGCAATATTTTACTCACAGTTTGTTGAAAAGTAAATCATCAGTTACTAATAAAATAACCAAAACTCCCCATGTTTCAGAAGACTGTTTAGCAGGGAGTTTCAAACAGAGATAGGCCTGGCACCCTTTGAACAGAAAAAACAGAGGAGCAGATTTGTTTGAAACATGAACTCCCAACATAATTTAAAATAAAAAAAGTGCTGTGCTGCCTCACAGGGTGTATATAGACACTGATCAACACCTTTTCTTCGTGTGTAAGCTTCTCTACTTTCTACTTTCGTGGATTTGACCTTCATTTAATACATTATGTCTGCTGCCATAATGTTAAATTACATTTATGTTTTTTGATAACTACGTCCATTACTTATTGCACAATATGCCAATTGATGTTAACAGTTCATTACAGTTCTGTGCGGTGGAAGAAGAGGTGGAGCTCTGTTGTTCCTGTGACATCTTAAAAGAATTATAGAAAGAAAATACGACTACTGGTGCAGTCCCCAAACGTGCCTTAAATAGGACTACTACGACTACTACTACTACTACTACTAATAATAATATGAGGCTAAAAGTGCATTTTTACAAACATTAATAATAGGCTATGCGAGAGGTTTACATTTGCAGTGTCTTTTGCATTCTTTCTTTCTTGTGTGTGTGTGGTTTGGTACAGCTTTGCTGAGGAATAACATGAGGAACAGCTTTGCTGAGGAATAACATGAGGAACCGCCATTGCATTTATCCTTCATGTCTGTACCTTAAACACACCTCTATTAACAGTTGGCTACTATCTAATGAAATTTCAGTTTTCCAACACTAAAAACGAGACCCTACGTGATCAGATAGATGCAGTGTGTTTTTAATGAGACTGTGGCAGGGCAGAAGCCCTGCTGGTGTAAATAGTTGGATGAATGTAAGTTTGGCAGGGATGTGGTTAAATCTATCAACAATCACAGGTGTGTCCATTCCCTAATTAGCTCATTGAGTGTTAATTGGGGAATGACCACATTTGTTTGGAGGAGCTGAGGGTGAGTTTGTGTAAACTGTGTGGTTTTGTACTGCTCAGTGCAGGTGAATGCCCAGCTTGACAGTAGTATTACTATTTAGATTTTGTTTGTTTGGCCCCTGTGCCTTGTATCTTTGTGTGCAGCTTAAATATGCAGCCTTCCTGTTTCTGTGCCTACTTCCTGCTGAGTAACAAGCCTTGGCCACCATGCTACCCTTTCACAGACTCGCTCACTTTTCTGCCAGTTATACACATTTAATAAGACCTCTCTTCATTGGCACATTAGGAGAGACAGCCTTATGACGGGACCTCTTATCAAAGGCAGTGAAAAGGTCAAGCTTGTCAGTCTCTGATCAAGGTCTAATGTGAGTCCGACCCCTTTCTCCTAGACATGAAGAAGAGCAGTGGAAGGCTGTGCTCCACCAACACAGAACAGAGGGACAACTTTTACATTTATTACTAACATTTTGCAGGGGCAGGGAGAACAAGTGGATGTGAGTCTTTGACACAAGATAAAGTTCGGTATGTGTCTGTAGCTATTCCATGTGGTTAAAAAATCAATGATTACTAGAACACTTTTTCCATTTGCCATGTCCCCCCTCTCCCATGTGACTTGTCAGCTGGCTAAAGGCCTTCTTTATATAAACTGCACGTTGTTGTATTTTGTTCAAGGCTTTTCTTTTTCACAGCCTTTTTCCTGTTCGTATCTGTAGTTCTATTTAGAGCTAAAATCGAGCCATGTAAAGATTCGAACAGGATATAGTGAAGGCGAGTACATATGTCAGCAGTGTAGAGTGGAGCAGTGTGGAGTAGTGGTTAGGGCTTTGGACTCTTGACTGGAGGGTCATGGGTTCAATCCCCAGTGGGGGACACTGCTGTTGTACCCTTGAGCAAGGTACTTTACCTAGATTGCTTTAGTAAAAACCCAACTGTATAAATGGTAATTGTATGTGAAATAATGTATAATGTGATATCTTGTAACAATTGTAAGTCGCCCTGGATAAGGGCGTCTGCTAAGAAATAAATAATAATAATAATGTCAGATTTCTCCATAGATCAGAAAAAATGCTTATCCAATTGTCATTAAACATTATTTAGCATAAGTTACTGACTATCATATTCTTGGAATACAAAGACACGACATATTAATGTATTATAAATCATAAAAAAGATCCTGTAACCAGGAACTCCTATTAAAAATAACTCTGTATGTTATGTAAATGGGAAGACACCTTTTCATAGGATAAGAGGCACTGGAATTTTGACAGAACTTTTATGATTCAGAACAGAAATAAATCAAAACAGTTTCAAATAAGATTTACATTTGATTTAATTATAAAATAACTTTGTACATCAGAGTAGAAAGTTTCCAATATTAGACAAGAAAAAAAAAGTTTTAAATATTAGGAGGAAATGTATACGGCACTCAGAAAACTATCTCTAGATCCTTGAACAATTAAAAGATTTTTACAATATATATATATATATATATATATATATATATATATATATATATATATATATATATTAAAGGTATTAGTTTAAAACCAAACACAAAAAGGACATAGCAATCAAAATATGATTATGTAATGGGATGGTATTAAATCTTATTTATGTGTCTACCCTGGGATAAGATGGCTGGAAACATTTCAAAGCTGGGGTTGGAGGGAGGGGAAGTGGGGGGTTAATAGCTGCTGTTTAAAGCCTTTGAACTATTGCCCTATTCACAAAACTTTTAAAGGACTGGTTTAAGGAAAAAAAAAACTCCATAAAATATTTTAAAACAGTCCTTGCATTTTGTGAATAAAGCCCTTTGTTTAAAGAACAATTTTTCTGAGTCTGTATGTGAATACAATTCAGATTGATATTCATGAAAGCCTTCTAAGTTGTTGTCAGCTTCTTTGACAATAGTCTAGAACACTTTCATGAATATAAAACTATATTTTATTCATTAAGCCTCCTTAAATAATCTATGAGTTAAAACTGTGAATAGGCTGTATATATTCTCTAATACCTTCGGGACGGGATGTGACTTGCTTAGCCTGAGAGAGGGTAGGTTGGATTAGTTGGCCTGTCAAAAAAGTTTATGAAAGTAGAAACTGAATTGGTGTATATATTGTAATATTATTCCATCCCCCCCCCCCCCCATTTTATTAATTGTGAGGGCACATTTATGTTATTTGTTTGTTAATGATAGTTCCGTTACGCTTTAATGCATCTGAAGCTATTTGACAAATGCATGAGTGAGAGAGATGTCTTGCTAATACTCCTGACGAATTTATACATAGTTTATTGATCATTAGATGGGGCCCTTAATCCAAAGTGCTATCACATTAGCTTTGAACAGTATGCAAGGTAAGATGTGGCATTAAAATGTTTACGTAGCATTTTCTTAGGGCTGAGCAGGGATTCAGTCAGGGAACAGATGTCAGGGTATTTCATTCTGTTGAATGTGTTTTTGAAAATGGTCTGGGCAAACCAGATGCTCTGATTGGCTGATAAAGATTCCAACCCAGTGCAATATACACATCACACTATTATTAGAATATATATTTTTTAAATAATGTGTCATTTTTCAAAGAACAGTAACGCACTTTCAGTTGTACTGAGACTTCTTTTTAATGTTCAATAAATGTTCATTATACAGAATCTTGTATGATGGTGCGGTGCTGCAGTTGGCATTATCTTATGGAAACGTTCTCACTTCAGCTTTTTAAAAAAAGTAAAACATTGTGCTGGATCAGTGAGAGCCAGTGGACTTCCACTCTGTACTTTGGTACCAATGGGTCCTAGTCACAGAACATTAAGGACTGTCATAAGGAATGTTTTGTTAAAGACGATTTATGACTTATTAGATCAAGTTTGCCATTCACAATACTCTTTATTAAACCCTATATTAAGTTTATTGTAATTTTTAACTCACTATTTAATCTAACCGAATGTTAAAAATGCTCCAAAATAAAACATTCCTTAAAACAGCCTGTAAAGTTTTGTGAATAGGGTTAGTTTTTCCCAGTGACTTACCAAATGTGCAAGTGGGGTTCATACGAAAATACTGTGAGTTTCAACATCTCAACACTCCTTACTTGATCTAAATAAAAATACAAAAGATCAGGGACAAGATCTCAACAAAAAGACACATTTTGGAAAACCTCACTGCTAGGAACAATTTGTCTTAATCATCTATTTACATTAACGGTTAGTACTGGATTAAACACGTAAAGCATTGCCTCTTAAATGGGTTTATGAGCCTAAAACTTTTTATTCGTTACTAGCCGTTTGGTATCTGATCTGTTTTGCCAAATCGTTGATAAGTTCAGTGTGTGATCTCCTTGATAAGATGAGGTGGATGTGCTTACATTTAAGATTTACTGAACTCATAGGTGTTGTTCAAAAACTCTGTCTAGTATAGATGTTAGTGTTTTATTATGGAAACACCTTCCACTTGACCTTAAACCAACTGTTATCTTTGGCAATGACTGCATTAAGTGGATATATTTGCATACCTCTCTAAAATTAAGCAAAATAAAACAATGAAGTGCTTTTTATGTTCTTTGGTTGCATGTATAGGTGTGTTAGAGTGCAAACTGACTAAAAAGGATAAGGTCCCACTATTATTGTCAGCCTTAACAAGGAGCTTGACCGGTAGTTCAATACAGTGTTGACTGTAATCATCTCCAGGTCTACGATGTATTCTCTCGGTCCTGATACAGGCTTCGTCAGGACAAGCATTGCACTGACATTACTGGATTGCTGTGAAGATATAAAGACCACACATCGGCATGGGTTATTTCTTTGCCAAGCTCATTAACACTCACTTGACAGTATATAAAGTACATGTTGCTCAGAACTCATGGAGCACAACCTCCTTGCGATTCGGCTCTGACCACAGAAGGTTCCAGATGCACTGGCCAGTCTTATAAAAAAATGAAGACTCTAATCATAGCAACAGTTTAGCAAAATTCACTTTTTGGCTGCACAGCTCAAGACACGCACTGTATTGTAGTGGTTCTGGTGTCTGCCAGCAGGAGGAGATACTGAGTAACCCTGTTAAGTGAATGCACTGCTGTCTGCTGCGGTTATATTTCCTGTCCTGTCCCATACCCTGACCTACAATTTAACAGGAAAATGTATTAATACAGAGTTATTCACTAAGACGACCATCTGTTACTGCTGCAGTATCATAGAATCTATTATCTGCACCATGTGAAACACATGTAGTGGAGCTGCTATAAAACCATTACAATACAAACATCACAGACAGCATGTCATTACTGAAAAAACGACAATAACAACAACAAAAAAAACCTTACCCTCAGAAAGAACTCTCCTCCTTCGTTTCCGGATTTAATCCGGAAGGTGTTGATGGTGTTGGCGTAGATGTTGGTTGCCTGAATCTGGAAGACATCAGCTGGTATGGACCTATCTGAAGGGATGCTCATGTATTTGTAGACAATTGAATGTGGCAGGGCTCTGCAAACTGGATTGCCTGATGGACAGACACAGCGACTGTGCATAACAAGATAAACATCGTGAGTAATGTGTTTTTTTTTTGGAAACTGCAATGATAATAACAAAAGTTACATAATCCCAATTTTTATCCTGCAGATATCTGCATGTTTAGTTCTATAAGTCAAACACAATCACACAGTGACCCAGGATAGAAAGAGTTTACTGAAGGCCACTATTCCATTATACAAGTTTATTGTGGTATACCGTGGTCAAAGTATAATAAAGCATAGGGGAAGAATGGTGAACTGCAAAGGTACAGTGAACATGTATAGTGGCTATTGGTTGTCACCATGTCTTAAGTCTTTTTCACTTACTTTTCAGATGTCCGGATGTAAGGTTCATGACAGGGATTCCTAGGATAACATCTGAATCCGCCATAGTAATTCCAGCACATCTCATCTTCTCTGCAATTATCAGTCCCGGTTTCACATTCATTTATATCTGCCCATTAAGAGCAAATGTTTAAAAGCCTTGCTCTACAGTTACTTTCAAATGCAAAAAAAATGACAATGACAATGGAAGTTAAGAGAACATGGTCAGGGTCAAAGTTATCTTGTTTATTTTACATAACAGTGCTTAACATTTTGCTCATGAAAGCTTACTCAATTTCCACAATATATCTCAGTTTTGTTGAAAGTGAACAGAGAGAGAATACATCCACCTCCCTTTTTGGAATAAACTATGGACATTGGAAATATTTAATCAGATTTCTGCACTATTTCAACACAAGAATAATCTTACCTTGACAAATTCTTGTACCCTGCAGCTGGTATCCATCAGGACAGACACAGGAGTACCGCCCTGGTTCATTTACACATTGATACTGGCACATGTAGCTGGAGAAACTGCACTCATCAATATCTGTGTTAAAAAAGGCAACAATATAAGATGCTGTACATTAAATAAAAGCAGTGTACACGTAAAGGTGCATTACAATCTAACACTTAATACCATTAATCTGCTATGTTCATGGTGTTGGAATGGAATCAGTTGAAAGACATCACACCATTAAAAGATTGCATCTTTCAATAACCTGGCTAAGGGGTAGCTGAACCGATCGCTCTGTTCTGAACCATTTGCTGCTATTGCACAATAAAGATTTTGGTTTGGCATATTTCCCAAGGGCCGAGTTTCATTTTCCTGACTTTTTAAAATACAGTTTACTCACATGCAATTTTGCTATAAATATTCTGCAGACAAGGCTAAACAAAATGCACCTACCTTGTATAGTTACCTTACTGAGATCTGTGTACAATGGGCAGGTGCTAGCAATCTGAGCAATCTTGCTAAATCTGATCTGACCAAGTAAGGTCAATTGTTTTCTCTCCATGGTGTCCTGGATCTCTGCAGACTCATGTTAGATTTGCTGATGTTCTATTTGATCTTTGTCATTTTGTTTAAAACATCTGGGTCATTCCAGCTCAAGTGGAACGAGGGGGGTTGCTCTACCCCTTACGTCAATGACTTAAAGTCAATCCATGTTTTTTGTTGTTGTTGTAAGACCTTTAACATGATACTTAATTTGTCTAGGTCATTCCTACATGGAATCAAAAACACCTCCCAGAATGTGGTCTGCCTGAGCTGGAATGACCCGTTTCTATGAAACTATGTTACAGCAATATCCAGTGCCAATGTTGAATGTTGAGAATTTGTCAGATGGCTGGGAGACACCCTTTATATGCAAGCAATCCAAGGGAGAACCATAAACGTGCTGATGTTTAGAAAGTGAGCTCTGGGCAGTCTTCTAGAAGCACATGTGTTTTACTGGGAAGTTCTTCTGGTTGAAAGTAATTCTGTTACAAAGTATACACAATGTAAAACGTACTATTTTTCTGGTACTCCGATTTCTTCCGCAAATAAATATTGTATCTTAAAATTGTTGGATTTCATCAAGCAAGATGATTCATGCATCTTGCATGACTCTTCTGAATTGATGAAGAAAAGTCATGCTGTATTCTTTACTTAAAACATAAAGAATAGCTAGGAATAGACACATGTATCGGTATGTCATTTAATACTTTACACGTTTGCTTACTTTGAAGGAACAGTAAGTACAAACTTTATCAGAAAAATAAAAATACACATCATTTTGCATTACTTCAAACCAATAAATGTACCAAGTTCAATTTTATTTTTACTCATTATTGTTTGTCTTGGCGATGGGAGAAAAAAATGACAAGCTTCATATAGGAAGATTAGAAAACAAAGTACCTTGACAAGTGACTCTATCTCTGTTGAGCTCGTAGCCTTGATCACACTGGCACATGAATGAACCCAGCAAGTTATAGCACTGATGTTGACATGGATTACTGACCTCACATTCATTTATATCTAAAAGAAAGAAAGAAAGAAAACTAATATTAAACCATGCTGGCATTTTGAATGGTCATTCCTTTATGAAACTAGATCATGTATTTGACATTTGAGATTAGGGCAGCAGTGTGGAGTAGTGGTTTAGGGCTCTGGACTCTTGACCGGAGGGTTGTGGGTTCAATCCCAGGTGGGGGACATTGCTGCTGTACCCTTGAGCAAGGTACTTTAGCTAGATTGCTTTATATAAATGGGTAATTGTATTTAAAAATAATGTGATATCTTGTAACAATTGTAAGTTGCCCTGGATAAGGGCGTCTGCTAAGAAATAAATAATAATAATTACCAACATGTATATTGTAATCATAAATAAATAGATACATATATTGATGCTCTTTGTGGGTCTGTTATCATGCCTCACCTTAGATGAAAGGATCTATTCCTGCATCTCACATTACCTTGTCTTCCTATTTTGCTCCTGGATTGGAGTGTGCACATGTTGTAGTTTCTTTGATTACAAGATGTTAAATAAAATACCTAAATTGTGTTCAAATATACTGTATATATATATATATATATATATATATATATATATATATATATATATATATATAAAATTAAGTCTCAATCTTAAAATTTTAGGTGTTGCAAAACATTTGGCTGTAGCTGTAAGAAAATCTGTACTGAAAGTGCAGTCAATTGGAACAAACTATAGATGTGTCACTTAGTTTGAGTCACTACAGTTACAGATACCCTTAGCCCTTGGAGTTAATAAGTGATAGTGGGATATGAGATTGAAAAAAACACTTGTCCAAGGGGATTGATCCTTCTGTATCCAGGCAGTAAAACTGTACCAGAAAGAGCGGTCCAAGCATGACAAAGCAATGCAGAGTGATTCTTAAAATCTGCATATATCCCAACAGAAGTAAAAATAAAGAACAAGAAAATAAGAAATAATGTTTCAAAGCTTTGGTAGAACTCCTTTATTTCTACAAACATGAAATAAAGGCATTTGAAAGTTATCTTACTATCAATGTTTGCCAACATTGATATACATTCATGCAAAGAAATCCATGACTGCTGCTTTGGTTTTCACCATCAGTAAAACTTTGTAGATGCCTGTACCTACTGCAGATATGTTTTATGGCAGCAGCCCTTACATGTGGTCCCTAGCGATCTAAGGTACACCTCCCTGAAACCTCTTGACAAATTAGACTCTTGCTGGTAAGTATCTATGGTACAAGATCCAACACCAAAAACACAACAACTCATGCATGTAAATGTAAAAGGAAAGACAGTAGCCAGAGTTTATCCACCATTTTTAGGGGGTACCATCCTTCTTCCTGTATGTTAACAAGGTAAAATACAGTATCTAAGGCTGACAGTTCTGTGCCCTTGTACACATGTCATTTAAATGAAATGGATAACAATATGTCACACCAGCTATCTATTTTTTGCACCCAAACCATTCTGTACTGCATTGTGTTGCTGATGCATTTCATTTGTTTACATTTTCTAACACCACTGCAATTTGCAAATGACGAACTGTGAGAGTATGTACATGAACAAGATATCTCTAAATGACTTCCTGTGAAAATGATAGATGTTTTGAATGGACTTCCTGTCCATTTAGAGATATCTCTCCATGAACAGGAAGTTATTTCGATTTATGTTAGAAATGATTGAGCGATATCTCTAAATGAACAGGAAATTTTTTCGAGATATGTTAAAATGATTTAGAGATATCTCTAAAGAACAGGAAGTAATTTCCAGATATCTTTAAATGAATTTCAGATATCTTAAAATAGACAGGAAGTAATTTTGAGATATCTTAAAAATTGAATTTCAGATATATGAAAATAATTTAAAGATATCTCAAAAAATGTTGAGATATCTTAAAATAATTTAAAGATATCTGAAAATGCATTTTAAATATCTAATTTAAAGCTTCATTTAAAGATATCTGAAAACAATTTTCTGATATACAGTATCTAATTGTATTTTAGATATCTTAAAATGATTTAGAGACATCTTTAAATTAATTTGAGATATCCCTAAATGATAATTTGATGATACAAATAAGACTATTTAAAAATACAGTAGAAAGTCAATTATCCGATCTTTGATCAACCGTACTGTCTAATCAACCGAACGCACCTGTAATCACGTGATTAATTACTTGTGGTGTATTACGTACACAGCTTCTGCTGCTAAGAGATTTCGCTGCCAAAAAAAGGACCAGCAGACTGAGGCAAATGAAAGTTACAGAATTATTCAGACTGCCAAAACCTTAGACGCAGCATTGTGTGCTTTAAATTGTTGCAGTTCAGCAAATTAAAACAGTCACCCCGTTCTTGATTTTTCTTCTATTTCGCCAGTAAGGAGATCCTGTCTGTTACTGAGCAGCTAAGAACTTTTATTTTATTCATTTCAATTACACGTTATTACAATGCCTTAACAGCAAGCATCAAAGTATAACAACATTTTGCTGAATTTTTGAAGTTTAGTGATTCCTAAAGTTCTGTAATGTTTCAAAGTTGTACCGAATTGTATTCTTTGATGATTTTCAAAGTTTGGTATATGGTACATTTAATTACAGTATTTCATTACCTTAACTGTAGGTGTTAAAGTTTTACTGAATTGCACTAATTTAATGATTTGTAAAGCTTTGTAATTTTGTATGCTTAATGTGATAGAATAGGTTAGTAGCTATATATCACCAGTAGGTACTTGTGTAGTAATTGTGTAAGTTAACTTTATTCTATACATTATTAAAGGTACAGTAATTGTTACTAATACCTGTTCGTTATCCATACAAATCAATTATGCAAACTAGTATCAGTCCCAATTAGTTTGGATAATTGACTACTGTATATGAAAATAGGGCTGGGTGAACAACACTTGGATAACATTCAGGACTTTCTGTGGCTTATCAGAACATTTCAGAACCTCCCAGCCCTACTAGGCTCTTCTGGTCTACGTAGAAAAAGTGCTTACCTACACAAGTGTGATTTTTGCTTTCCAATTGAAAGCCTGTTTTGCATTGACAGTAATATGAATCAGGTGCAAGGAGACAATAAGGAGGTTGGCTGCACTCATCTTTGTACATGTATTGATATGACCAAAAACAAATTACATAACTGCTTAGGTTTACTGAGTAAAAAGTAAGTACTGCCAAATACACCAAACAGCTGCTGCCAGCAGCAATGGACACAGTCATGCGACAAAACTAGGCACAGCTAGATTTTCTTTTAATGCAGTATTTAGTTATCAGCGCCTTTGAAAATCTTCCTCCTCACTGGGTTTGACACTTGCACAATCTCATTGCCTACGTAAATGCTGTACTTTGTTTACACTTAATAACGTTGCAATGCTTGCCCTTAGACTAGACAGTGTGTTATTTGCAATCTAGCATCAAATCCTGTTCAGCCATGTTGGGAAATCTTATTATCCATATACAATGCTTTAGACAATGTGATTAGGAAATTAAGGGAGCAGTTTTCAGAACAATTTAATAACCTCTTAGAGTGCTGAGGTAAACATGTGACCACTAAAAAAATCAAGGCTATTAGCAATCGCTATCTAGACTCGGAGTCATTGGTTTACTATTTAACAAATTATGCAAATTGTCTTGCAAAAGACTTTCAGTTGTTTTCTCTTTTGTAATAACCTTTTCTATGCCCAGACATGATGCTAAAGTCATACATGTTTAGAATGAATAAAATTTCTGTAGTGAAAAGCTACAATACCATTTCCTTCAATGAGCTGTATAAATATCGGACATTAAACCATCCCATAAATACATAATTTTTGGAGTCTCTCAAAAAGCTGTCTACTCTTGTGGCCTCAGATGTCACAATCAGTATACACTGTAAAGTCCCAATTTATGATTGGATAGTAACTGGAAATAATAATGCTGACACTTTAAATAAGAGAGATGATTTATTGGATATGCCACACATATTTTTCTCTACATTTCATATTCGTTCATACTTGTTTGCTACATAAAACTTTTACAGCATACTCATTAAATAATAGTACCTACAGGCACATACATATTAGAAATAGATACTACAAAACAGGTTCATTTGCACATCCAGTACAATGGAATGGATGAGATATCCCTGCCACAATTTGAGGAAACTAGATGCAAAGATATTTAGTTTCTTGTAGAATGTTTGATCTTCCTCTGGTCCAAAAAGCTCACTGGATCATTCCATTGTGTTGCAATTATTGCAAGGAGCAGCAATCCTAAAAATGACCACCTGATCCTACCTGACCACAGAGGAACACTTACCTAGACACTGGTCACCACTTCTCTGATACCCTGGGGGACACTGGCAAGTATAGGAACTCCTTGTGTTGTAACATGTTTGCTCTAGGCTATAGGTGTGGTTTTCTATTGCACATTCATCTATATCTGCTATGGAACAAACATCAGCGCCAATGAACTTGTAACCTTGGTAAGCTGTCTGAAGACATCTTTGTTGCTTTACCTTCTACACCTATATCTGTATAAAGGTGTAGGTGATTTATATGCTACTAACACACACAATATACATTTTTAGTTACAGTTGGTACAGCCACTTTGATCAGGGATCAATGATGTTAAAGAAACTATTTTGAGCTTTAACATTCTGGTCCAGCTATTTTTGACATATTTTAAATATCAAAAGATATACATGTAAATAAAAGGTTCATTCCAAAATAATCAAAGGGGGTTTAACTCAGGTGAAATCAACCCCATTTTAATAATTAGCCATCTGATGTAAAAGGTTTATCTTCTTCTGTTCTAATTCTAGTTTTTTAATAGTTTCGGGATCAAGTCTGTCAAATGTATTAGTTTTTGTAAAGTTGTAAACTAACTTCAGTTAATTAATTTGTACTAGTTAATCTTAGAAATATAGTAAGTGTAAGGAAGCAATGAAAAGTAAAACTAATGTTCAGTAATACTTCAGTGAAAGTTTATTTTGCTAATACAGTATGTTGTCAAGTAACTGCACTAATTTCGAAACTATGAAACGGTGCAAAATATTGCGTAAGAAACAAAATAACCTCAATACCCATTTCTTAATACCAAAATATTGTATCATTTACAATCAATGAATTTTGGCTGTCTGAGCCCAGTTGCTTGTGTTTCAGAATAGGACTTTTTTCTCAGTCTCTTGTGTTAAAAAAAACAACAAATCAAACTTGTAACTCTCAAAGACACTAAATAAACCCACGGGAATCTTTAAGTTCTGTTCCAATGGCCCTACCTTCCCCAGAGTACAAAAACTGATTAAGCTGCTCTGTCCATTCATTTGCAAAATAAACTTTATCTACTGTAGACACCCAAACATTTTCTGTGTATCACTTTCTCTGTTCAGCCATTCAAATAAAAACAGTCATGATAGTCTCTGCCTGCCTCCCAGATGCTAACAATTTTGTCATGCTTAAGGTGTATTCTTGGGTGGTCTGTGGTTACTGTGTTGCAAGGATGACAGAAACTACAAATAATCCTATCAAAATGATGCTTATTCTGAAGAATATACTACTATATGTCTCACTCAGCTTCAGTGGATGCTTTCATTTTTTTAATCTAAAACTTAGTAGATGTGTGATATGCTATCCAGATGCTGTTTAAAGGTAGCAATTCACATATTCTTTTTTGTTTGTTTTAATGTAACTTTTTTGTAACCTTGTGGAACACATACAATGGGAGGGTTATGTCATACTGGCTTTGTGCCCAAGCTGGAGTCTGTAGTCTGTGTAAACAAATTCCCTTATATGCAACCAACTTCAAGTTTACAAACCGTAGCTGAACTTGCAGTTGGCATGTCCACAGGAAACTTGAACATCCCCAGTAGCAGTCCATGGGTGGTGTTATGGAAAAACTGATGAAAACTCCCCTCTCAAGTCAAAGCCTTTTTGATACCCTTTCAACTGCCTAATCCAAAGAAAAATCAACATCTCGGATTACCAAAAGGAGGATAAAAACTCTTTCATGATTCACCTCTCTTCTCAAGCACCCACAAGGCTTTGTTTGTTTTTCCTGTTATGTATGGTTCAGTTTAAATTTTGTATCTGAAATATTGCTTTACATCTTTGAGAAAATGAATCACCAATGCTTGTGTTTCTACACGTTGCCCATTCATGCAGTGGTACCAATCTTCTGGAACCATCTTACAATAACTAAATACACTAATGAAATGCACAGATCCTGTGATAATTTATCTTGCTATTTAAACATAACCAATCTGAAATATCGAGATCCTGAGAGCCACTGTATAATGAGCTACCATGACTGAAACTAATATGACATTGGCAATCGGCAAGATAGCAATAAGATAACCTTTTTAATTAGGTAAAACGAAAATTATTAGCACTTTCTTAAACTACATTAGTGAGCAGTAGTGGTGAGGATATACCAGTACTTATACAAATATTATTATTATTTATTTCTTAGCAGACACCCTTATCCAGGGTGACTTAGAATTGTTACAAGATATCACATTGTTTTTATATACAATTACCCATTTATACAGTTGGGTTTTTACTGGAGCAATCTAGGTAAAGTACCTTGCTCAAGGGAACAGCAGCGGTGTCCCCCACCTGGGATTGAACCCACAACCCTCCGGTCAAGAGTCCAGAGCCCTAACCACTACTCCACAATGTTGCCCTATAACTCCAGGGACATAACTAATGAATTGTGCCTAATGTTGTTCTACCTCATGTGCCTCATTGGCAATGTTATTAAGTATGAAGACTTTTTATAATGCATAACGTATATGGAATTTCCCAGTGCAATAATATGGTTAATAAATTGCAGCATCCATATAATGTATCACAGCTGTGATAGAACGTGGAGCTAATGCAGCCAATCTTGTAAATGCTGCCTTTATGGATGACTTCAAACTGAATCACTCCCAGTTTAACTACAATTTATTCAATTGGTCATAAAAGAAAACAGTTCCTTTTAAGCTTTATGTGAGGTTAACACTCTTTCACCATTTTGGTTTCTGGTTAACATGTCTGTAATCATTTTATTATTGATTTATAAGGATTTCCTTGTGTTTGAAATTCTCATTTAGCTTCACAGTCTAGTGGATGGAGCTGAAGACAAGCACTGGAACTAATTTAAAACAACAGAGCTTGGTGACGGTAACCTCCCCCCATTTTTAAAGGTATATTAATTCAATCCCTTAGGCCCCCTTTCAATGAGCATTTAGCATTGACGCAATTCTGTGTTAATAGCTTTATATCGCTGCATGCAGCTTAGCCATGGAAACCCTTTTGCAACACTAGCATGTACCCCAAAACAAAATCAAGCCTTTCCTGTAGATTAAAGACACACTGTTTCCATGGTACGGTGGGGAACAGAAGAGAAACACAGAAGTAGATGCCCCTTTCGTATCTATGACAACTATCCCTACAAAGCAGAATACACAGTACTCAGGTTTTGGGGCCACAGTGCTGTATATGAAGGTTATCCCATTTCAAATGTCAATCTGTTATTAAGTGGAATGACATTTGCATGGTTTTTAAAAAAATACTCTTTGCATATTTACAATATTTACAACTGGTTGTCAGTTTGTTTTCTCAATTGCTGCTAATATGAGTCATTTTGGACAGTGAAGAGCTTCTTTATTGTGCTGTCCAGTCAAAATCTTGTTAAGCTTCGTAATGAAGTTAATTATATGGCTTGTGTACAAAAGTAAAGTCTCTGGAGAGCAGAGGGTTAATGCATTGCTGCAATGCTCTGGTGGTCTCGGCGCACCAGATCCTCTGTACCTATTGTGAATCAAACCAAAGGAACTGGTCTGCTGGCTCAGTGGATTGCATGGAATCAGTCCATGTAGTCTTAGCCCTATCCACTGGTTTACATGAATGCACATCACAAACCACGAATAACATCAAAGCACTTCCAGAGATCTGGCGGTCTCTCCCTTGTACTGAATAACCACAGAGACTGACATGCCTTTTCACCTTAGAAATGCAAGGTACTTTTTGGTCTTGCCAGACATATTTGCAGAGCTGTGCAGTGAAGCCTGGCACTATACCAGCTTGTTCATCCACGCCTGTGGATGAACAGAGCGCTTGTCTCCAGTGCTAGAAGTCTGCATCCTTCACAAGCACTAAATTAATCACCAGCAAGGTATATAAAAAAGCTTACAACCAACCAGAATCAGGTATCCTCTGTTTATACACATTATTAACATTATGGCATTTACAACCTGTTTGGTGATCTGCTAGATGTTTCAAGTGATGTTTTTTAAAATAGCTGCAATATCATACTCATCAGTTCCTTTAGCAAAACCGTCTGATTTTCTAGTGTGTCCTCAAACACACATACACAATTGTTAAAATGTAACTAACATCTAAAGTTATGTTGTGTGAAAGGTCTACAGAAGGGTAGGAGTCAATGATATAAGTGTGGATTATCATGCCAAGGTAGTTATGTCACATTGTGTATTTAAACCATCCTCAGAACCACGTAATAAAAATATTTGTGTACATGTATTTTATTTGTTTAAACACGTGTTTCAGAGAAAGACATAAAGACAGATCCACACTTTCAGTGTATTAGTGTCCACATTTTGAGTGAGGCCAAATTGGAATAAAAGTTAATCCTACTAGGATCCAACTGACCAGCCTCAAATCTATTAAATTGGTTACAGCTAATGAAATAAATCCTAACATCTGTATCATTTTAAAGAAAGCTCTCGTTGCACTTCTAAGTTAATTTGACAGAATTGTCTTTGGGTTATGTGACTGGCTGCAAAGCAAGTTAGTTAATAGGAGAATAAACTAGTTGTTTAATTACAGTAAAGAATGTGTTGAAGGGGTGGGGGCAATTTCACGTTCAAGTTGAAATGAACAAGAAAGTGAAACATTGCTTGAAAGTAAGGTTTGCAAGCAAAGATTTCTTTAACATTTTTTTTTTAATTAAAATACCATTTTGCTATAATCTGGGTTTCTTTCAAAACTGCACACTTGAAACTGAATGAAAGTGCATAACTAGCAGCATTTATTTGGTAAACAGCAACCACCTTAAGAAATCCATATTAAGACACATTCCCTTTAATATTTGCCTTTCTTTTACTACATGTATACAGTATGTACGTGGACATGGAATTTTCCACCAGGGGAATTAAATGTATTTACTTTAGGTTCCACGTTTTGGATAAATAGATAACATGCAATCTTAATTTCATCGCCAAATAAATAAAAGCATTACTTTTTTATTTCCAATCCTCCATTATCGTGTTGTACTCTAATTACACCAGTAATGTGGAACACTGGTTTGAGGCAAAATGTTAAATTGTGTTTAGATAAATGAATGTAAAAGTGAAAGGTTATATCCAATTTATCTTCCCTGTTTATTAGGAAAAACAACAAATTGTATTACAAATTGTGAGTAACTCCAAGTGCTCTCCAAAGACAGTTGGGCCATTTATTTTTCTTCATTATGCACACTGTCAGCTTGCTATTATTTATGTTTTGTTTGCAGGTCTCTTTGGAAACGCTGAACTTTAAGAAACTGGCCTGACCAAAAAGCAACAGTAAGTTATTATTATAATTTTTTTAACGCAAGAAAAAAAAAAAAAAAGTTTTTTAGAATATCTAACTTTAAATCTGTGTTTGTCACTGCAATAACTAGGCAAGGGTTCTTTATTAAACTGCAAAAGTAACTAGGGCATCTACAATGTATAGGAGCCACATGTAGAATAGGTGCCAGAGATTACTTGAAGTAGAAGTTACTTATCCATTACAAGAATGACAGACAGGGGGCTAATTAGCAGGCTTGTCAAATTTACAGACAGCACAAGCTGAGGGTTATAGCCAACATGTATGTAGTGGCCGAGGCAAATATTAATAAATTGCATGCAATTCAAATAAATGTAGAACTCGAACTAGCCTGCTATGGGAAACACCAGGCAGTGTGGAGAGGCAATTACAAAAGCAAACAGCATTGGCTACCAAAAGTAAAGAGCAGAGTACAAATTGTTTTGGTCTCTTTCATCTTGTCTAAATTGCCTAAGCTTTCAGTTCAGAGCATGTTGATTCTACATCTTAGTTTAAAACAAAAACCATGTTTGCAATATAGGGGGAATGAACCTCAATAACCAGTGGCTGAGCTGAGATTAAACTGGCAACCTCCTGGTAACAAGCCCCTTTCTCTAACCACTGGACCACAATTTACATAATTACCTCTCATTCAACAAGAAAGGAAAGGACATCAACAAAAAAAAATACCAGTTCCCTTCTACTGTGGACTAGAAAAAGAAAAAAATATATTTGAAGTTTTATTTGGCTCAGTTGAGGTTTAACCCACCCCAACCAATTACCCTGTGATCTACAGCAGCTTCTAAACACTGCAGTCATGGAAAAACTACACCTCAATTAACTTGCAGGTAGGTGTGAGCATTTTGCTACCTGAACCACACATTCACAACGTTTTTTGAAGTGCAAAACAGAGAAACAAATATATGGTTACAATAGGAGAAGTGTCCCATTTATGGTTTCAAAAACATTTGTTTTTTGTTTGTTGTTCCATATTTCAGTAGGAGGCCTTATCTTATGATGGTGAGAATATCAGATCTGCAGGCATTTCCTGACAAACCTTATCAGTACAAAAGGGCATTTTTTAAACATTTTTTAATTTTGGTTCTGCTCCATGAGCGATAACGGAGTATGTACAGTAGATGTTGTTCATAACCTTTAATGCTGCGTGTCCAATCTTGCCTATATGGCTCAAACTACAGTACCCTGGAGACTACTTTTAGGGAATCAAATGTAAAAGTAGTTTAATGTCGAATGGTGATACTCTATAAACAGGGTCTATAAGGTTATAAAATCAGAATTCAACTTTGTAATACTGCTGTGGAAGACCATTCACTACAAACTAGATGCATTAGGTGGAGGGACCACATATCGGTCAACAAGATTCTAGGCTTGTTACATTTTTAAAGATTGTTTCAATAGCGACTCAAGTTCCAATGTTCCAGTGTCCATTTTAAAGAGTTGTCTCAGTAGCTAGGCTAAATGTTAAAATGTTTCAGCTTTGGTTTTTGGGTGATGTTCTTGATGAACTATCAATGAAACACATTTTAGGCAACTTACATCAGCAGAATATAATGTGTTTTCTGGTGATTTATTATTATTTTATTTAATAAAATGGCAGTTTCGTGACACTCCATGAAATGTGGTGTTTGTTTTTATTGTCATTTGTGAATTTTTGTAAAAAAATACAGTGAATTTTCCGGGGCCCTAGTTATAAAGGCACCTGTAGTTCATGTGTAACTGCTTAATACTGAGTGTTTGTCTAAAGCAGGTGTTACATCAACAAGACATCATTAAAAAAAAAATAGCAGAATGCAGCATTTTCTCAGGGAAACAGCTCACCTTTATGCATATGCCATCCTTAAAATAGGATATGTTTTTCCACAGAAGCATTTGAAAGTGGCATACTCACAACTGTCCACTAAGTTGCTCAATAAAGTGTTTCTTTTTTGTGCTGGCTTTGTGTGCAGCACAGAGGGAAGTTATAAAAGGTTGTACATTTTTCAAGAGTGTGTGTGTTTGTTTGAGAAGCTGTCAGATTAATGTATGTGCCTTCTAAAATAACCCACCATTCCTTTTTTAGACATCTGCAACCTATCCATTCACACCTTCACATAGCCATCCCCATCCAACCAGCTTTAAACTAATTTTTTGCTCCACTCATTCATACTTGTGCTGTCATATTTTTCTCTAATCTCCCTCCAGATAGTTTACTCCAAGACGTTTGTGTTTTCCAGCTAATTATCTTGCTCTCTTAAACTTAAGGCAACCCTCAATTACAGTAACAAAAGCATCACTGTAGAATACTCGTGCTTATGTTTAGCAGAAGATTAAAAGGTAATAATCTGATCTCATTTTGTTGTCATTGGTGATGATTACCTTTACATATCATACATCACCTTTACCAGAACGTAATGTGCAGCACAGCACAGAAACAGGATGCCAAGATTGCTCGTTCTCAACTGAAGAATAACGTTATTCATTTTAGGAGACTGAAAAGTTGACTCTGAGATGGGTGAGGTTGTTTCTTGTTTTATGAGAAAACACTGCACTGTACATGCAGAGCGTGTTTAAAAACCATTAGCAAGCAGCTTCAGTAGGTCTGCAGTCTGTCAAAGTTATGATACTGTACTACAGGAACCAGTAGTGCTGAAAACACAAGGCTCTTGATGAACTAAGCATTATGTTGGTTTTGTAATATGCAACAGACACATGCAATGTGGTCAGTGCTGATAGCTGACACGAGGTACATAACATTAACCTGCCTGTGCCTGGTTAGATATAGGATCCAGATTTCTTACAAAAATACAGTGTCGTGTAGGCAGTATTTGATACTGTGAGGTTTTTTCAATAATAGATTTACAAAGACTGACTGAGTCAATGTCTAGCCCTTATGCAAACTAAGCACTAAATAAAACAAATTAAGCACAGCTGCGAAAGAAAACTAACATATTCCAAAGGAAACAAGACTTTGTTTAATATGAATTAAAAGGGAAATATAAACACTGGTAATCTGGTTTTTCAGCTGTAAGTGTAAATTCCACCAATAAGGACATGAGAGCAATAATAGCACATGCACATTTGTAAGAGATACTGCAGAAGGCAGGGTCACACTGATACAGTAAATTTGAATTAATTATTTGCTAATGGTCACAGTGCTATTACACCTGCTCCAATTTCTCTTCTTGAATTTCTGAATCACCCTCCTCAGTCAAATGTGTCTCATTTCCCACTGTCCATTTCGCCACTCTGTCTCACTTTCCTAGCAAACAGGCTTCTCTCGCCCTTGTAGGAACCCATACATATAATACAGCTAAGATCTAAGAAAATAAACTGACATGGCATACTGTATTTTACAATTCACTGTGGTTTCTGATTCAACAAAACATATATAAACAAATCTTTCCTATAACAGAGTAGCATAAAGAAAGCAGACAGAGCATTATGTATGGAGACCACCATGAGGGAATACCCTCATATCTGTTGCCCTATACTTGGCAGACTCAATAAATATGCATGGTGAACAGACTTGAAGATTGTTTTAGGTTTGCCTTTTTCTCTTAGTTTCCTATTACCTAAATGACAAGCATTATGGAAAGGATGAGGGAAGTGTTAAAAAATAAAAAATTACACTTTAAACTACCTATAGCCAAAGAAACAGCACATGATGCTCTAGTGGTCTATTTATCGATCTTAACAGTGGTTAATCTAAAATTCCTAAAATTTACAATCCTGATTTTAGTGACCCTTGTTTCACTGTATTTTTATTGTAGTAACGCTAATAAATCGTTCAATAAATAATTTTATCTTCTGAATTAAGATCCCACTGTTTGGATCATCTAACTGGCACCCATGAACTGCACCTTATTATTTAAGTGGATGTTAGGGTTCTCTACCCTTTTTGAGCCCTGACCATTTAGAAAGTATTTAGAATTGAAGTCTTCAAATACTAAAGGACTTCAGTTGTTTGTGCCAGTACTCACACGCTTTACAGTTATGGGAACAATATGACTTTTGGAATATTACAATATACTGTATCCTACAAGTATTTCTGCATCTTGATTTCAGCAAATGTTACACAACCTATTTTCACAAATGCTCTTACTTTTACTCAAGGTAAAGCTTATAATCAACTAATACCCCTTTCACATAGACGAGTTATAACGGCTCAGAACCGGCACTGATACAGCACTTTGGTCTGTGTGAATTGCCTATACCATCACAGAGCCGTCATATTTTATGCCGTCTCTGAATCACCTCGCGAGGTGGTTCAGAGATGACACTGAGCCGTCTTAACTCCTGTGTTAAAGGCTATGCCAACTGAAGCGCTATAGTGGGCATGGATTGAAAGTCACATCCCACGTGACTGTATACCAGATGTGTTGATTATTTTTGTCAAATACAATGACTGATCAAGAACGAGGTAGTAATTGCAGCCTTGGATAAGTTAAGGAATTGTTAACTTTATGGGATGACGAGGAGGTGAATTCACAAATAGAAGGGATGGTGTGTGATGCTGTACTTTATGGGCGAATTGCCGTTGCCATGAAAACACTCTGTTGACTGACAGGTTTGAAAGTTGTACTCACATGATCCCTTTGGCTGTGTGAAAGGGTTATGACGTTATTATACCGGCATAGATTGTGCAATTTTGTGCTGTGTGAATGGGTATTTTAAATAATTTTTTTAATGACTGTTCATTGAGTATTCTCTATATACTGACCACTTCAAAGCTGAAACCTAGGAGCAGTAATAGTTCTATTACATATGCAATGAAAATGGGTATTTATATTGGCCTGGAAATTAAACTTTTTGCTGTCCTTCATAAACTGGTCAAGAGAATAGAAAGAAAACACATGACAAAGGGTAAAAAAAATGCAGATCCACATATTACTTGACTAAATGGTTACACAGCAGTTTTATGGTACACTGTACCTACAAAATGAAAATGTATTACATTCATCTTATGACACCGTACAGCTTTGAGACCAGCGAAAAAAAGATTTGTGTAAAAAGGATGCATTGCGAGAAGATAAACATCAATTGTTGTGCTAACTATTTATCACAGATAATTCACAGGTCTTAACTTGTTTTGTTTTTTTTCACAAAGCTTTTGAAAAGGTTGTTCAGCAACACAAGCAGTGTTACCAGTATGCTCTGCATAACACTTTACATTAAAATATATATAGTCTGGAAGCAAAACACGCAAGTAAAGATTTAAACAAGAAAGAGTCCCTTTTGAGCTGTTTCTCAACAGTTTTGTAACATAACCAGTTTTATTTTCCTGTTGCAAAAAAAAAGGTCAAATTACACACACACACACACAAGCAAAAAAATAACCTTTGATTAAAATCATTTAACTGAGAATTGCATTTAGGGAAAAGCATTTAAAGTGTCATGCAAATCTTGATTATACACACGGTCCAACAAACTGGTCTCATCTTTAGTGTAACTAAACTAATCTGTGTGGTGCTGTTCAGGGTACAAGCATGTATTTGAAAGTGCTTACCTAGTTTTATTTTATTATAACATTATCATTCAGCAGCTGTAAAACACACTCATATAACATTCTACAGACATCATCTGCTCTGTTATTCCATTTTAACAGAACTGTTAACATCCATCTTGCTGGCATCACACCAGTTCTAAAGCCATCAACAGGCTTTGTTTGTAAAACAAACAACTTTTTTTTAGGACACACTCACTACAGAAACAGTAAATCCAAGTCTAAATAAATAAATAAATAAATAAATAAATAAATCTAAAGAGTACTATAATAACAACAATGGTATTGTCTAATATATACAGTATTGATGCAGTACTATATACTTAAAGGATACAGATCAGACCTCTTGGGCAACAAGTGAGAACACAATGTAATACTGTAGGGCCTTGTGCTACTTTTTAACAGTCTTAATTGTTGATAACATTGTGAAAACTGCTGTGTTTATTCTTTACCAGCTGCGTGGTTATACACTCTATAACTTTTTAATAAGTAATGCATACAAAAAAATGAAATGCTGCAGAAATAATACTTCACCAACAGCTGTTAGAATAAAGAATATTAAAACACAGTATAAAAATCAACTTATCTAAACAAAACATAACGTAACTAATGGAGCTAATGACAGCTGTAAATATGACTCATACCAAGGCAGCCTTTAATCCAGTCAAACAGACCTTAATAAATGGGGTTGGATTATCGTGTCATGACTCTAAAGGGAGTTTACATCTATATCAACACATAAGGCCAGCCAGCCTCCAACATGATGTCAGTATCACAGGTCCTCCGAGTATCATTTTGTTTTGAACAGAGGTTTTTAAATGTAACATTTTGTAATAAAATACGATTTCAAAAACACAAATCGGGTCCCTGAGGAGCTTCACGCTGCTGGATTGGAAAGAAAACGCAAAACATCTGCAAGTTATTACAGAAAGGACTGGGCTGCATGTTTTACTAAGAAATGACTTAAATAAACCGGAGCGGGCCTATGGTATATAATCATTGGTAGCCGTGCCATAAGTCACCAGTTTTAAGGTTAGATTGATGTCTCATAGTTTACAAGAATACTGTCTAATATAGTTGTTGGGGATAAAGTGATATCAGAAAGCAACTACTCAACAGTTTTACATATGATAAATTAGTTGTTTTAAAAATAAGTTCTGAAGCCTCACCATTTATGATCCTAGTGTATACAGCAGGGCAGCAGTGTGGAGTAGTGGTTAGGGCTCTGGACTCTTGACTGGAGGGTTGTGGGTTCAATCCCCAGTGGGGGACACTGCTGTTGTACCCTTGAGCAAGGTACTTTACCTAGATTGCTCCAGTAAAAACCCAACTGTATAAATGGGTAACTGTATGTAAAAATAATGTGATATCTGTATAATGTAATATTTGTAACAATTGTAAGTTGCCCTGGGTAAGGGCATCTGCTAAGAAATAAATAATAATACAAGTGTTTATGTCTGCCATTTTTTTTCTGACAGCTTTTGTCTCCATAAACACTGAATAACTACTCAAATACTTTTTGACTGTATTAAAAGTTAATAAAAGTACTCAGCCATTTAAAGTGGAGATATCAAAAACACAAGCCAAGTTTCAAGAAACCATTGGGGCAACCTTGCCCAGCACAAAGCAAATAGGCACAACTGTCAAGCCAAGTTAGTAGAAACAATTGGGGAAACCTTGGCCCCCACCGCTTTAACAGTTTTGCCTATTTGCTTAGTGCTAGCCAAGATTGCCCCAGTTGTTTCTTCGAACTTAGCTTGTGTGTTTGATACAAGTTAGAAGAAACAATTGGGGCAACCTTGGCCCCCATCTGTTTTAGTTGTGCCTATTTGCTTTGTGCTGGGCAAGGTTGCCCCAATGGTTTCTTGAAACTTGGCTTGTGTTTTTGATATCTCTATTTTAAATTGCTAGGCACTTTTGATAACTTGGCATTTTTTCACATTTCCAATGTGTTTTTGTTTCAGATATCACTTCTTTTTTCACTTTATAACACACACACATACATACATTACAGGAATAGAAAAATTGTTCAACCTATATTGAGGCAACGTATTTCTGTTTGGATAGGGTAAATGTAAATAGTAGCCTAGTCTGTTGGTTAAGATGTGAATCTGTGTAGCGTAGTGGTTATGCAGTTGGAATGAAAGTATGACTAGTTAGGATTCAAATGAGTTGATTAAGAATCTGTATAACCAATCGAAAAGACATGATTTTAATTAACGCAAGAACAGTGAAAGATACGACCATGCCCTGCTTGACTAATAAAGATTGCCTTGTTGCTATCGGCATGATTGAAGGCGGCCTGTCTGGGAGAGAAGTTGCCTGGAGAATGAGATGTTCTGCTTCAACAATCAGCAGACTAGTCCAGAGAACCCAGGAAACCGGCTCTGTGAGAGAATGTTGCGTTGCTCAAGCCAACCGGTGGGGCAACTGTGGCCAGCCAACTTTCACCAGCTGGTTGCAGCTGCACAGGAAGAGTGGCGGAACATCCCACAGCAGTCTATCCAGAGGCTGATCAGGTCTATGTGTCAACACTGCCAGGATTGTGTTAATGTTCACGGAGGTCATACCTGATACTAATGTTGTAATGTTTTAATTTTGACAGTGTGTCACGTTTTATACTGAAAATGTATCATGATTCTTTGATCTGTATTTTTGTTCACATTTTCTGTTATTTTGTTTGATATCTCTGTTTGAAATATTTTATTAAATCCATTAGACCTGAGTGTTGTTTCTTTTGTGCATCAATATATATATATATATATATATATATATAAGGTATAAACCACGACAGGCTGTACGGTTCCCATGATATACCATGCCTGGGGTGGTGATAAGGCCCGAGACGTCAGTAGAGGGCCTTTAACCAACCCAGAAGTGGTATATATCATCGGAACCGCACGGCCTGAAGTGGTTTATACCGCTTATAACATGGCTAACTGCCATTTGGTGGATGAAAAATAATTAAAATAATTAAAACACGTTTTAAATTAAGACAAAAGCAGAAACTTTTATTGTGTATACATCCGCAGTGAAAAATAGTCCCAAATTTTATTTAATTACATTTATTGATCTCGTATTAAAAATAAATTGCACATGTCCGTTTATTGTGAATTTCTGCGTCGAATGTGGCATCTCACTAGAAACTACTAGAGGACTGAACACACACTGATGATGGGCGGAGTTTCAAATGACACAGAGGAAGTAATGGAAAAAGCTGCCATGGATGCTGAAGCTGTATCTGTATCAGGTGAGTTTGTGTACTCATTATATGCGAGGCACACATATTCAAGTCCGTTTTCATCCTTTAGGAGCTCAAAAGATGTTTTTGTTAGTTGTCGGACACCCTCACGTCCAAGCTGTGCAGGATTAAGTTGTAGATCAAACCAGATTTTACGCACCAAGCCGAATGCGGACCCGCAGACGCTTAAAATCCAGGCCGGTAATTCGGGGGGTGGTGTCTGGCCTTGTCTTTACCTGCTTTTCCAAAAGTTTTCATGACTGACAGGAATACGTTCTTGTTGGTTTTAAACTCGCTGTCAGCAGAGATGTTAAAACTTCTACTGTTAAAATATCTATTTAGTCTAGCTCAGCATTATAAAACTGGAGACTGAAGTTGCACTGGCATAAAAATCCCTTATGTTGTTGTTTTTTTTTTTTTTTTACTTATTTCCTTAAAATGAATGCCTATGTTTTTTTTCTTAAACCAGTCTTTGCTGTAGTTTTTTTGTTGTTTTTTTTTCAATCTTTGTTTTCTTCTATTTCATTTAGCTGTTCCTCATCTACTGTTATGTGTCTAATCTTGCTGGTGCACTTATTTTATTTATTTATTTATTTTTTTCAGGTGGACTGCTGTCTTCACTTAGAAAGTTGGTGTTGTACCAGTTATCTGGAGTTTCATCCCCAAATATATTAAAGGAAATAGGTGGAATGTCACTCATTTTTGGCAGTGGTTTTGTAACTAATAACAAATAAAACAGCAGTTTGTCATGTAATTTAGAACGTAGTGGTGTGTAGTGATTTATTCAGTGTGAAGCGGCTCATTAGTATGCAAGCCGTGCTATACACTATATATACGCACGGTCATGTGATGCTGTTTAACCAATCAGAGGTTGTTATTTTTCCAAGCTGTGTTATATACGTTAGAAAATGTAGATGCCAGGGGGCTCCCGAGTGATACATCCGGTAAAGGAGCTGCGCGTGGAGTGCAGGATATGCCCTATAACCTGGATGTCGTCGGTTCGAGTCCAAGCTACTGCACTGCCGACCGTGGATGGAAGCACCTAGGGGGTGGCGCACAACTGGCTGAGTGCCGCCTGGGGCGGGGGGAGGGCTTAGTTCGGCCAGGGTGTCCTTGGCTCACCGTGCACAAGCGACCCCTGTAGTCTGGCCGGATGCCTGCGGGCTTGCCTGTAAGCTGCCCAGAGCTGCATTGTCCTCCAACGTTGTAGCTCTGAGGTGGCTGCATGGTGGGTCAGCACTGTGAAAAGAAGCGGTCGACTGATGACACACGCTTCGGAGGACAGATTGTGTTTGTCTTTGTCGCTCCCAAGTCAGTGCCGCGGTGGTAGTGGTGAGTTGAGCCTAAAAATAACTGTCTATTCTAAATTGGGAGAAAATGATAAAAAAACAATTGTCGACCACTAAATAAAAAGAAAAAAGAAAATATAGATGCCGGCACTACAGAGATGTTTCAGTCCATTTAATCAGACACAAGGTGCTTCGTCCCAGGAAACGTTAAATAGGAAACACTTCTTAGATGTTGCCACCGCCAAAGAGAAAAGACAGCAACTCAGGCTAAATAAAAGTCGACGGCACATTTGAGGGCTACGCAATGTGATGACCACTTCAGGGGCTGGGCGCATCACAGGGCTCCAGGGCAGCCACCAATCCCAGACCCGCGTGCCAGTCCTGAATGGCAGTCCCTTCTGGGTCCGGGCGAGGGCTGGGTGCTGCAGCCACGGTGTGGGGGCACTCTCTCTAGGGCGGCGATGCTGGGCTCTCTCTCTGGGGCTCTAGCGATGCTGGGCTCCCTCTCTGGAGCTCTGGCGGCACGGGACAGTCTCTTCCTGGCGGTGGGAGGTACTCTTTCGCTGGTGTCGCTGTGCATACTCTCACTGGCGGTGGCATGGCGTGCTCTCACTGGCAGTGTGGGGCACTTTCTCTTGGGTGGTGCGGGACACTCTCTCAGACAGCAGTTGTGGAGCGGAGCTCTCTGGCAGCAGCTGCGGTGTGAGGTTCTCTTTCTCAGGCAGTAGCGCTGGGCAGCTCTCTCTCTGGGGCTCTGGCGCAGGCAGCATAGGACGCTCCCTCTTGGCGGCACTGGATACTCTCCTTCCAGCGGCGTGGGAATCTCTGCCATCGGCTGCAGTCTCTCGGGCAGCGACTCAACGACCATCTGGAGACATGCTACTAATGCAGCTTGCAATGCAGACACCTTAGCTTTCATGCCACAGTTCCATGTACTTCAATTTTACAACATTTGCAAGTAGTAAAGCAGTAAAGTTAGTCTTTAACAAGTAACGAGATTAACAAGATTTTGTAAATAATGATTATGTATTATCCCGATTGTATTGAAAGTTTTCATCTAATTTTGCAAACTATCATAATAAGTTTGATCTGTTAATTTAGAATATTGTAACGTGATCATGATTAGGAAGTAGTACTCAGACCAAACCCGGACATATTCCTCAGTCAGCCTTGGTCTATCAAAACCGCAGTATACTGTAATACAGTTTAACACAATTAAGTAGGTTGGTGATTCCCAGTCCTTCTTTACCTTTAACAGAATGCATTCATTATTTTACTGAACTAATATGAAATCATGGAAACATCATCATTTATAACATATTTAAAAGCACAATAATTGCAAATAGCATCCATCTACCTGTAATTGTAGGAAACTTGAAAACTGAACACATACCTTACATATTGTTCATGCTGTGCTCCTTTTTGCACAGCATAGTCCTTTCAGTACAGTCTAGCTTAATCATTTAGCTGTCACTCGCTGAAGTTGATTTTACAGGAAATATACAGATTCTAGTTACTGACGCTTCATAGAACAAAAGTTTTTTTTTTTTTATCCCCATACAAAGTTATGATACTCTTATACCAAATATGTCATATACATTGTTTTAAGTATGTCTATTTAACGAAAAATGTTAAGCATTTATATATGAACAACATAGAAATACTGTATATAAATCATATTTGTACTGTATTTTGTAACAAACTATTGAAAATGTATTTTTTCTTAATAACATGTACCGGTAAGTACGTTTTCTTAAAAGGAAAAAAAAAAAACTTGGTCAAATCACTTCAAAGTGTGCTCGCTCAGCGGTGGTGCACAGTAGGGGTCACAAATTCCAAGTATATGGCACATCATAAATTATATCTTTCTAATTCCTGTGACTGGAGGTATAAAACGTATGCTCTGTGGTTGCAAAATATCCAGTATGTAGTTCCAGTATGTAGCCTGCTGGGGTCACGTGACTGCAACCCCTCACTTAGATTGTTTACATCAGGTAGATATGTTCGTTGTCTTCAGCATTATTCAAATGCTGGGGACAAAGCAGAATGTACAGATCAGTACTAAACAGTACATTTTTCTAATAAGATAGTGGAAATCGTTTAAGCAACTAATGTATGTCAAAGAAAATATTATAGTAAGGTTGGTGTTTCTTATGCATTTCACTTAAAAACCGGACATCAGGGCGTCTGGGCTTGTTAATTCCTGCCACCTGGAAACAGATGCCAATTCCCGGACTGTCCGGTCAAACCCGGACAGGTGGCAACCCAAACTCAGGGAGACGGTGTTGAATTCTCAAATGCTCTGCAACCCCCATAAACAACAACACACATTCTCCCCATTCACTAACGACGTGACCCGACCCGTTCCCCTTACAATACATGTAACATACATAAAAGACAGGCGAGACAAACTGAACAGACAACAAGTCCTGCAACAAACCAACTGTCCAGGTCGTTACAATACATTATTTTAATTTGAAAGTAAAAATATATGAAAGCATGATGACCTTTATGTACAAACAACTTCACTAATATACACTTGAACAACAACTGTTGAATATTTATTTTTGTTTCATACAGTATTAAATGTCATTGTTTATATGATAGTGAAAAATAAATAAATAAATAAATAACAAGATAAATAAACACATAGATGTCTATGTATTCATTTATGTATTCATTTATTTCAATATTTATATTAATGTATTTATTTATTTATGTTTTACTTTTAACAAATATATAGGATATCCTTCAGCATAGCTAATTCTCAGAAATTATTTCCTTTTTGTCCAGCAGGGACCACAAATAGTGTTACTCTCATCAACCAGTATCAAAAGAGGAAACCGTACTTCCTTGTGCCAATAGGGACCACAATGAGCGTTACACTCACAGGAAACCAATAATTTTCAGAGCTCAAGATCAAAATCTTAGAATGAGGATGATGAAGATGAATGATGGCTCGAAAAATCTCAAAAATATAACAAAGTCTGGAGAATTGCGGCTAGTTCATTTTATAATATCAATAAATTGTTTAATATAAATATATGATGCAGACAAATATACGTTCCCCAGTATATTTCCATGTTGACAAAATATGTTTATTGTCATTAAACTTGGATGTCCTGTAATCTACATATGCGTGGATAAAAGTGCCTGGGGTCTGCAAAAAATTACGTTGGGAAAAAAAGAAGGAGGAGATGGACATTTTTACTTTCCTCTGGAGACATATTTCTCTTACTGTATGACAAGTATTTACTTATTTTTTCTACATTTCACCTAAGAGTGTTGGGAACTACAAATTAAACGTGGAATGGTGCTTTTGGCTGATTTACTTTTGCTGCACCAATACCCTGAAAACACGTAAACTATCCGTGCTGTATAGTCACAGGCAGTTCTCGCGCTTTATATATAAATATAAATGAATGTGTGCAGAAAAAAATATATATATTCCATGTCTCCATTTTCAGATACTCTGTCCTAGCCACTACTAACATAGTTATGCAACCCAATGCTTTACTACCAAAATTACATATTTGTATGTGTTTATTTATTCCAAATTTACTTGAAATTGTGTGAAATCAACTGTTCAGTAAGCCCAAGGAGCAGGCAGCTACACAAAACAAAAGAATAGAAATACAGAAATACCCACATGGTGCTGCCATGACTTTCTATCACTGGCATGTCTTACAAATCAACAAACAACTACTCAAGCTTAGCAGAGAGCTGAGAAAATCTCAAAACCACACAGCTGCAACAGCTGTGCTCCAGTTAGTGCAGAAAGACTTAAGAATCTGTCCCCAACCAATCAGGGGACTGTTTCCTGATAACAGTTTGTAGTGAATAGGGTGCAGTTACCTCTACCTCTACCTTGATGTACAGTATATTTTCCCCAAACCACTTGATCATTTAACGATCTAAATGGGAAAAAGCAAATGTAGTCTTCCTCCTAGTCTTTCTAATATTAATGTACAGAGATCCTGAAAATTAAAAAAAAAACTCTAAAAAGCAGCCATGCACATCTGTATGTATCAGTTATCCTGATGGTGTTGCAGTGTCTGGTAAGCATCCCAGGGCATCTCACATCTACCCCAGACTATTTAAGGACTGAAGAGGAAATTCGAGAATGTTTGGAAACTCTGCACTTTGAAGAAGATGATGCTGATGGTTAAATACAGTCAATTCACAATAATACGAATTTCAAGGGACCATTATCAGTAATTCTTATTATCAGGAGTCTAAGCCCAATGCTTGCTGTCAGTTTTTATTTAAGTTACAGTAACACTGAAATCAAATTTCAATTACTGAACAATGAAAAGTATGATAAATGTAAAAGTACTGTGCATTTTATTTAAAACGTCTGCTAAGAAATAAATAAATAAATAAATAATAATAATAATAATAATAATAAAATGCAGTTGCAAGTGAACTTTTAAAAAGTTTACATTACAAATGAACTAGACTTGAAACCTTCATGTCCCATTCTGATCACAGGCATTTTTAAACCACAAAAGCTAGGGCGTGCTCAGCATTGCAAACTGTTTTACTGTATCCCAGTTTTTCAAACTGGTTTGCAAAGTGTTTGTGGGAATGTTGAAATCTGCAGCAACATGCTTTCTTTTTCTTGTACGGTGGTGCATCAACCACCGCTTTCAACATCTCAAGTTTTGTTTGCGAGGAAAATGCACATTTTTGCACTGCTACTTGGAAATGGCATTGATGCATGATCACTATGGGAACTCGAAATGCATAGGATCAGCAGTCCCAAAACAGCACAAAAACACAGAACAGAGTCACTAATCTGGATGCAATACATTTGCACATCCTTTGCACTCAGATGTTCGAACTAGGGCGATTTGTTTTAATCAAATTTTGTTCCCTGGGGGTGCTCCAAAATAATTCATACTAACAAGAAATTTGTGTTAAGTAAATTTGTATTTTTAGAAGTAATTTTACAAGAATTGACTGGTTTGGGAGAAAGCACACATCAGTGATTGTGCAATGGTCATGGGATTTGACTCATTCACTATTATCCAGTTTGTACTTACAGAATGTATTACATATCTAGATGTTTCTTATCAAATACAGTACTTCAGTCCAAAAACATTATAAAAACGCCACGGCTGTAAATTCAAAATTAAGATGAAAAAGTTAAATAATCAGAAAATATAAACATAATAACAATAAGTGATTCTGCAGGTACATGCAAAAATGTAAATGTGACATTTAGACAGATGGATGAATGGACAGAGACACCTGTTTAATACTCTCACAACTTATGCTAAATATTGTTATTACCAAGTTTCAAGACAATTGGAGAAGCAGTTTTCCATATATATAGAAAAATGTTAAGGGTGACATTCACTATATCTCATTTAATGGGGAATTCATTAAAGTATGTGACTAATATGAGCTAGTTGTGCTTGGTTTGGAAACACGTAAATGTGTTTAATCATCCCTTTTAGTCAATTTTAGCCTAATCTTGATGTTTCAAGGTAGTCTGGTACAATTGTTACTGTGCATCCTTTCCCCTCACCATCCTTCATACTAAAAATGATATAGATCTCAGTTAGCATTCTGAATTTCTTACTGTCTTATGTGGGGACTGTTGCGTGCTTATCATGGCCTGAATGAAATCAAAGTTTCTAATTGCTGATTCCGATATTTTTTCCAACCAGCCCCCACATTTGTTAATTGAACAGCCAAAGGGTCAATAAACTTGATTTCCTGGACTTGAAGGACCTGAAGTCCTGGACTGGAACCACTATCGTTATGTAGTATAGTTTACTGCATGAGGAATGTTCACTAATTCACTGATTTTCATTCTTTTTTTTTAATTCACCTTGTTCTTCTCTTAAAGATTACAATATCTAAGAAGGTTTTAGTCATGCCAATAAAAAAATAAAAAAAAACTTTGGGGACAAATAAAAACAACATGTTTCTTCATATCATATTCAGAATGCCATAGTCAGTTCTCCAAAAATTATTCTACAGCAGACCTTAGAACCTAACGTTATACAGGTGCTAATACAATAATAAATTATATGATATTTAAAGGAGTATGTTAAAAATATTATGGCTAAGACATTGGATTCCTAAAGTAGAAAGAATACAAAAAATGTATAGATAACATGTGCATCTCCTGGGAGAAACCTGAATGCATATTCATCGCAAATCCAGACGTTCCATCAAAGTACAATACTGGGAATTGTGACTCATGCCCCTGAACAAATCTCTAGAAGAATTTTATGTCCATGTTTTGAGAGGAAACATCAGGGTAGCCAAGAATATCTTACTGGAACAGGCCTGAGTCACTGTTATTTGGCAACAGGTTATACAAATTACACAAGGCAAATCTACCTAAAGTTTATTGTTCTGGTTTAGCCATTCACTCTTAACGGTACTAAGAGACATCCATTTTTCTAATACTCATTTGCACCAATAGGGTTAACAGGTGTCTGAAACCACCTTTGTAACCTGTCACTGGCAACAACTTTTAAGTTAATACTGTACAATACAAAATACTGTAAGTCAGTAGTTTTCAAACCTTTATTTTATAGTATATGAAGAACTGCACTCAAACTGAATGCTGACCACCTTTTCATTCAGAGATATTTGAACCTTATTAATTATATTGTTTACATTTCTATGGACGCCTTTAGTGCAATTATTTTTTTAAAATTAGGAAACCTGTTGAAATTGTAGGTTGTGTTTCAAAATGTGCAAGTCTTGCCTGTTGAGAGCACCTGCAGTTTCAAGAGTGCCCACTCCAACTGGGGTTACTTTGTTTTTATTATTCTAATTGCATCACTATCTCCAGAAAATGTAACGGCTACCGTTACAGACTACTTTACCATTAATATCGATGTACAGCTAAAACAACATTCTTCCACCTGGTGATCATATGATCACTGCATAATCCTGTCAGAAATAAGGGGAATTTGTTTTCAGCTATAACTAAGCATTTGCTCCTGTGTAAAAAAAAAAGAAAAAAAAAAAGGGTAATGTTACAGAACTTCTTTCATTAGGTCAGTGTGTTGTATAAAAGCTTCTGCTAGGGCTGTAACAAAAATAGCTTTATAAATATGGCACTTGGGATTCAATTTTGATTTGAGTTTTGTCAACACACGAGTCTTTTAGTATCTGCTTTACCTCTCCAGCTTTCAAGCAATTACAGCACAGAAGCAAAGCTAACACCAGCTTTACTGAAATCAGGCCTACCTCTGCAATAATTCTGCTCATCCGGTGCAAATCCAGTATTACAGTGTGTGCGTCTGAACCCAACCTGGGGAAGGCGTCGGGTGGGAGGAGGCGGGGGTCTCGTGGGGACGACAGGGAGAACAACAGGCCCAGAATGAGCGGGCTGTGAGGGTTCATCTCCATTGTTAATAGTGATCTGGGCGTTTTTGGGAAGGCAGAGATAGCCACCGTAATGGTTCACACACTTCATTCCCCCCTTGCAGGCATCCGTGACAATTACACATTCATCAATGTCTGAAAATGAATAAAAGAGCATCACGCAAATGAGAATGTATTCGTATAAATTACACATTAGTGCAAGTCTTTTCAAATACAGCAGTATGCATACAAACACACATCAATACGCTGCCGGAGGTGAATACTGAGTCTGAATCGCCTTTCTGAGTCATTCATGATGCATTTTGTATTTTGTACATGTATTCACAGGCTTTAGCACCTTAATGTAACTGAACTACTGAATGGTACCTATTAAGAAGATCCCCAGGCCCCATGAGACTGTGATTCAGGCACTGTATCATAAACTGGGCATAGATAATCTCTGTTCATGGACTGATCAAGGCAAAGGGAGGACTCACTAAGACTCACTAAATCAGTGATATTTTTAAAACAGATTGCAGTGGTTTGCAACCCTGCTCCTTAGGTTTTCCTTTCAACTAGGAACCAAATATTTGTTTTAAACATGCATTGTTTTCCAGCGCACTTAAGACAACACTTACAGACAGCCTCTGAGACTTTAAACAGTGTGTAGCTAAAGTGATTACTCTAGAGTCTATGTTCATCACCAGACTGCAATACAAATTGAATTAAAAATACAACAAAAAACAACTGGTTGAATTAAAAAGTTGGGGGTACTAAACGATGTACTGATCTTCTTAGTTCTTAATTGCATATCTAAAATAAAGTATTACTCCTTGTTGTTTATTCAGTGCATCTCAGAATGTTAATAACTGAAAAATGTAAGGTCACTGTGCTGCTACTCCTTGTTGACTTGATTCAATATACCTGCCCAAAAGCTTTCAGATTTCAAATAAACTGGTTCCAGAAAGTAGATCTATTGACCTGGGTTTCAAAATATTTTCTTCTAAAACATTCAGGTCTGGAAACATAGAATACCATGTTTTGTTGTTTT
This sequence comes from Acipenser ruthenus, assembly GCF_902713425.1. NCBI lineage: Eukaryota > Metazoa > Chordata > Actinopteri > Acipenseriformes > Acipenseridae > Acipenser > Acipenser ruthenus. Next base: position 53,202,366 of record NC_081194.1, on the reverse strand, counting down.
ATGGATCCATGAAAACAAAGCATATGTATTTCGAATTTTATGTAGGAAGAGAATGAAGTTATTTAAGCAACACATTATTTTAATTGTATGAAAAAATTAAAGAGATGAAGAACATATCTTACCCCGGCATTGCTGTCTCGCTGGATCAAATTCATAGCCATCTGTACACTGCTGTTTACAGAAAAGAAGAAGAAGAAGAAGAAGAAGACGAAGAAGAAGAAGAAAACATGAACTCTTTTTGAACCGAGGGTTGAGTTTTACACTGAAATATGAAATTATATATATAAAAAGTTTTACATATACATCTTGTGTAAAAGTATTGTAGTATACTTGCCTGACTATTGTTATACAACAAACTGGGGGTTGTGCATATACAGGAGATACAACATATTTCAAGATATTTATATTTTGTTAACTATTTTTTTTTCCTAAATAATGTACTGCTTCAGACTTTGTCCACAAGGAAAACAAATACCAGGACAAAATATACTTTGCACCAATCATTTTAGCCACTGCACCATCCACAATTCTTCTGACACGTCCACTCTTCAATAATAATAAGATTTTTAAAATAAGTTATTGGTAATAAATGCATACTTTTAAACACTTTATTATTCATTTTATAAGATGCCAATACTGACATATTTAAACCTTGTGTTCGCTAACAGTATTATATTTAAAACTTTCTTGTCAGTTTTTCTAAGCACTTCATTTAAAAACAAACAAACAACTTTTTTTACAATTTAAAAATGTAATTGCACTGGAGAAAAGTATGCATTGCATTATTATACTGTGGACCTAGAAGTCACCAAACACACCAAATTGCCCACCACCTTGCCATGGTTTTTAAAGAGACTTACTGTGAAAGTGATGGTTTCTTCTATCTCTTGTGAGAGAACACAATACAAAACCACACTCAGGAATAAGCAGGTCCTTAACATTGCTAAACTTCTAAAAGAAATTGGAGACAAAAGGTATTGTTTTTTTAATGTAACTATCCATGACAATCAACTGTTATACTTAATTATCTTACATTAAAAGAGTAGGCAACGGGTGTAGCAAGTTTAAACATCTCCTCTTAGTTTATTATTATTTTTACTGGCACTCATCCAAGTTAAAGCTTTTAAGACAGTAGCTGATAATTTAAACAAAAGGAAACAAAAGTTCAGCTCCCGACTGACAGGATTAACAAATATTAACCACAAAACAATAATAACAATACAAATAAATCAAATAATTGGGAGTTATTATAAGGAGATGGCAACAATCACACATGTCAGTGTAGTTTATCAAAATTGGGCATAATGTTACATTCCAGTATACCTTAAAAAAGTATATATATATATATATATATATATATATATATATATATATATATATATATACACACACACACACACACACACACACATACACACACACACACACACAATTAAACTCACTAACAGCCCTTATAAAAGTTTGCCATAATAAACGCATAGCAAGGTGTACTAAAGCGTAGTGAAAACATGGCAACATACAGGTAACATTTTAAAGAACATGGCAAAGCGCGACAAACACAAATGCATGATATATTTATGGGAAAGCTGCCACAAATTACATACCGTTCAACTATACCGTAAACATTTGAAATCGTATATATATATATATAATATTGTGCCATCACTGAATAACGCACTGTGCCAAAAATGGGCTTTGATATAAGTTACTGTTTAACTTGGTGCAGTTTGGGCGAAACATCACTACAATTTTACCTGTACCTGCGTGTTGTTTAGCTGGTTGTCACATTAAAAGGAAAAATTGCCAATATACATGAAGTCAACCTTGTTACGCCGCATGCTAAAGTATAATATTATTAGTCAATATCAATATACCATGCATAAATATGAATACCTTTGAGATATATCCCTTTTGTGAACTTCCCAGGTCCCGGCACGAGTTGCAATACCAATATACCCTGTTGCAGCTGCTGAAAACGCTGGACCCGCTGCTCACTTTGTTCCTTACGTCTTCCTTCCACACAGTATTGTAACTAATGTGCGGTTTAATTTCAAGAGTTTATTGCCAGCTACAATCACTGTGAACATGCGGTTTCTATGGTATGTGAGGGGCGGCGCTCCCTGCAGGTTGAACACCATAATGTCTGTGATCTTTATTTTGCATCTCTTTGCTCTTTCTGTTTGCTAAAAGTAGGGCGTGGCTCCCTCTGCAGGTTAATATTACAAAAAACCCCAAATATCGACCATACTCGACTTTAGATGGTATTTGATCCCATCCTGGGTATGTCCGTTTGCATTTAAGGGTATAAGAATATCCTTAATTAATTAGTATTTAATTGCAGTAAAAGGGTACAAAAGGTATATAAATGAATCTTGAATCTAATAAGACATTGAAAAAAGACTTTTAGCAGAAACATTTGTCATTGAACTCATCAGGTATATTTTACTATAATTTGTATACTGATACATTGAAAGGACTGCTGTACAAAACAGCACAAATGTAAACACATTGGCCTGATCTGAACTGATATCCTATTTCATCAACGTTCTCAATGCTTTCTGTATATATGGTCAAATCGGAGTGGTTGAGGGTCGCAGATTGTCTCAGCTGGTAAAGGAACAGCGTAGTGATGCTCAGGGTGAGTCACACAGTCAGGGGAGTGCAGGTTCACGTCCTGGCTATGTCAAGCTGGCCTTGACATTGATGCTCCCACGGGTTGCCGCCCCAACTAATCAAGTTCCTGGTGAGCTCAGCCGGATATCTTAAGGTCCTCCAGGGGTAGATCTCTGACATCCTCTATTGAGCTCCTGGGGGAATGACTTAGTGGTGGGATAGGTGGACAACCAGTGACCTCTAATTCTCCTCAGCTGTTGTGGGAATTTGTAGCAGTGAGGAAATATTATTGTTTTATAGTTATGGAGGAAAAATTGACAAGCTCAGGGAGTGTTGTCAGGGTCAAAAATATATATACAGACGTGCTCAAATTTGTTGGTACCCTTACAGCTCATTGAAATAATGCTTAATTCCTCCTGAAAAGTGATGAAATTAAAAGCTATTTTATCATGTATACTTGCATGCCTTTGGTATGTCATAGAATAAAGCAAAGAAGCTGTGAAAAGAGATGAATTATTGCTTTTTCTACAAAGATATTCTAAAATGGCCTGGACACATTTGTTGGTACCCCTTAGAAAAGATAATTAATAATTGGATTATAGTGATATTTCAAACTAATTAGTTTCTTTAATTAGTATCACACATGTCTCCAATCTTGTAATCAGTCATTCAGCCTATTTAAATGGAGAAAAGTAGTCACTGTGCTGTTTGGTATCATTGCGTGCACCACACTGAACATGGACCAGAGAAAGCAAAGGAGAGAGTTGTCTGAGGAGATCAGAAAGAAAATAATAGACAAGCATGGTAAAGGTAAAGGCTACAAGACCATCTCCAAGCAGCTTGATGTTCCTGTGACAACAGTTGCAAATATTATTAAGAAGTTTAAGGTCCATGGAACTGTAGCCAACCTCCCTGGGTGCGGCCGCAAGAGGAAAATCGACCCCAGATTGAACAGAAGGATAGTGTGAATGGTAGAAAAAGAACCAAGGATAACTGCCAAAGAGATACAAGCTGAACTCCAAGGTGAAGGTACGTCAGTTTCTGAACGCACCATCCGTCGCTTTTTGAGCGAAAGTGGGCTCCATGGAAGAAGACCCAGGAGGACTCCACTTTTGACAGAAAAACATAAAAAAGCCAGACTGGAATTTGCTAAAATGCATATTGACAAGCCACAATCCTTCTGAGAGAATGTTCTTTGGACAGATGAGTCAAAACTGGAGCTTTTTGGCAAGTCACATCAGCTCTATGTTCACTGACGAAAAAATGAAGCTATCAAAGAAAAGAACACCATACCTACAGTGAAACATGGAGGAGGCTCGGTTATGTTTTGGGGCTGCTTTGCTGCGCCTGGCACAGGGTGCCTTGAATCTGTGCAGGGCACAATGAAATCTAAAGACTATCAAGGCATTCTGGAGCGAAACGTACTGCCCAGTGTCAGAAAGCTCTGTCTCAGTCGCAGGTCATGGGTCCTCCAACAGGATAATGACCCAAAACACACAGCTAAAAGCACCCAAGAATGGATAAGAACAAAACATTGGACTATTCTGAAGTGGCCTTCTATGAGTCCTGATCTGAATCCTATCGAACATCTATGGAAAGAGCTGAAACTTGCAGTCTGGAGAAGGCACCCATCAAACCTGAGACAGCTGGAGCAGTTTGCTCCGGAAGAGTGGGCCAAACTACCTGTTAACAGGTGCAGAAGTCTCATTGAGAGCTACAGAAAACGTTTGATTGCAGTGATTGTCTCTAAAGGTTGTGCAACAAAATATTAGGTTAGGGGTCCCATCATTTTTGTCCATGCCATTTTCATTTGTTTTATTATTTACAATATTATGTTGAATAAAAAATCAAAAGCAAAGTCTGATTTCTATTAAATATGGAATAAACAATGGTGGATGCCAATTACTTTTGTCAGTTTCAAGTTATTTCAGAGAAAATTGTGCATTCTTCGTTTTTTGTGGAGGGGTACCAACAAATTTGAGCACGTCTGTATACACAGTAGTGTGCCGATTTTTTAGAACACCTTGAGAGTTGTCATTTATATCCTTTATATACCTACCTGCATGAAAACCTCAGGGTGTGAAAATTTCAATTTTTCGGTCAGTAATCAGTGATATAGAAACAATGGGCACTCATGTGTAAACCACTTTGTGCTTTAATTAGGCATCTTAAACAATTTTAAGGGGGAGGTTCCGGTTCCGGTTCCGGTCCCTCGTGACTGTGTGGATAACCAGAGTGAGCTAAGGGTGATCACCATGTGTAGACTGGGATACTTACAATTTTAGGGTAGGGATTAATTTAGGGGATTTTAATACCACTCCAGTTTTATTTAGTTTGTGTGGGGAGAAGGTTCCTGGTGTCTGACCTCCCTGGGAGTAGTGCATGGTCTGAGCTTGGCCAACTTTTGTTTTCTTAGGTTTTTTCTTTTTTTTTAACAATTATTTTTATTCATTTTCCAATTTTTCTCCCAGTTTTGGAATGTCCAATTTTTAAACCTGGCTCACCTCTGCAAGCTCCGAACTAACTCGGGAGAAACAAAGACGAGCACTTGGGTCCTCCGAAACGAGTGTCGTCAGCCGTCTGCTTTTTTTCACTCTGCAAGCCTGCCATGCAGCCATATTCAGAACTTACAGCGTTGGAGGACCACGCAATTCTGAATCGTGTACAGGTCGGCCTGCAGGCGCCTGGACAGCCACAGGGGTCGCTGGTAAGCGGTATGCCAAGGACTCCCCAGCCGAACTAACCGCTACCCTGCTCCGGGTAGTGATTGGCCAATTGTGTGCCACCCCCTGGGAACTCCCATCCACGGTCGGCAGTGGCATAGCTTGGATTTGAACCGGCGATCTCCAAGCTATAGGGCGCGTCCTGCGCTCGGGAGCCCATTTCTTAGTTGTTTTTGTACAGTTTTTGTTTTTGCCTTTTTGTATATATTCATGTACTATTTTGTATATATCCTCCTGCACTAGGGCTACCATGCTGGCCACAAACCACTGCAACTGCACCTTTGTAAATAATAAAACCTGGACGCCTGTGCAGCATTTCAGTCACACACCCTCTGTGTCTCTCTCGTCTCTCAGCGGATACCCACACAGTAACAGTACACCCCTGTTACACCCAGTTTCTCCCAAAATCTATAATGCACAAAAACTGAATTGACTTGAGATGAAACTTACAATGGGAAACATTGATCAAGGATGACTGATGTTGGGTAATAATGCCTGTAGCCTACTGTCTCTATTTATCTTGGAGCAAAGATTATTGTATTCTTGCTGGTACACTGGGTGGATAGACATTCCTTCATAAATCACAAAACAGTCATTACTCCATTATGTCAAACAATTATTTTGGCAAGTACATAAAAGCAAAGAAACAAATCAGTCTCATTTTTAATAAAATGTGATTTAATTTGTAAATGTTTAACACTTGAGTAGTTTGCTTTAATTAATTAATTAAGCCTAAAATAAGTGTAAAATATAATTATCACTGATTACACATGTTATTAATAATATGTAAAATATGTATTCCTCACCCTTTAACAGCAGTATACATGTGTGCATTTATGAATACTGTAGCAATACAAGCATTATTGAGCAACTTAGTGCAGTTCTGAAACATCACATCTTAAGGGTTAGGGTTAGGGTTAGGGTTCTTCTTCTTGTTCAGAATAAGTTTGTATATAATTTTTTGTTTCACTCATCATGTTGTGGTGACTTTTTAGAAGTTTAAAGCATTCATGTAGCACCAAAAGTGCTCTCAAACATGTCTTCTTTCAGTTCATACTATACCAGAGTGCAACCAAGAACCTGTCCCCCTGGAACACTCTGTTCCCTTGGAACACTCTGTCCTGAGTGAATGTAAGAAATACATCAGTGAGAAATACCACCTTGAGTAAATTGAAGTAAGCCCATTAAAAAACATCTAAATAAAAACAGTCATGTGATTCATTTGATGATAATCAATGAAATTACTTCATCAGATATTTAATTTATGGATTTCTATTTTAGTTTTATATTGGTGTGGCAGGGTACCTCGCCCCTGTGCGTAGTTTGTGTTTTATGTTGTCTGTTATATGTATTGTTGTAGTGGTGCACGAAGTGTGGGTTATGTAGCACAGGTGATGTAAAATGTACTGTATATATGTAATTAGGCACAGGAATTGCACAATCACGTCACATGCAGATTAAAGTGGGTGTATGTATGGGGGCACGGGTAGTGCACAATTAGTTCATGTGCAGACTGCTGAGATTCAACTGAATGACTGATTAGCAATCGAGTCTCAGCTGCACAAAAGAGTGAGTGTTTCACGCACAGAGGGTTGGGTGTACAGCGAGGAGGTACGGGAGAGAGAGGAGAGAAGACCACACAAAAAGATAATTGCTACTCGTGTTGAAATATCTCAGCACGATACTTGTTTGTTTAGTATTTTGTTTGTCTGTTTATTTGCTTTGGCCAACGTGCCATTTTGTTTTGTTTGTTCTTTTTTGTTTAAATCTTTTATTTACAATAAACCGGAGCAACATCGCATTTCACCCACAAATCCTGTCTGTCTACTTCCTGGCCTGACGTCACCACCAGCCAGCCTGTTCACATTTGGTGTTAGAGTAGGATAAAAGCACCTCCAAGACTAAGGCCAAAATAAATATTGCAGTTGCAATTTTTTTTTTTAAACTGGGTCTCTGAAGGAAAAATAAATGACATACAGACCTGGTTCTTTAATCAGGTGTGGCAGGAGGATGAGGGGGCACCCCAGTCTCCAGTGACCGAGGGAGAGTCGCAACAGTCTCCAGAGATAGAAGGAGACTACCTGCTGCTCCCGCCTCCACCGCTAGAGGGAGACTGCCTACTGCTCCCACCTCCACCGCCAGAGAGAGACTGCCTGCTGCTCCCACCTCCACCATTAGAGGGAGACTACCTGCTGCTCCTGCCTCCACCGTTAGAGGGAGACTACCTGCTGCTCCCGCCTCCACCGCCAGAGGGAGACTGCCTGCAGCTCACACCTCCACCTGCAGAGGGAGACTGCCTGTTGCTCCCACCTCCACCACCAGAGGAGCTGAAGCTACCTCTCAAGGATCAGCTCCTGCTATCGCCTCCCAAGGATCAACTCCTGCCCGAGCCTGCAACGCCTGCATCGCCTAGGGCTGCCAAGCCTGCATCACTTGGGGAGGACTGCCTGCCATCGCCTGGGGAAGCCTGATTGCCAACGCCTGGGGAGGCCTGCTCGCCATCGTCTGGGGAGGCTTGTAAACAGTAAACAGTATAGCTTATTGAAAAATGAGCAAATTGTTTACAACAAATAGAACCTTGTTTGAGGGATTCTATTTTTCGTTTCGTGGATCCATTTATAAGTGGGATAACACAATCTAGAAAGACACAGTTTGGAATACCAGAGAGAAGGTCATTGCAATAGTCTAATCTGGAAGTTATAAAGGCGTGAATCATGTACTGAGAGAAAACGTCTGAATTTAGCGATGTTTCGTAGATGGAAAAAAGACATTTAAGTTACATTCTTAATGTGAGTTTCAAATGAAAGATCAGTCAAAAATTACACCCAGATTTTTGGTCTCTGGCTTTGGCTCAATGGGGTTGCTGTCCTGTCTACAGACACATGGGTTTATGCTCTCATGTTGCTTTTTAGAACCCAAAACTATGACCTCTGTTTTATCAGAATTTAGCATTAAAAATGTGTTGACATCCATATCTACGAGACAGATAGTTAGGGTATTTTGAATTGTGTGTCATCAGCATAGCAATGGAAATTTATACAGTGTCTACAGACAACACCGTCCAGGGGAAGCATATACAAGGCAAAACAGAATAGGACAGAGCCCTGCGGAATGCCACACGAAACTACAGATAAGGAGGATTCCTCCTCAATTTGGACATATTGTAGCCTATTTGATAGGTAGGATTTAAACCAGGATAGGACAGAGCCTGACAGTCTTACCAGGTTTTTAAAATGGTCAATTAAAACGAGATGGTCAATTGTATCAAAAGCTGCACTTAGATCTAGAAGGATTAGGACAGAAGCAAGGTCTGAATAAGAGGATAATAGAACATCATTTAATACTTTGACGAGGGCCGTTTCAGTACTGTGACCAGGACGATAGCCTGACTGAAATTTCTCATAGATGTTATGGGCTGCAAGGAATTAATGTAATTGATTAGCCACAATTTTGATAGGAAGTGGAGATTAGAAATAGGCCTATAATTGTTAAGGACTGCGTGATCCAAAGAAGGTTTTTTAAGCAGTGGTTTTACCACTGCAATCTTAAATGAATTTGGAACAATACCGAAAGAAAGGAAGCCGTTAATAATATTTAGAATATAAATTTCAATTATAGAGAGTATTTCCTTTAATAATTTAGTAAGAATAGGATCTAAAGAGCAAGTAGTAGATTCTGACTTCATAACTAGATAAGTTAAATCTAGTTGGCTCATTAAAGAAAAAGATTCAAAAATGTATTCTAGTGTCGCAGGACTCAGGGAAATAGCAATGTCAGTAACAGTGTTTAAATCATCTGAATTGGCCACAGTTACCTGGTTTCTTATCTCAGTGATTTTATCTTTAAAGTGATTCATAATGTCATCACAACTTGCTTTAAGGCTCTTTCTGCTAATTAGTACGTTGAGCGATAGTGTTAAAAAGAAAATATGGATTACTTTTATTAGTTACTATTAAATTTGAGTAGTAGGCGTACCTGGCAGAGGACAGTGCAACCTTGTAAGTCTCAACACATAAGACAGTTAAGAAACCTGTAATTTTGTGTCTTTCCACCTACGTTCTAATTCACTGCATTTTTGGTTGAGTATATGAGTTGTATCATTGAACCAAGCGAGGATTTAAAAAAAGGCTCTCCGTTTTCAGTGGAGCTATGATCTGTAAAATGTTCATTAAAGTAGTGTTGTAATTTTCTAAGATTTTAATAAAATGTTCCTGGGGGTAGACTTTGGCTAAAACCAGATGATGCAGTAACATTAGTGGAGGCTTGTAACAGGGTGAAGTGTTGCATGTGTGGGTAGTCACTGGAAAATACTGACAGACACAGAGCATTGGTGTTGATACGCCGCTCAGGCGTGCAGATTTAATTTTAACACAGAGCTGACACTAGGGTACCAGCGATGGTAGACCTAGTGTCACATTTAATAAAGCAATAAAAACAAAGAAACAAAAGCTAAAAATAAAAGTTTGCCACACAAAATGACGAGCGCTAGTCCCACTAAAAGGAACGTCCCGCTCCAGGAACCTACTACTCTACGGTAACCCTCTTTATACTGTTTTGGGATCCACCTCCCCTAAGCTGACCTACTTCTGTTGTGTTATTTCTGAAGTCCTGGCCTCGCAGCGACTCCGGGCCATTCTGACGGTCCTGGCTGGGCAATCGCCTTCACAGGCCCTGTCTTGCAGTTAAAGGGCTCTGTGCTAGCAGTTCCCGCAGAGCGGACGCTTCCCTCCTGGATGTAAACAAACACTCTCACTCAGCGCCCGTCTGTACAGCAATGGCCTTGCAGCAGCCCCGAGCTGTAGCGCAGCCGCTTTTTGAACTCTGCGCAGCACCCCCAGGCACGCCCCCCAGCCAATCCAGACCTCCCGATCACTTTAGCTCAGGGCTAGCCTGCCACTCAACTGGTTGCAGCTGATTTTCTACAGGCACACACTTGCGCAGGAACCAGCGACCCGGTTCCCTGTCGCAAGGCTTCTCCTTGTGGTGTCTCTTTTCATCAAAAGGTGCGCCCATTTGGTCAGGGTGGAGGTCTAGCCACAATTTATGGTAAATTTAGCTTTCACTTTGAAAGTTTAGATGGATACTCATCATTTGAAATTCTATCTTTTAATGTTCAAACTCCAGTTCAGCTTGTAGTGATTTATAAACCTCCTGAACCTTATTCCTTGTTTTGACAGAGTTTACCGAACTCTTATCAACTCTTGCTATCAAGCATGATGGAATTGCGATTTTGGATGATTTTAATATCTAATCTAATATAATAATACTGTTCTGTCCAGACTCCCAAAAATCGCAAACCAGAAACCACTGACACAGAGAAAGACTTCCTTGCCATCCAGCCTCAAGAAGTTGGGGTTAGCGGTTTGGGGGTAAAAGAAAGTGAATTTAACAGCTGTAGTTGCCGAATAAACTGAAGTTCGGGGAAAGTAATCCAGAAGAGGGTGGTGTGTTAACCAAGTTGCTCAATCCGGATGGCAGTACATGCTGGAAAATAATTCTGCTGGGGAATATAGAGACAAGGTCTGGCCATGGAGAAAGATAGAGACACTGTTGCTTCATTCAGAAAAAGGAGCAAGTAGCAAGCCTTCACGGATGTTTGAATATTTCATTCAATCTCTTTTAATGAACCTGCTGTAATTACTTTGAAATAAATTGTAAACGAGACATAAAAGAAATACATTACAAATTCATTTTTTGTTAATAGTAAACATTTTACTGAAACCAAAAGAAAGAAAAGAAAACTTCATCCATGTTATCCATGTGAACTGAATTGTTTAAGGAGCTGAATCGCTGTGTTAAAAGCAGATTTGTGAATGAAGTTTGTCTATATTAGCTAGAACAGCTAATAGGGTCTGTTCATATTTTTTGTTGCAAGTAAAGAAGGGACTGTGTATATATCGTATTTACTTGAATTTAAGTCAAACTTTTTTGAACAAATTAAGTTCATATTTGAGGGGGAGGGACTTGGATTTGAGGGGGACTTGGATTCAGGGTTAAATTGTAGGGCAGCAGTGTGGAGTAGTGGTTAGGGCTCTGGACTCCTGACCGGAGGGTCGTGGGTTCAATCTCAGATGGGGGACACTGCTGCTGTACCCTTGAGCAAGGTACTTTACCTAGATTGCTCCAGTAAAAACCCAACTGTATAATTGGGTAATCGTATGTAAAAATAATGTGTAAAAATAAATTAATAAAAAAATAATAATAATAAATAAAAAATTGTATGTAAAAATAATGTGATATATTTGCTAAGAAATAAATAATAATAATTGTATGTAATTCAGGCTGCTTGCATTCTCTGGCAGTGCACTGGTAGAGGTGTGAGAACAAGGAGGGGACAGTGCATGAGGAGTAGTGTGTGTGGATCAAACTGCTGTGTTGAGAATGTGTGAAGAAGTGACTAGAATAAAAAGTAAATAAGTCTGCCTAATTAGAACCAGGACTGTTAACAAAGTATAGGGCATTCATGTTTTGTTTTTTTTGGTCTTTGTATTTGGGGGCGACATAAATTCGAAGAAAACTTGGTTAGCATTCTGCATTCAAAAAACAGGGACTGTTTAGGATTTCTCTTTTTCGAGTTACTGGGGATTTTTTCTGCAAATGCTTTTGGGATTTTCGTTTTTCTTTTTGGGAAATGGACTGTGCCACTGGATCTAATTTATTTTATTAAAAAGGGGTTAAAAGACTGAAATACCAAAAGGAGAAGATATTACTGTGTAATTTGCTCTGGAAAATACTGTTAAACTGTTATTGAATGTTGTCACAAAGGAGGTGCTGATTGATTATTTGTCAAACTATTGGAATACCATAAAGTCATACATGCCAACATTCATATTGGAAAAACATATTGTTTCCTCCCTGCTGCTGCTATATGATTTGATGTGTATGATTTAGAGTAAAATGTGGGAGCCAGCAGAAAATGTTTATGTCAAGCATGTGATAGTATTGCACTCAGTACTGTAGTTGTCACTTGAGTATCAATGCATGTCATTACATAGGATCTCAGTTGGGGTATTTGATAAAGCCCTCTATGTTAGGTTGACACAGTAAATGGCAATTGCAAGTAATTAGGAGGCTGATACTACCGAAAACCGTAACGTCTCTGTTAACATTAGCCACATTACCCATTGATAGATTTCACTTTGTTTATAAGATAGTTGTGTTTTTTGAACATCAGCCGAGCTTGGCACTCAAATTTGACTTTCCTATAGTTCAAAATATGTTATATGCCAACAGCTCTAACAGCAACTCTTTGTTATGTGTACGCGTGGGAAGACCTGGCACAAATTACTCTGGCCTTTTTAACCCCTTAGCCAATTTGCGCTGTTGTTAATGAAAACAGTGTTTCCATGGATGAAAAGGTAAGATTTTGGATTCTGGAAATATTTTGTTTGAAATTGTTACTTAATTCTTTGTGTTTTCCAAATTAAGTGTTCTAAGCAGAATTTGCCCTACGGCAGGCCACTGACCAGTTTGGACATGGCAAATACCAGCAGCAATGATTTATTTGCGGTCAATGAAAGCATCCTGTACTTAATCAGCCAGCAGTTGCTAACATTTAGTTTCCTTTAATCACTTAGCTAACTGTTAAGGCTCTAGCCATTGGCAGCAGTGGAAAAAAGAATAGTTGTCTTATGATAATGTCATGATTTATCCTGATCCAGAGTATGCTGCATTAAGTAATTGCCCATTACGTTATTGTAACATTCTTGTGTGTGAAAGGCTCCTCTCCTACATAAATAACATGATTATATTTCAGATGTTATCAAGGCTGAGGTAATGCTTTACAAATAGAATAGTTGTTTATGAACTAATATTAAATTAACTATTTGATTTGTACACAATTTAATTATTAATTGTAATATTGTTTGTTTTTAAAAATGTTGGTCCAAGTCTTCTAAAAAATGGAAAAAGCTTATTTAAACAATCTCTAACTTCATTTTAGGTGTTGACATGGTCTTGAAATATATTATTTTAATCTTTAAATCTTGCCGTTGCACTTTCCAAATTTTCATGAAATGTAATAACTTTCAAACATCAGGGCATTGAAAGACGGCATTTTGCAACATTATAGCGGCTGCTTTAAACTTAAAAAAAGGTCAACAAATGGAGCCTTGTTAAATGTCTTTACCCAATTTATACAAATGAAAAATCCGAATGCATTTTTATTTAAATTTACATTTACCTTATTAATTGTATGAACATGACCTTACAGAGGCAGTAGCTAACAAAATAATTCTGCATTCATAACTCTTACCTGTTGAGCATGTCCATTCTGTATATAAGTATAGGTTTAAAATGTGCAGAAACACATGTTATAGCAAACATGTATTATCATTTTATAACATGACATGGCACAACACTAGGGTAAAGACAGTAAAAGAAAGTGCTTTGCCTTTCAGGAATAAGTTGCTGCCACACTTCTGCAGTGTCATCAGGGTCAAAGTATCTTGCTTGATGTCAAACCCTGTCAGTCATTAGGGGAAGCAGCATAGGTTTCTTTCAAAACTACACATTTGAGACCTACATAGTGAAAAGATGTGCCTTTCTGTTACAGCTTTGTATGAACATAAAACCACCACACTACTGTACACAATTCCCAAAATGTGAGTCCAAAAGCTTGGCCGACATTAAGCTAAACTCAAGGCAAGCGTGTTGGGCTTTTATTACAGAAAAACACAACTTTCAAGGTAAAATATTGATTGCATTTATGTTTATAGTACATCTGGTCGCATCTTGCTGATGCACTATGGAATTTATCAGAGGGTTACCGATAGGAGCGTATTAATTTAATATAGTAATATAGATAGCTGGGTGACTATTCCAAAAAGGAACACACATGTTTTTTCAACTAACTTGCTTGATTTTTTTGAGGATGCAACATCGATAGTGGATAATTGCAAAGCATACGACATGGTTTATTTAGGTTTCCAGAAAGCTTTTGACAAAGTCCTGCATAAAAGATTAATTCTCAAACTGAACGCAGTAGGGATTCAAGAAATGCATGCACATGGATTAGGGAGTGGTTAACATGTAGAAAACAGAAAGTACTGATAAACCTCAAAATGGAGCGAGGTAACCAGTGGTGTACCACAGGGATCAGTATTAGGTCCTCTGCTATTCCTAATCTACATTAATGATTTAGATTCTGGTACAGTAAGCAAACTTGTTCAATTTGCAGATGACACAAAAATAGGAGGAGTGGCAAACACTGTTGCAGCAGCAAAAGTCATTCAAAATGTTCTAGACAGCATTCAGAATTGGGCAGACACATGGCAAATGAAATTTAATAGAGAAAAGTGTAAAGTATTGCACGCAGGCAATAAAAATGTGCATTATAAATATCATATGGTAGATACTGAAATTGAAGAAGGGAAATATGAAAAAGACCTAGGAGTTTATGTTGACTCAGAAATGTCTTCATCTAGACCATGTGGGGAAGCTATAAAAAAGGCCAACAAGATGCTTGGATATATTGTGAGAAGTGCTGAATTTAAATCAAGGGAAGTATGTTAAAACCTTACAATGCAATAGTAAGAGCTCATCTAGAATACTGTGTTCAGTTCTGGTCACCTCGTTACAAAAAGGATATCGCTGCTCTAGAAAGAGTGCAAAGAAGAGCATCCAGAATTATCCCTGGTTTAAAAGGCATGTCGTATGCAGACAAGCTAAAAGATTTGAATCTATTCAGTCTTGAACAAAGAAGACTACGTGGCGATCTGATTCAAGCATTCAAAATCCTAAAAGGTATAGACAATGTCGACCCAGGGGACTTTTTTGACCTGAAAAAAGAAACAAGGACCAGTGGTCACAAATGGAGATTAGATAAAGGGGCATTCAGAACAGAAAATAGGAGGCACTTTTTTACACAGAGAATTGTGAGGGTATGGAACCAACTCCCCAGTGATGTTGTTGAAGCTGACACCCTGGGATCCTTCTAGAAGCTGCTTGATGAGATTCTGGGATCAATAAGCTACTAACAACCAAACGAGCAAGATGGGCTGAATGGCCTCTTCTCGTTTGTAAACTTTCTTATGTTCTTATGTTCTTATGTATGAACACTCTTTATTATTAAGCACTAAGCAGAACATTGTTATCATCGGTATGCACATGTCACAGTAAGACATACAAAAAATGTAACATCTACACACCTGCAACTTGTTTTGGATATAACAATGAAAATGAAATACTAACAATCATGAATCGTTATACAATAAGCATTGCTGTTTTCACAAGTCAACGGTAAAATGTCTTAACTCTTAATATTATCTTAAAATTATTAACAATGTGGCTGCAACTTATGTATCATGAAACCAAAACTGATGTCATTATGTTTTGAAAAATCGGTATTCTTAAAATGTACAACTTAAAAAAAGTACAGTATTGAAAAACTATTACTGCATACTTCTTATATTATTTTTAAGTTAATAACAGTACCTGTTTTGCAGGAAGCCATTCTGCTTTTACAAGTATATACACTGAGTGTACAAAACATTAGGAACACCTTCCTAATATTGAGTTGCACCCCTTTTTGCCCTCAGAACAGCCTCAATTCGTCGGGGCATGGACTCTACAAGGTGTCAAAAGCGTTCCACAGGGATACTGGCCCATGTTGACTCCAATGCTCCCCACAGTTGTGTCAAGTTGGCTGGTAGTGGATCTCTACTCCGAATAGCTCGTTCCATCTCATCCCACAGATGCTCAATTGGATTGAGATCTGGTGACTGGGCAGGCCACTGCAGTAAGCTGAATTCACTGTCATGTTCGTGGAACCATTCCTGGACAATCCTAGCCTTGTGGCATGGGGCATTATCCTGCTGAAAAAATCCATTAGCAGATGGATACACTGCTGCCATGAAGGGATGCACCTGGTAGGCAATGGTGTTCAGATATCCTGTGGCATTCAAACGTTGCTCCACTTTTATCAAGGGGCCCAATGTGTGCCATGAAAACACACCCCACACCATCACACCACCAGCACCAGCCTGCAATGTTGACACATGGCATGATGGATGCATGTACTCATGTGGTTTTCTCCATAACCTAGTCCTTCCATCAGCGTGAAACAACAGGAACCGGGATTCATCAGACCAGGCAATGTTTTTCCAATCCTCCAGTGTCCAGTGTTTTCGTTTCTTAGCCCACTGCAACCGCAGTTTCTTGTTTTGCTGAAAGAAGTGGAACTCTGTTAGGTCGTCGGCTGCCATACCGCATTCGTGTCAAGGTACAACGAGTTGTGCATTCTTTTATGGGTCTTTCGGCACCAATGTTGTACTGGACTGTCAGTTGACTAACTGTAGCCCGTCTGTTGCTCTGCACAATTTGTGTCAGCCTCCTTTGGCCTCTTTCATCAATGAGCCATTTTCGACCACTGGCCTGCCATTGGCTGGATGTCCTTTGGGTGGTGGACCATCCTTGATACGCACGGGAAACTGTTGAGCGTGAAAAACCCAGCAGCGTTGCAGTTCTCTTTTGTCTTGGCCATTTACCCTCTGAATGGCACACATACACAATCCATGTCTCAATTTTGTCAAGGCTTAAAAATCCTTCTTTAACCTGTCTCCCCTTCATCTACACTGATTGAAGTGGATTTAACAGGTTACATCAATAAGGGATCATAGCTTTCACCTGGATTCACCTCATCAGTCTATTTCATGGAAAGCGTAGGTGTTCCTAATGTTTTGTACACTCAGTGTATATAGTGTTTTAAATTATAGTTTTTTTATTTATTATTAGTTTGACTTGTTTAGTTATAGTTTATATAGTTTTTTAGCGAAAGCTAAACATGGCAACGTACATGGTCTTTCTATAATGAGCAAGTTGTAGTTTTGAAGTTGAAGTTGGTTCGGAGGATTTCGAAACCAGTGACAGTGATGCTAACTTATCACTCAGCGATGATGATGAAGAGGATGTGAAGCCAAGAACAGTACAAACTGTACAAACAGAAGAGCATGCAGCTACTTTACAGGTAAGCCAGCTGCAAACGGGAAGCTGTTTAGTTTGAAATGGCAGTGCTGTGACGAAATACTATCAAAACACAGCACTGGGTACAGGCAATGCGGCAGGCATTGCCTGTGCAAAGTAGCTGTGTACATGCATTTGTGACTATCCCTCCAACACAAGCAAAGCAGACACTGTAAAAAAGGTACAGGGTCTGCTACGAAAATGAAAACAAAAGAAAAGACAAAAGAAACATGTGCAGTGGTTGGCAACCCCGGGTTCTGTTGTATTGAACATTTCAATAAATGGCACAGAGCAAGTCGATACTGGCACACGTTTTGATGTTGTTTGATTTTTATTTGATAATTACTGTTTACTGATTATTATTGTTATTATCGTTGTTAGCAGCGTTTTTGTTTTCATTGTTAAAAGAAAAAAACATTTTTATCTCTATTGAACATGGGTATGTAGTACACAGCAGCATAAAGGGTGAATTAAAAACACAGTTTAAGTCATTTATTTGTGTTTTATTTATCATATGTTAACATTTTATAGCAATTACAGGTTTGAAAACATTATTATATTATTTTCAAAATCTGGTACCCGGGAAGGGGTTTCATTTTTACATCTGGAGTTGAAGTGGTTAAAGAGGGGGAAGCAATATATGCTTGGGTTTGTCACAAAGGCAACAACAACCTATTTTTTGGCAAGACAGTGCATATCTTTTTTTTTAAGTAAAACAAAACATTTTTTATTCTTTGCTGCCCCTGAACAGCTGATTTATACACCATACTCTGCAGTAACTTCTTATTGAAAAAAGCAAATAAATTGGTATAAAGGCTTTGAGTTAAAATGTTCAAATGTCAGCCAGTTTCAACTACAAAAGCCAGCTACATAACCTTCCTTTAGATTGATATGTGGAAACTTGGCTCATCAAATCCAGATACCAAAGTGACAGGCAGTACTGGAACATGACCTATGCCCATCCCATAAAGATGGCCAGCATACAGTAGAATGTTAAGAAAACAAGTATTCATTTAGATCCTGTTCTTCAGCACTAAATCCCTGTAAGGTATGAAACAAAATAATGGAAATTCCTCAAATTCTTGATAAGGCAGTGATTTAAAATGTTTTGCATCATAATCTCATATCTTACTGGCAGGTTGCTCCTAAAACAAATTTCTCAGTTATCAAAACAAAAGCATAGCCTCAGGACTCAAAAGGTATTAAAATATTTTAAACTGCTTATTCCTTAAACTTCTTTTCCATACCCTGGATTGATAATACTCTGATGACATAGATCTCAAATTAGCCAGTTATTCAATCTTCTCTATCTCGGTTAAATAGTTAGTAGGACTTAATATATAACTCACAAGAAGAAAGACCTGGAAACTGATACAGCTAATGTAGAAAAAAACAGGGTTGAATCCTGATTACAAAATACTAAACAATTGAAATAGTGGATTTCAGATAATGTTATTGTTTGGACAATCTTGCATTATTTAAACTGCAAGGGGAAAACACTTATTTTGGAATGATAGGGTCCATAAAATATTATTTTCTTTTTCAAATGTCAATGAAAATAATAATAATAAAAACAGGCATAAACACACCTCCTGCACACCTGTATGTGTGTATGTATAGGCATTTAGCCAAACAACTGAGATATTGAAGGATTTTGGTCAAATTACAACAATTTTTTATAATAATTTGGCTAATTGTGTAAAAGTTGTAGCCATTTGGTGAAGGATCCTGGCACTACAGTGAGAGGAGAGGCCACTCCACATATTATTATTATTTATTTCTTAGCAGACACCCTTATCCAGAGCGACTTACAAGATATCACATTATTTACATACAATTACCAATTTATACAGTTGGGTTTTTACTGGCGCAATCTAGGTAAAGTACCTTGCTCAAGGGTATAGCAGCAGTGTCCCCCACCTGGGATTGAACCCACAACTCTCCCGTCAAGAGTCCAGAGCACTAACCACTGCTCCACACTGCTGCACATAACCGTTGTGACCTCTCCAACAGCCCGGGCCTGTTCTCTAATAATGATCTTTCCTATGGTGCATGTTTATAAATCTCCCTGAAATTCACACCATATCCTGGTATATATGTACATCTGTGTGTGGAGCGGCAAGCTGGCTGCGGGTATGTTATATACTATAAAGTATAACGTGTATGAGTAGCCTGACTCTGGTTGTGCAATACACTGTATATCTGTCTATGTTAAATCACTTGTACAGTATATGATGACCACATTTAGATCTGTTGAATGGTCTTTATAAACAGATTTGACTGTATAATCTATGCATCTCAACACAAAGAGAGATCAGTGTAGATTTAGAAGGAAATTCTACCACCAACAGGCCAGAGTTTATGGTTACAGTACAGAGGAACCTGCACTTACAAGTTATTGTGTGAGGCAATAAACAGAAATTCTCTTCAGTTTCAGAGGCGACAGGAAACTGTGGACACCTGGTGGTCATTTTTCAATATACTTAATTCCAGATAGTTAGATTCCAGTTTCTCTCCCAGATTGATCTTCTTTTTTTGTTAATTAAAGAAATGTTTGAAAAGGTAGTTCATCACACATTAAAGATATCTCACGTGTACGAGATAGGTAAATTCACAGTGTAATACGTTTGTTAAATGATAAATGATAGCATCCACATGATTTATAGAGCCATATGCTTCTCAATGTTCAGAAGACAGAAACTAAAGTGTTAGAAAAAGACAGATGTTAATGAAGCAGTACATAGCTAATTTAAAGGAGTCTTGTTGATTATTAGAGAAGTAGATGGCTGGTCCTGATTTTAAAAAGGGAATTTTGCAGACTTTTGCTTATACCTATTAAAATAGGCTCAGTAAAACTGGACTTACAGTAATTATTGTATACAAGAAAATCAAGGAAGACGCACACTTTCATTCAGTAGTTTTTACGACCATTGTAAGAGCATAGAAATTACAGCTTTTCTTAGAACATAAAAAGATAGGAGAACACACAAATACATGTAGGTTGAATACACATCATTGCCGTGAGAACTTCTGAACCAGTTGAATAATCTCAAGTGTGTGTTTGAAACACACTTGAAGATTAATTGGAGGTCACATGGTTCGAACTTACTAGAAAACAAGAATTGCTTTCTCGGGAAAGGCGTCAAGATTCAAGACAGTATCTAAACAAAAGACCTGTAATGAGACTGTCACAAGTGACATATTTCTGTAGCTGGGTTTCTCTTTATTAGTTGCACTTATTATTAGTTAATTGAAATGTTGCACTTTAAATTGAATGATTTCTTTTTTTTTTTTTGTTTTTAATTTAGTCGTTGCCAATTATTTTTATTATTTTCTCCCCAATTTGGAAATGGCCAATTATTTTTAGGCTCAGCTCACCGCTACCACCCCTGCGCTGACTCGGGAGGGCGAAGATGAACACACGCTGTCCTCCGAAGCGTGTGCCGTCAGCCGACCGCTTTTTTTCACACTGTGGACTCACCATGCAGCCACCCAAGAGCTACAGCGTCAGAGGACAACGCAACTCTCGGGCAGCTTACAGGCAAGCCCGCAGGCGCCCAGCCAGACTGCAGGGGTCGCTGGTGCGCGGTGAGCCGAGGACACCCTGGCCGACCTAACCCTCCCCCCGGGCGGCACTCGGCCAATTGAGCGGCGCCCCCCGGAAGCTCCCGTCCTCGGTCGGCAAAGGAATAGCCTGGACTTGAACTCGCGACGTCCAGACTATAGAGTGCATCCTGCACTCCACGTGGAGCGCCTTTACTGGATGCGCCACTCGGGAGCCCCAGGTCTAGGGTTTTTAAAAGTTCGAATAAATGTACACGTTTTTGCGAATTATACCCATTTCCATTGAGCTTGTCGCATATTTTTTTTAATCCGTAAACTTTTAGCGAATAAATCCACTGCCATGGAAACATAGCCACTGCCGTGAATTTTAAAGAAAGTTTCAGCGATTTTCACAGGGCCTTAACTATACAGCCCAGCACAGCATTTATAATGTTGACCGACAGCTTTTTAAAATAATAAAGCACTGTTTTTTTTTCTGAACTTTGTGTGGACATTCCCTTTCTGCACTTCACCGCTCACATCCTGACAACCATATACTTAGCTTTGTTTGTATGTTAATGAGGGAGCAGGCACAATTAGTGTGACATTACAGGTCTGTCACCCATGGAGGGATGGGATTGGTAAGGCAGGATTATTATTTTGACCTGTTAGCTGCCTTGAGGTAGGGGAAAGCCCCAAGAGTATTGTGTCATAGGCAACAAAAGGCTACTTTGTACTGTGTTGTTGCACATATAACACATTACAGTATACCAATCAAACACAATAACTACGTTAACACTGGGTAAGCAAAATGAATACTCATTGTATTGACTAAATCAACGTTTCCCAAAGTGGGGGTCACGATCCACGGGTTTCTGATGGGTCGCCAAACAATCTAAAAAATATGACGTTCAGTACACATGGTTAAGATTTTTTTTCACTATACAACGTCTTGTGCTTATATTCAAAATAAATATAATTTGCGTACATATCATTAGCAGTAATCATGTAAACAATGTATTGTTTTATCACCTTCTGCTTTAAATATGAACCAAAAAAATAAAGCATAAGGTAACATTTTATGTGTGGTGTGACAGGGTGGCTGGGTGGACAGACTCGGAGCCAGTAAAACTGCAGTTTAAGGGCTGCTGCGCAGGTTTATTAAACAAAAATAAGAAAACAAAATGCAGCTCACAGAGCAAAATAAAGGTTGTAACAAAACAATCATGTACCACAAAAATGAACAAACAAAAGAACCCTCACCTAAGCAGTGCTATCGCGGTGAGGTTTTCAAACAAACATTTCAGGAGCATGTATCTCTCTCCCTGTGGCCAGGGTTGATTGAGATACATGGCTACAGTCCTGTTGTCTGCTCAAAAACCTGGGCTGGCTGTCGTGTGAGAGAATGTTTGTAGAAGTGAATGTAATAATTTAACACTGAAACATTGGCTACTATAAACTTAGTGGTGTAGAGGATGGGCCAAGTATTTCTCAACTTTAACCCGGAGGTCAAATGTTTCCCACAAACCTTGTATGTGACCTAGTTCACCTGTGTGGCAATGACCTCCATGACCGACTTAGTTTGTGAGACACAGGGTGTGAAGGACAGATGGCTGCAGGTAATTAAATGAACAGTTTAACCTTGTTACAATCATCTGAGCTGAGCAAAACAAATTGTTTAACACTAGTATAAAGATAAAAGAGCAAGACGATGACTTGAAATCGGTACAAGTGTATTTGTTAACAATACCAGGGTGCATAGGAGGCCTAAGGGACTTTTAAATCACAATTTATAAAACAGGCGGACCAGTTCACCCCGGTAAGAAATAGGCCAATTTAGCCTGGGGCACTGCTAGGCTTAGAAAACAAAGTTTAATATCCTGAAACATATGTGTTCAGTATTATGGAAACCTTTTTCCCCTCTATCTTTTAAAATACTAGTTTGCTTTTTTACTGCTGTTTCAGCTTTAATTGCTTCACATAATTTCTATTTTCAAAACAAGCAACAATTTGCCTCCCTCTGTAATTTGTTTATTGCAATTACTGGAAGGGATCTATAAAAGCAACCTCCCTGAATGCTCTAAACTCATTGATGTTTGTTTCGATGCTGAAGGAAATGCATTAGGGACTGATGGTGACTGTACATTATCCAATCAGTTCCTGATGCAGTATCTGCGACATCAGAAAATCTCTCTCAGTGCTACCCTTCGCTTAGCTATATGACCATCTGTTCAGTACTTTAATCAAACAATACTATCAACTAATCAATTTAAAATGGAAAAGCTTGATGTACAGTCTGGGATTAGCCCCGTAAAAGGAGGAAGCTGCACTTAGGGATAAAAAAGAACAGACAGAGCTTTTAACTTGTGCATGTGATTTCATTAAAGAACGGTTCCTGAATTGCAGTGGCAGCTCTGTTCAGCATCTCCTTCCCCAGAATTCAGCTGACTGCCAGGCCTATCGATCGAGCAGTATGCGGAAATTGCTGCATTTAACATAACCTCAGTGACCACTGTGAGAAAAGCTATTCACTGCTCACAGTTGCCAGCTGAGATTATGCCAGATCACAGCCGTTGAGGTAAGCCTACAGGTGGGACCATGCCAGTTCAACCTCTTCTCTACATGCGTGGCACACCTCCACATAGGCGCAGGCTGTACCTGGCACACTGCATATCATTAAAAACATATTGCATCAATGTGCCAAAGCTTGTCCGAGGTTTCTGAAGCAACCTCCTTTGAGGTTTACGTGCTGGGCTCATTACATAAACTAATTCAGAGTCCTTAAACTTACCTACTTCAGTGGAGAAGTACTTTACTGAAAGGAATAAATAAATGAGTGCAACCTCTTCAAAACACATTTCGTTAAGTCTTTATGGTAAATGCCAGCATTTTCAAATTTGACTACGTATGAACTAGAATATTATTTCCAGTTGAATTACATGAAGTAATCTTTAATTCATGAGACAGTTCTTTAAATTAAGTGTTGTTTTTTTTTAAATAAACTACACACTTCACTTATTGGAAATTAGAATGTATTTATGAAATACTGATACCCATTTTTGAAAAGTTTTCTTCACTTTGTTTTTGCCTTCAAAATTATAATGTATAATAAGAATACCAACATCAATTTAAAGAGGTACAGGGGCTAAGGAGGCTATAATTAAAATGTTTGTTTTCAAAATTTTAATTGTGTACTTTCTGGTGTGATAATTCTAGATTACACAATTTTAACTACCTTTCTATGGTAAATAAACAATAAATCAACCATGATTTCTTCATGCTTATACTGTGCATTTTTAGCTTGCTTTCACTGTAAACATTGTGTTGAATTACATTGAGGATGTTATAAGCAACCATGTACTACAGCTTTCGCATTCATGTAGCCAGAAAAGCCACTTAACAAGACTTGACCCAGTAATATACATGGTTGAATCAGGGAAATTCTCAACAAAAAAGTGCAGGTACTCATATGCACAGCCAGATGTAAACATTAATAAAATTGAGTGAATTTCAGTGCTAATATATAAATACTTCTAAAATGTATAGATATTGGTACACAATAAACAAAGAAGCTGAACATACTGAAAGCTTTGTACCCTCTGCATGTATCACTCAGTCATGTACTGTAATATAACACTTAAGTTAAACCTTAAATGACTAGCATTAAGAAATATTACACTATTCAGTAACTGCTGTAGAGAGGGAGTTTTGTTTCAAGATATCTTAAAAAACAGGTGCTATTGTAAAAAAACTACAATTGTATAAAAAAAAAACAGTGCTATAAAAAAAAAAATGACACATGAAGGTTTAAGTCAAACAATGCACAATTGGGGCTGAATTTTGTAATGTAACAGGCACTACTATTAAAAATCAAAAATATGTGCCGGTACGTGCCTTGGCCATTTTAATCTCCATAGCATTCTCTGAAATCATCCCCATACTTTCCAGGCCCTGGGTACTCACCTACAACAGGACCTGGCCATGCTACATTGACAGCCTTGGATTAGAACAGATAGCCCTGTTATTTTATTGAATTGGAAGTCTTACACATGACATGCTGTACCTTCTTCCATTAATTGTTCATCATGGCGCGATCATCATTGCCGCACACTTTCAGGATAATTTCTTAAAACAGATTTGCTAGTCAGCAGAGCAAGTACTTAACTTAACACTCTACCACTCATTTAGCTTCCAGTTCTAAAACTGTAGATACTGCAGAGGCTGTTACAATCAGTTTAATTACCTGTATTTGTTTTAGTTT
This sequence comes from Acipenser ruthenus, assembly GCF_902713425.1. Taxonomy (NCBI): domain Eukaryota; kingdom Metazoa; phylum Chordata; class Actinopteri; order Acipenseriformes; family Acipenseridae; genus Acipenser; species Acipenser ruthenus. The sequence goes on along the minus strand of NC_081194.1, from coordinate 53,177,265 downwards.
AAATTTAACCACAGGTCTATTAACAGGTATTTCAAGTCCTATAGCCAGTACAGATGGAGTTACATTCCAGGCCAGTATTGGCTTTAGAAGTAATAACAGAGCTAACAACCAGAGTGCAATGGTTATTAAAGGTGTGATTTAAAATGTTACACCTAATTTGGTCAAATTGTTTAATGATTAATACAAAACTCCACCTAAGTTGATTCAGCTTTGGCTGACTGGACAAATTCCATAGTGTACTGTTCAGGTGATAAAAAGAATAATTACTGGGACACCAACCCCTATGAGATTCCTGCAAAGCTTTCGCTGCAGTGTGTAAACCGGTCACAGATTGTAGGATCTCTACAGGTGATTGTGAGATTTGGTAGAACTTCACAGTTGCCTGCAGAGATTACTCAGTCTGTAATCTTTTTATAGGTTGTGCTGCTGCTCGAATGAAGACATGCTTTTCAGCTCAGCTTTCCTGAAAAAACAAAATATAAAAAAGCACAACCCCCCTAACCCCCCCCCCAACATTACACACATTAACAAAATGTGATTAGATTCCTTGCCTATCTGTGTTAATGAAGTGCATATCTGTTAATAATGAGATGCAACAGGGTTATGTAACCTTCCTAATATATAATATCAGGAATAATTTATATAATATTAAAGCAATAAAGCACATTTAAAAGAATCAAGCAAATTTAAAGGCCTGTAATGTACAAATATAAATGTTACTAAACTTAATAAATCTGTACTTAAATGTAAACACAGTATGTATAGCTGTAGGATATCAATAGCATTTATGCTTACCTTAAAACTTCAATTATTCGTTTATTTACAATATTTGCAAGCAGACCCGGCACGTATTGGAGACCGGTGATTATTTGAGACTGGCGTTTATATTAGATCTCTAGCTTCACATGCTTCATGAGGTCATTGAGAAGCCGCTAACACACAACCTTCTAGCAACATCATAACTCAATTTAAACATTCCAGCAATTTTGTTAAAAGGTTGTGTGTCGGTGGGAACTAAGTAACAGTTTCGTTTTACATTGTATTGTACACCCTCAAGTATAAAGCGAAAGTATTATTACAGTCTATTTATATGCACTGGTTAACAAGGATATGGTATGCAAAACGCTGGAAAATGAACTAGCACAAGTACTAATTTGTATTTTAAGACATAATTAATAATAATAATAATAACAATAATAATAATAATAATAATAATAATAAATACAAACTTCTAAAATGTTCAAATGTTTTTTTAAAAATGAACAATAAAAGCAATAACTATCATTATCAAAAATAATGTAATGTACATTGTTAATACAACAAAACATGTTAAAATACACCAAGAGGTTTATATGTGGCCTACTTTCAGCACGCTTAAAATTATCAAAAGTTTTAATAATGTAATAACTGCATCAAACAAATATGCGTTACATGTAGGCCTACCTTAAATTACGTTTTCTATTATTACTAGTTCCTCAGCTTCAATGACAATGATAGAGACCCAGCTTTATTTACAATATTTGCCAGCAGACCCGGCGCGTATTTGAGACAGGCGATTATTTGAGACCCGGCAATTATTTGAAGTTTTACGGTAACTTAATTATATTTTCTATACTGGTATTCACAAGGATACATGTTTAATCTTTAATGTAAATAAACATGGTACAATTTTAATATGTGACAAATAAACAGTGCTTAACTTTACAACCAGACTGCTCATTGGAAGCGTGTCCATTGACAGTTAATTCCTGCTGGTTTGCAACAGTGGTCTCACAGTAACAGCTGGCACGTGTCCTCATCCAACACAGCCTCTGTAGGATAAAATATCTCCTATTGGTAAACTCCAACAGTTACCATGGTGACAGTTAACTAGTCCCATTGTTCTGTTCTGTCTTCTTAGTTTACCTGCAGGCCAGTGGGAGATGTTTCCTTAAAGTGAGATATTGACCCCTTGAACTTGCAGATATTGCAACAAATTGAGAGAGAGAAAAAGAGATGTGATGTATTTATTATATTTAGCTTGAAAACAGTTATAGTTTGTATATACATGCATCTTTGTATTACATTTAAAAAAAATTACAAGCCTTGCTTTACCCAATTTTACAACCAAAGCAAAACCTTTCACTATTTTATTAGCATGATTTCCCCAAATCATAGCAAAGTGGACCCCAGCCCTTTACTATCACACATCAGCATTTACAACAATAACATTGTCATGCTTGCAACAATCTTAACATATGATATACTGTCTGCTGGTGTATTTATACTTTTCCAGGACACTATTGAAAAATGAGATGTAACCTCCCTTGGTAAACCATTTAATAAATTATAATGTATTACTAAAAAGCCACAGTTGAACAGTACACAATCTTATCTGGATTATTTCAACTTTACGATGTAGGATATACAAAGTCATTGCGGTAACACTGCAGGGAGTGGTCTGTCCCAAAAGAATGATTTTGATCAAATTGAGCACCCAGCACAAGCGTAATCCAACACAATGTCTTTGCGCTACACCAATCACTGCCGAGTAGTGAAATCTGATACCCAATCGTGAGCCAGTAACGTTCCCTTTAAGAAGCAGTTTGCGCTGGCGCCAGGACACTCAGCAATGTTGAGTCGAGAAAAAAAAGAATAAACAGTGCTAGCCAACATGGAAGAGACACCATCGCAGCATTCAGTTACGCGATTAAGAGTCAACAGTAAAAACAAAACCATATTTTTGTGTTTTTTATTGGCATTTAATTGTAATGTTTATACTTGTATACATCTCTGGATGCTTTACATTACATTGATCTGCCTGTGATTAAATACATAACCTTTACAATAAATACAAAATACATAAAATATGGTTTAATTACGATATATAATGGTAATTAAACCATATATATGCTTGTATGTATAATATGCTTTACGTATTTACCCGTAACTCTGTTATTATTTGTAACACTGAAAAACCAGAACCAAATTTGAGTACATTGTGACTCTTTTTGTCTCTTTATACCGACACACAACTGATAGTGCCGTTGTTTTGTAGTTTTTAACATGTATTAATAATGCTTGTTAATATACTTTTATATGGGGGGTGAAATTTGCCATGACACTTTCACAAGCCAGCCACTGACGTCCACGTAGGAGACCGCCTCATCCACCCTTCAACGGGAGAGTATGATGGGTTGTGGAGAACAAGAAGTGTGTCTGCAGGTAATTAGTTTCCCCTCATTTGATATATACTGTATAATTCATGCTATTGACAAACTGTGTCGGTTTTTCCAACCAGTGAAAAAAAAATGTAAAGAATTGTTAGGCTACTTAAAACGTGCTGGCTGCACACAACTGTGTAACTGGCTTATATATTTCAATCCCTCACCGTTTGAAATAATTGTATATGTATTTGGCATGTTATTTATTTATTTATTCATGTATTGATTGTAAACCTATATGATTCCTTAAAAAAAAAAAAAAAACATTCTCAAAAGTGTTAATTTAGTGTCTGTTTCGTTTAATAAATGCATAGCAAAAGCAGGTGTGATGGGGTATCGCAAAACCACATAAAACAAGGACAATTAATAATGAATACAGCCCAATGTACACATTTAATTGATGCTGCAATTAAGATATATATCTATCTACCTTGCATTATATAGAGCCCTTCCTGTGTTCACATCGATGAGTGCTTCACATAAAAAAAAGAACAAAAGGACAGTTCTAACAGTTAAAGGCAGCTCTGAACAGATGGGTTTTCAGTAGCCGACCAAAAGAAGCTGAGTCTGCATGTCGGATTTTGTCTGGGAGGGCATTCCAGGCTTTAGGGGCATAACAACAGAAAGCTCTCGAGCCAAATGTTTTGAGATTAGCTCTAGGGACCTGTAGCATTCCTGCGCTAGAAGAGCGCAAATTGCGCTTTGGAGCATGAGGGACAACTAGGTCAGACAGATATGTTGGGGTCAGATCATGCAATGATTTATACACCAGTAGAAGAATTTTAAAGTCAATGCGGAATGTTGCACGGAGCAAGTGTAGAGACTTCAGAACAGGGGTGATGTGCACAGTTGATTTTATCCTTGTAAGAACTATAGAAACCAAACAAAAACAAAAATACACAGCAAAAAATGTTTGTTCTGTAGGTCCCATTCAACAGAGGGGGAGGAGAAAGACCAACACCTCTATTACATCAACAGCCCTAGAAGAGAAGAACAAAGGGAGAATGAGGTGACAGGTCAACAACAGGATAATGACCTCAGGCCAGCACAGAGTTCTGCCCATCAGACAATGAGTTGGTGACAGCTCCTCCATCCCAGCACAGACACCACATCATTGAGGAGAACTCTGATGCCCTTCAGCCATTCCTTCAGCTGCAACATGTATATGTATGTGTGTGTGAAATTTATTTTTCTTGTTACATAAAGACTACATTTCAGTTTAATAATAATAATAAAAATAAAAATAAATCAACATGCAGTGTCTTTTTTTGTTGTTGTCTTAGGCAAGGAAATAATTTTGATAATACGGAGTACGTGTAGTAGGGGTCCACACTATTAGCTATTATCTCATATATAGACGTTATTAAATAAAACTAGACCAAAAGCTATTTAAAAAGATAAGATAATTGTCCTGATGTAAAATAAAAAATGAACTTCTGTTTAATGTTGAAAGCTGACTGTTACTGATTCAGTATAAAGAGATTTTGCTAATAGCAAGGACCTCATGTACTACACCGCTTACAGCCGACTGGCTCATACCTACAGTAGCACATACAGTCCTCTCAAAGGAACCAGTGGTAAAAAAAAAAGTTAGTATAGCCGTGACCTTTAATGCAACAGGCAATGTGTTTTATATTTCCATATCTCTTTCCAGATCTGCCTGCAGTAATTGGCAGACATCAGCTATAATGTGCCCGTTAGTCAGAGGTGATCTCTGCATTCGCTGTCTGATGGACGTATAAAAAGAGGTTAAAAAAACTCGACTTTGATATCTCCTTATTTTCTCCCTTCGATGCAAGAATGCTGATGCATATTCTAAACAAACACAAAATTAATAAATATTCGATTTATAAAATATAAATATAGCTATGTATATTTACTTACGTTTTGTCTTTATGTTCCTCTTCTCTTGTTTCTCCATGTTTCTATCCCCAGCGCCGATGATTGCGCTTCGAATAAGCCTGACTGAGACGCCTCTTTCAAAATGCAAACGCAGCACCCAGTACCGGCTTTTGCGCCGCATCAAAATCACGTCACAACTAAATGTGAATGGCACCACGCCTCAAAGGTTATGCCAACCACTGGCGCTATCGCTAGCCCCAAAAGATGGCACAAAGCATGGCTCCTAAATTGCATTCCAGAGCAAATGCGCCGACATTGAGCTCCAAAAATCGTGCCCAAACCACTACTTTGTGACATCATCAAAATCGGGCCCACGGTATTTTCCCAATTTTATATGCTAAGAGCTCCCTCTTCTGATAATTTATTTTTTATTGAACACCGAATTATTAACTGATTACAACATTCCAAAAAAAATTATCTAAAAATAATAAAAATGAATCACAAAGGTATATATGAGATTAAAATGAAGCTAGAAGTTTAAACCAGGTTGTGCCCAGTTCCAGTCCTGGAGGGCCATTCCACTCGAGGTAAAACAGTTAAATACCAAGGTGAAGGTTTAATAAGTTCAATTTAAAAATGTTGATCATCATTGGAACAAATACCTAGAATGGCTCAACCTTTCAGATAAACATTTGTGTAGATTAAAAAAACAAACAAACAAAAAAAAACATTCATATTGATTAAATTATAATTTATTGTAGATTGCGACATTTATACAATTTATCTGGTAAAACAAATACAAAAAACAAATGCATTACACATTAAATGGGGTCTATTTTAAAGACCCAAACAATAGCTGATCTTAATGACCTTTAACTATCTATTAATTCCACTGGTGACCTCCTTATTGCCAATCCCACATATACATTTAAAAAATGATGCGGAAAATACCTGCAACAAAGCAGGGGCATGAGGTTTAGAGTGAAGGTATATAGATCAACTGCATTAAAATAGACATATTAAATGTGAAATTGTAGTTTTACAATACCTTAATAAGGTAACTTGATATACGACCCATATAATAAACTATATTGACAGTATGGAATATGCATACAGTAGCTGCATCTTGCACTTTTTGTTTTTTTAGTCTTTCATTGAAAGGCGATGTACAGTAGTTATTTATGAGCAAAATATATCCTAAACATGGTCTACCTGTACATAAGCTCGCTTCACAATACTGCTGATAAAAAGTCTGCATGAAAACATATTTTAAAAAGATGTTAAATATGTCTCTGGGCTACAAAGCAACATTAATTGTTATATGGTCACATTTCTGCAAAACATATTTAATGCAAGTCTACACATTTCTAGAAACTTGAAAAAGAGAACCCTAAACACTAACAATCTTTGGTCAGTGCTGGTACAACAGCCCCAAACTTTTACTCCCCTCGTATTTCTCTACTTTTCATTACCAGTTGTTACAGTCACTACCTCATTAGCTACAACCACAGTCCAAATAAACAGCTTTGTGAAATGACCTACCTGGTTCTCAGTTTGAATATATGCCCCCTGAATAGGTCTTTTAAAGCAAGAAATCATTCTTCCAGTTTTGGGGCTGGAGGCAGGTCTTCAACCAAACGAATGTTCACAAGGCATGGCAAAGTTACACTGAAGACTTTTTTTGGGTTAACAAAAGAAAAAAAAATCAAAGTTTATTAGTTGTAGCAGACTGGCAGTCCCCACTTTGTTATTCACTCAATAGAGTCTTTTTGACAGTCCGAACCTTCTAAGCTGTGGGTCCTGCTGCGCCCAGCAGGAGTGAAATGCTGATTACCATCTGTCAGAGCTTTAGTTTATACTTTAGTTTTGCTCCCTATACCTTTACAATACGTTGATCTAAAAAAAAAAAAAAAAAAACATTTAATGAAACTTATCATTCAATTTCACTTTAACTTATTTGCAAATAACTTCTATTGTTGGTTACTTTATTTTTTGTAACCCATGCTATTCAGCATTCAGTATTTCACCACTACATCACACCGGTAAAATAAACTTTTATTCTGGAAATTCTGTGTACTTTTTTAGTTCAATATTAATAGACTATTAACAACACAAAATAACATTTCAGTTCAAATTATTGGTGGATAGAGACCAATTGAATTATGTATGCTCAATCTAAACAGCAGCAAACCCAAATGCAGCTGCTCTTTATATCATTAAAAAAACGAATAATGTCAACATGATGGCTTGAATTGTAAGGATTCGTTTTATAAGGATGTGAGCATTAACTCTCATACCTAAAAATAATGTTACTAAATACTACCACTATATGTACAAGATAAATAATAGTAATAATAATAATATAGCTGTGTTATACTCTAAATGAAACACTGTTTTGAATGTTTTACATAACCAGCAATGGTCCACATTTACAAGCAAGTGGCATCTGCATTAGTAACCCTGAAAAAGCTGTAGAAGATCTGTTGTTTCCCCCCCTCCAGCCTCCCCTTTGTGGCTTCAGGGAGACATCACAGTATTGCGGAGCACCTGTTCTCTGCCATGTTCCTGCTGTTTTCTGTTGTTTAAAGCTGTTGCAAGCAGGCCCTGGGAGAGTCACAGGAGACTTGTAATGTTTCTCTTTCTCAGCAGTGCACTTGTTTGGTGGAAGCCTGCTCACAAGGAAATCAGCAGAGGATGTTGTTTTTTTTTTTTGTTTTTTTTTTCCCCAGTTGAGCTATTTAATTATTGTTGGTCATGCATAAAGTTACTATGTCAAAATGGGACTAGCTTTTCAAATGCAAAAGATAACATAGTACCTTGACTAAAACGTCTTAGCAAAACATTTGTTTAAATTGTAACACATTTTTGTTGTAGAATTCATGAAAATAAAAGAAACTAAGTACCGGTATTTGTTTTACATATATAAATAAAGCAATATAAAAATAGTTGATAGGTTACTATACTGTAAATGTAGCAGAAATTACATATGCCAAGGTGCCTTGAACAGGGTCAGCGCTGACTGCTACCAATTAAGAGTAGCCACGTTGTCTGAATACGCATTTCATCAAATTGGAGTGGCAAGATCCCACAATTGTCTTCAACTAACCCAACAACAAGTAGTGAGAAATCCTACCCCACCCTGTGCCCCAGTACTCTTCCAAAAATTGTTATGGTGTGCTTACTACATTATTCCATATAGCACCTTTCTGGGCATTTTTCTTTTATTAGATAGCAGAATTTATTGTTTGCATTTCCTAAAATAGTTGTATCAGCTTGTCACCAATTCAAGCCAAATACATTCATGTTCATGCAATCATAGAAATTTAAAAAGCAAAGCATCTATTAAAAAGGGGGATGATGTTTTTGTTATACAGTACTAGTATGATTTACACAGAAAACACCAATAGAACTGGCAAATTCAAATGTGGGATTGCTGTTTTTCTGTGGCGATATCACAAGCTTGTTATTCCTTCTCCCTCTAGAGACCTGGGTTTATATCAGCTCTTGTCAATTAAAATGTGTGTGATGGTTACACTATTCCATAGTACACTATTACCTTAGTACACATAATTTAAATGGAAAAAAACCAAAAAGCAAATCTGGACATTTAAAGTCAGGATTGAGGTTCGATCTCAAGGGAAGCACTCACTGCACCTGAAGACACCATTCCTGTCTTGCACAATGAACCAAATATATATAAATATATATATATATATATATATATATATATATATATATATATATATATATATATATATATATATATAACTTTTGCATTATTGTATATATTTGATGTGCTTAGTTTACTAATTTCTTATAAACAATTTCAACTGTAAGCAATTGTAAGCAATTGTTTAAGGGCAGCAGTGTGGAGTAGTGGTTAGGGCTCTGGACTCTTGACCGGTGGGTCATGGGTTCAATCCCAGGTGGGGGACACTGCTGCTGTACCCTTGAGCAAGGTACTTTACCTAGATTGCTCCAGTAAAAACCCAACTGTATAAATGGGTAATTGTATGTAAAAAATAATTTGATATCTGTATAATGTGATACCTTGTAACAATTGTAAGTTGCCCTGGATAAGGGCGTCGGCTAAGAAATAAATAATAATAATCAATACACACCAAGATGGACTGGGCTGTTCTTTAATCAACCCAATTATTTCATACAGTATAAACCCAAACAGCAAATAGCTACAGTAACCTTTTAACACAAGCGATCTGTCTAAAACACTGCAGAATGTAATATATACACCCAATGAAATAGGCACAATCTCTGTCTAACAATATTTATTTCTACCCTTTTATTGGATCCATCATTTCTCTGCATCCATCATGTCAGCTGACACAAAGAGCTGTTTAGCGGTACTGGAAGATTACATTTGACGGGTTTCCATATATCACCTCAGCAATTTGCAGTGATTTAAATCCAAATCTTAAACACATGCAAGCCATTTAGAGCAGATACAATCACTGACCTTTCCCATGCTCGTTTTGTTTTGATGTTTCAGTGATCAATGCAAACTGCATCACTTTGGGAGTTTTATTGCACTCATTTCATTAAGCCAGGGCTATGCAAGTGACTTTTCTTTTAAATCCCTTGGCCTTTTACTTACACCAAAACATTAGCTCAATCTGTTGTAACCCGACTAACGTCAAAGTCCTCTGCATATTGAATTATGTTAATAAAGAATGAACAATTAAGGCCAGCATTTGTGCTTATGTTATTATATAGAAGCTCTGTCACTAAACAGTATTTTTGTACAGCCAATTTAGCTTATTCTATTTTTGGTTTATTTATTCCCATCATTAACCATATATGTCAACCCCTAAGTGTTCATACTAGTGAGACCCCTGCTGAAAAACCTTGGAAGTGATAAAAAACCATAACCAGACCACTAGATTTTGTTTAGGTCGGGACAGTGGGGACGGGGGCTGGTGACAGAGTTTTTGCACATGGCTGACAGCTATGCCACTGACCTAGACTTACGGGCTATGCACACCGGGAGTGAAGCAAACGACACAAATTCAGCACGAGTACATAAAAAAAACCCCAAAAAACAACTGTACCTAGTCATGAAAAGAAAATAATGTCTGCTTTTGGTCCTTTTGTGGAGACGAAATAAAATAAATAAAACAAAAAGGTACACCACACACTAAAAAAAAAAAAGAACACATCTACACATTTATTTGTAAATACTGAGAATTAGTTTAATATACTTTTTTAAATTGATTTTCAGTTTTAATAAAATCTTCAGTTAGTGTGTGAATGTGATTATTAGTACTGGTCAACATTAAAACAGAGAAGTGTCATTTTACAGAAATACAAAACCAGTGTGTGGCGCTCCCTGTCACTGACTATTTCTTACCATATGGTGTCTTTATTTTTATTGTCTTTATAACCACTGACACTGGCATTATAAAGAACATTATATTTTTCGACTTTAATAATTACATTCTCATTGATGTCCATTTCTCTTTTATTTCTGTGATAATTTCTGCGTGAATGAGACAGTGACAGTCTAATAGCCTCTCCTTTGACTCTCTCCGAGTAATGACGTGTTGTGTACAGAAACAAAGAAGGCTCACGCAAAACCGTCAGTCTGAGACAATAGGCAATTCTATCTTTGTCCTAAAGGGGGAGTTTGCGTAGCAGCTACAGGAATATAGAATGGTAATGTACACCTCTTCATGGTGACCCCCTCTCCCACCCCCACACCACCAAAATGAAATAATACGCTTGGACAGTCGTATTGGATTTACCGCTGTATCATGTATAAAGGGTTTCGCAGCCTCGCAAACAAAGTCATGCACAAACGTGAGAATCCATTGCACGGCCGTGAGACTCAAAATTGTGAAAAACCGTGAGTTTCACGGGTAAACCTTGAGACTTGACATGCATGATTAACTGATGTCAGAAATCCATATTATCAAGCATTTTAATAAATACCTGATTGTAGTTTGTGCAAAACATTTAAACATATCTAATGATATTACAACCAGTAAAAACAATTTCTAAGAAAATGCGCCAACAAATACCTATTTAAATTATAAATTTAACATTTACTTTAATTACATTCAATTCAATATCCAACACACTTGTTGAACCCCAATACAAAATCAATGGAGGGTAAGAGCCCTGTTTTGAAATAAAGATACCTTTTTTGAAAGGAGTAAAACAAGAAAATACAATTCTACCAGTTTCATTTAGATTTGTTTTGTACAATTTAATGGAATAAACTACAAACAACAATAAATTGACTGTTTATCTTCTAACTAAGTTTGCTTTTTTGCTGATATTATTCAGTTAAAATGTTGCTTTATACTTTCTTCAAAACAAGTACTGTCAACGTGACTCTGCTTACCTTTTTTTTTAAATGTTTCTTGCCACTCTTCCCATCAGCCATCCCCTCTTAAAATGCTATCCTTGCCTCATCAAAGAGTGCTGCCTTTAGCTCTGGGTGTTGCAGCAAGTGTAAACGGGCCATGTAATGCCATCAAGTTATCAACACTTCAAGGTTGACCCCTCCTTTTATCCCAGCGTGCGCCCCTCTTATGTCACTTTATTGATCTGATAAATTACCAATCTATACAGCTGTTTTACCAGCTGGAAACAAACACTCCAATTTTTCATGTAGCCAATTATCAGATTGTTTAGAGGATTGGCTGCATAAATGCGGCACGTTATATTAAGTGACCTTTTAAAAGTGAGTTTATACCAAGACATGCAAATTGCAAGACAAAGGCTGTACATGCGTTAATATGGCACTATGCTCTGGTGCTGGATTAAACTGTTTAAGAAGAGCTTGTCAAGTCAGGTATGATCTGTTTCCAAAAAAAAATATCACTATGAAATGCTAGACCCAATAGAAAACTTGTGAGTTAATAATTATATATATATATATATATATATATATATATATATATATATATATATATATATATATATATATATATATAGTATATATATATATTTGGTATTCATAAACCTGATCTACACTGTTATTGAGGATGAAAAGAAAACTTAAAAAAAAACATAAAGTGTGTGCATGACAGTCTTGTATTACGATCATAAGAAAGTTTACAAACGAGAGGAGGCCATTCAGCCCATCTTGCTCGTTTGGTTGTTTGTAGCTTATTGATCCCAGAATCTCATCAAGCAGCTTCTTGAAGGATCCCAGGGTGTCAGCTTCAACAACATTACTGGGGAGTTGGTTCCAGACCTTCACAATTCTCTATGTAAAAAAGTGCCTCCTATTTTCTGTTCTGAATGCCACTTTATCTAATCTCCATTTATCTAATCTCCTTGTTTCTTTTTTCAGGTCGAAAAAGTCCCTTGGGTTGACATTGTCAATACCTTTTAGAATTTGGAATGCTTGAATCAGATCGCCGCATAGTCTTCTTTGTTCGAGACTGAATAAATTAAATTCTTTAAGCCTGTCTGCATATGACATGCCTTTTAAACCAGGAATAATTCTGGTCGCTCTTCTTTGCACTCTTTCTACAGCAGCAATATCCTTTTTGTAGCGAGGTGACCAGAACTGATCTTACTAATGCATTGTAAAGTTTTAACATTACTTCCTGTGGCAGGCTGGCTTGCAGTGGTGAGGTGTGGTGACATCACGGACCAGGAAGTAACTGAATCAAAACAATGGATGGGCGGGTGAAGCTGAATGCTACGGCACTCAGCTGGATTTATTAAATAAACAAACCAGAAACAAAAGATTTAAACAATAACAAAACACAAAACAAAAAGGCGCGATGGCCAAACAATCAGAAACAAGTATATTTTTAAATATAGCAATTGTTCTTTTATATTCTCCTCGCTCTCTCTCCGCTCTCCCGTACTCTCCTCTCTAGACTCTACACTCAACAACCAACCCCGCAGCACGGACAGCTGCAGGTCCTTATACTCTGGCCGAGGGGTTAACTAGCTGTTAATTATCTTATTACCCCTCGGCCACAGTCTGCACGAGTTTAGTAAGGATGCATGACTGTCAGCTAGTTAAATAATCAGTAGCTGATCAGTCACGCATCCTCACAGGTTTTAAATTATAAATAATAAGAAATACGCGGCGCTGTTATCCGCGCCGCAAACAATAATACAAATAATAATAAATAGGGGCGGGACACTCTGCCACACTTCCCTTGTTTCAATATCTCCCATATGATATTTAAAATGCACATTTTTATTGCCTGCGTGCAGTACCTTACAATTTCCTCTATTAAATGTCATTTGCCATGTGTCTGCCCAGTTCTGAATGCTGTCTAGATCCTTTTGAATGACCTTTGCTGCTGCCACGGTGTTTGCCACTCCTCCTATTTTTGTGTCATCTGCAAATTTAACAAGTTTGCTTACTATACCAGAATCTAAATCATTAATGTAGATTAGGAATAGCAGAGGACCTAATACTGATCCCTGTGGTACACCACTGGTTACCTCGCTCCATTTTGAGGTTTCTCCTCTAATCAGTACTTTCTGTTTTCTACATGTTAACCACTCCCTAATGCATTTCCTTGAATCCCTACTGCGTTCAGTTTTTAGAATGTTTCCCAGGATACTGTTACCATATAGGTAATTTTGGATCTTATTATAGTTTCCATAAGTTTTCATATAATAGAAGCCAGGCTTATTGGTCTGTAGTTTTGTTTCCCTTTTTGTGGATCGGTATTATGTTTGCAATTCTCCAGTCTGTCGGCACAACCCCTGTGTCAAGAGACTGTTGCATGATCTTGGTTAGCGGTTTGTAAATAACTTCTTTCATTTCTTTGAGTACTATTGGGAGGATTTCATCCGGCCCAGGGGATTTGTTTATTTTAAGAGCTCCTAGTCCCTTTAATACTCCTGCCTCTGTTATGCTAAAGTTATTTAAAATTGGATAGGAACAGGTTGACATGTAGGGCATGTTGCCTGTATCCTCCTTTGTAAAAACTGGTGAAAAGTAATCATTTAATATATTTGCTATTTTTTTCTCTTTATCTATGATTTTGCCATTTGTATCGCTTAGACATCTTACCTCCTCTTTGAATGTTTTCTTGCTGTTATAATATTGGAAAATCTTTTTGGAATTGGTCTTAGCCCCCTTAGCAATGCTCATCTCTATCTCTCTTGGCCTTTCTAACTTCCTTTTTGACTTTTGTTTGCTGTTCCAAGTACTCTTTCTGTATACTTTGTCTTGGTCCCTTTTAAATGCTCTGTAAAGTGCCTTTTTTCTCTGAATATTTTTTTAATTGATCTAGATTTAGATTTGTTTACTTTTGGGATGTAATTGTTTGTGCCTCTAGTACTACATTTTTTAAAAAACAGCCATCCTTTTTCCGTGGATGTTTTCTCTCTGTTTCATACCTTCATAGTTTGCCTTTGTACAATTGTAGTCATTACTTTTTTGGTTTTAAAAAGCACTTCAAATGAGACCATGTTGTGGTCTGAGTTTCCCAATGGTTCTCTGACCTCTGTTTTAGTTAATCTGTCTTTGTTATTTGAAAAGACTAAATCAAGGCATGCCTCCCATGTAGTTGCTTGAAACAGGGGGGGGGGGGTACTTCTCAAAGGAGCAGACTGAGCATGCATACTTTGAGGGGGAAAGAAAAAAAAAAGAAAGAAGCTGATGCTCTGCTGTAGTTACGACATAAACGAGCGTCATCATTTGAAAATATCTCCAGTGCAAGCAGTGGACCTTGAAGACTGTTGAAAGAAATTTGGAAAGGTGAGCGATAATTAATCTTATTTTACTGGTTATCGTATGTGTGTCAGTGAATATTTAATAGCATACTTACTGATTAACTATCATAAAAATGTATGGCAGAAATTGCTTTGTTGAATATTGTACCTTAATTGATCGTTAATGGGAGAGGTTTGTATGTAAATCGCACTTTTCAAATTAAACGTAAACATATATTTTGAAACGATCTTGCATGTGGACAATCGAGTAATCATTATAGTGCTGCAACATAATATGACATTTGACTGTGCATTGAACTCCATTAAAACACCCACCCCACCCCCCCGCCCCCCCGCCCCCCGCCTCCCGCCCCCCGCCCCCCGCCCCGCGTCCCACGTAAGAATCACAGGTGCTCCATCCACAGCTACTTCAGATTCTGGTGAACATTGGGGTAGCAGTGTGGAGTAGTGGTTAGGGCTCTGGACTCTTGACTGGAGGGTCGTGGGTTCAATCCCAGGTGGGAGACACTACTGCTGTACCTAGATTGCTCCAGTAAAAACCCAACTGTATAAATGGGTAATTGTATGTAAAAATAATGTGATATCTTGTAACAATTGTAAGTCGCCCTGGATAAGGGCGTCTGCTAAGAAAGAAATAATAATAATAATAATAATAATAGATTCAATCAAAATTACTGAGACATGGGGGACAGCCCTCAAACACACCATTGCATCAGCAAAAGTGTAAAAAACTTGTTTTAAGATTCTACTAGTCCTTAAAGTACACAGAGCTAAAACATTACTCAAGTAAATCTTATCTAATATGTATTATAGTTTTTACAATTCTACATGTTTGCCATTTGTTTACTTTACAAGACCTGTAGCTCTCAGAAGCTTCACACTTGCTCATCTTCCCAGTACTAATCACTCAGTGAAATTATTTTGTTGGCCAACACTGTATTCCATGTTGGTAAGTAGATCAATGCCTGACATTTTGGGAATTCTGGGAGACATTTTTCACTTTCAGTTGCTTCAATGAATTGGAAACCTGAGAGAATTGTCATTTTCCCCATGGATTAGTACATCACCATAATTGTTGGGTTATTCATAAAAATATTTTTTTCACATCGTCATAAAAATATACTATCAATATAATATTGTTCTGCAAAAGCATCCTACAGTCCTATATCAATCAACCACTATAATATTTTATCAGAACTATGGTACCAGTGTTCATTATATTCATTTTGCATAAGACAGATTGATAGAAAAAAGAACACTGAGAAAGCTGGGTAATGTGTTGGTTTGGTTTGGATGCATAAAGTCGACCGAGTTTCTCTTCTATAAATTTCACTGACTACACAATCTTTCCCATCACAATTAGCCTGAATAATATAATATCTAGCAACTCCCTGAATCTCATTACATAGTATTTGTTGCTCTGTGACGGTGCACTGCTGTACCATATATCTTCTTTAACTGCCTGTGCGGTTTCGTATGTCAGAAATGTGGGTGTGAGATTTCCGACTAAATATCAACATTTTCTCAAAGGGTATAGAGTTAAACAAAAAAATCAAAAATAAATTAATAATATAAAACTGAGGTTTGAGACTTAATTTCAGACTGCGTGTTCTGACTACGCTACAGAATTCAGAAACAAACTTTAAAGTGATGCGATAAAATGGTAAAATGCCATTATATTCTTTGAAAAGTTTATTTACACTGGGTATTTTTGGGAAGCAGACTTTGACCTCAACTACAGCGTTTCTTATCAGTATGTTTCATTCAGCTGTTTTCTTTCTCAGGGAGACATCCATTTCTCTGTGTCTCCCTCCTCTCTATCTCAAGGCCTCCTTTTGAATGACAAGGGGCTGAAGTGAGCAACTCACACACAGCTGCTAGTTTCCATGGCCTGTAAATGAAGAGGGCCATTGCTTCATTTAGCATTACTATTTTTTTTTGTTTGTTTTGCATTTCACAAGATTTTGAAAACCTAACCACAAAGGCAGCTGCTTTAAATAGGAATTTAGGTGGTGGGCATTACCACCAGTTCTGGTATCAATACAATACTGAACAATACCTCAAAGTATCAATACAATAATTAACACATGCATAAAAATGTGTTTGTTTTTTAAATAAAATAGATATTGTATTAAATGTTATATGCAGAAACTGTTCTTAAAATTAAGATTGTCTGCAGCATAATATACTGATGTTCTGTGTGCAAATGAAAAGAGTTATTCTTTAGATCCGTCTGCTTACCACAAGTTATCGTGCTATTAAACTGGGGTCTGTTATGTTTGTTTGATGTTCTGTTTCCTGCTTTGTTTTGTTGTGTTTTGGAAGTCAGTCAATGCTGTGTGGTTGCTAGGTTACGTGTTGCCGGATGTTGTGAATGTGTGTCGTGCTTGCAGGGATGTGGTAAGTGAGAGTGGTTGGGAAAACGGATGTGACGGGCGACTGATGGTAGAGAGGATACTGTAAACAGCCAAAATAAACCAGCAACGTGTTTAAGACTACAAACACTGTTTTGCGTCCGTTATTGCAATATAACAGGGTCGAAGTAATATTTGTGTGTGAACTCTCTGTAGCTGAACTTAACAAAAATAACATGGTTAGTCTGGCTGTTGATTTGAGGTAAAATAGGTCCTATTTTAAAGCAAGTGCAAATACACTAAAATGCAATAAAAAAAAATCAATCTTTCTAGTATTGTACTGTTAAAAAGTTATTTTTATTTATTTTTATTCCTATCATAAAATTTGAATTTGTCTTTGCACTTGCTTCAAAATCATTCCTTTTTGGTCACATGTATGAAGCTTTTGCTCCAGTGCAGTGTGTGCCTTTTTTCAAAATGAATTAAATATGCTTGGGGCCTTAATTTGAAGCATTTGCACTCAATTTATTTAAGGAAAAAAATACAAATCAATAGGGCCAAACTCTGCAGTGGAATAAAAAACTTTTGATGACCACTAAGCACTCCTATCAGAACCGCAGTGGTTTCTTCCTTGCGTGTTTCTGTGCAGTTGAGATTTCCCATCTAAAATGTGCATCATGAATATGGTAATGCCCACGCATGGATGCTCGCACTAGTGCGATAATACACCAGCAATACAAGATGACAGGCAGACTAAGTGGCGCACAACCCCTAACTCTCATTCACCTATCAGACTTTGTGTCTCATTAAATGAAGCACTGTCACTAAATCTTCTTGTTTGGAGGTTTAGGAACTTGAATTTCACAGAACTATTTGCACTGCAGTCTCTCAGCAGGATGCATAACCTATTAAAATGTAGAAAATAACTGCTTAAAGGAACCATGGCTTTAAGATCCATTTATTCTCTAACCACAGATTATGCTCCACGTTTACTGTATATAACACACAAAGGGCACTTTATCAGGATCACTGTCTAATATTTTCCAAAGTCCATTATAAATCGTGTTTTTTGCTATTAAGGAAGAAAGCAACAGATACAGTGCGTGTAAGTTAAAATCGGACACTTTGCTTCTAAGGACAGTTGACCCATACAAGAACTGATATGGTATCTATACTTCTATGATAAACTGGCATAGGTTCAAAATATAGAAAAAATAATATGCTAAATGACTTCTCAGTGTATACTATAGACCCAAAACAACTGTGCAATGCAGACTGAATGTGAAACTCTCAAGAGTCTAGTTGGGCCTTGTGTGGATGTTTTACATTGATTGATGGTGTCTGTCCTCGTACTTAGCTGAGTGTGCATCATATGCAGAATATACACTTTATGTCTCCCCTCCTCAGTCAGTGTGCCATAAAGAAAACCCCATCCAAGATTTACAAAGAGAGGAAAATGATATGGCATAGTCTATAAAACATGAAAACGATTTATGTAAGGTTATAAAAGGACACATTCTACAAAAATGTACCTGTAAAATCTGGATGTGAAATGCAGATCATTTGATAAGCATAAATTGTAAGTGTTCTGGTTAAATATAATGCTATTGTCTATATTTGACTGTGTTTAAGTATTGACATATTGTGGTTGATCAGAGGCAGGTGCACATGTGTGTAGAGGTGTGTGGATAAAGGGTTGGTGGCTAGCGGCCATCTTGGTGAAGGGACAGCCTGCAACCAAGATGGCTACCGTTTGCACAGCCACATGGTGTTGATTGTTTGATTGTTGGATTGAATGATTCATTGTTTGACTGAGAGTGAGTGGTAGAGTATGGAATTTGGCCAGGTGGGGGTTGATTGAATGATTGTCAATCATCCCCTGGCAACATGGTATAACAGGAAGGAAGAAATGCTTGTTGTTTGAGAGCGTGTAGGAGTGAGGTTGTGAGGGAGTGTGGAGTGTGGAGTGTGGAGTGTGGAGTGAAGAAAAAGACAGAAATCAAGACAAAAGAGAAAGAGAAGGAAAAACACCGGGATAGACATAGTTTGGAAATGGTGTCAGAGTGTGATAGTGCCACCCAGTGAGCAAAGATGAGTGGTGCACTGAAAAAAAATTGAACAAATCCTACAGGCTTTAGTGGAGGGCCATAGCTACAGGCTATGGTGCAGCAACTATACCTACACGATGAACTGCTTCCAGTGCCGGAACAAAAGTGGCATGCGCCAGAACCAGAGTTGCCTGCGCTGGAACCAGAGTTGACGTAGTCAGAACCAGGGTTGCCACCGACGGAACCAAAGGAACTGCAGTCGTCTCCAGAGCCAAAGGGGGAGGAACCGCTGCCATCTCCTGAGCCAGAGGGAGAAGTACCGCTGTCTCCAGAAAAGGAGCCATCGGCTACAAAGAAGGGTGAGGAGGTTAAGAGACCACCTCCACCACAACCCCGACCACAATCCTTGTGCAACAGTCCGGCGCCTGGGAGTTAGATCCCTTGACCTGGGCTCCCAGACACCGGCCTTCGTGTCTGTACCTCGCTGGTCGATGGGCATAATTCCCTGGTTGCTGCACCGCCAGGCACAGTCGTTCGCCTTGTCTCCTGTTCTGTTCCCCCTGGTGAACCAGACGTCACGGCACAATTGCCGGGCTCTCATCTCTGCCAGCAGTGCAACCACGCCACATCTACTGTGCCCGGGTCTCCAGTCGCTGAGTCTCAGTCTCTGGATGGGGGTGCAGACAGTGGGCCAACCAAGAAGAGAATATGAAGATGGACAATGTGGGACTTCAGGGAGAGTGGCTGTGTTTTAAAGGGGGTGGGTGTCTAGTTTGTGGCCATGTGTGTTTCACACAAAGGGGAAGGATATGTGGTAGAGCAGAGGCTCTACCCATGGGTGCATGTGTGTGTGTAGAGGTATGTGTGGATAAAGGTTTGGTGTCTAGCGGCCACCTTTTTGAAGGGGCAGTCTGCAACCAAGATGGCCACTGTTTGCACAGCCACATGATGGTTGATTGTTTGATTGAATGAGTCATTGTTTGATTGACAGTGAGTGGTAGAGTGTGGAATGTGGCTAGGTGGCGGTTGAGTGGATGATTAATTGTCATCCCCTGGCAACATGGTTTAAAAGGAAGAAATTTGGTTGTTTGAGAGCATGTAGGAGAAAGGTTGTGGAGTGGAGAAAGAGAGAGAAATCAAGAGAAAGAGAAGGAAAAACACCAGGATACCCTTAGCTTGGGTGTTTTGGGATTTGTTTATTTTGAATAGTTTGGTAGTGTTTTGTTTAAACCTTTGATTTGTTTCTGTGTTTGTTTAGTTGTATATAATAAAAGTGCACAAACCGCTTTAAACTGTATAATCTGACTGTGAGACTTTCTTGGCGCACCCACACAAAAGCGGTGATAGAGCCCCAGGCCATCCTCACTGGAGAGCTGCACCACAATATGTATTGACATGATAACTTTAGTTTTAAAAAAAAAAATCTATCAGCATTCCTCAAATCCTTGAAACTGCACTAGGGTTTAAAATCATACCAGTGGACCCATTGTCAATGATTCAAACAGCAGTGGATCAAAACACTGCCGCCTTTTATTCTATATTAATCCAGTTGACGTTAATCTAGCGAAAAGCTAAAAGATATCATTGAATGCGGACTGGCAGGATTGACATTAGGTTTAAATTCTTAAAATAAAATTAATTTAGACACTTTTTGCTTACCCTACACCCCTTATTAATATTACCATGTAGCAAATAACTTTTGTTTTAATGGCACTACAAATAACTGATGTTTTTTAATAGTCCAGCACCTGGTTTGAAGGTGATGCTTGCGAAAGTATGCAAAAATGTACTGGTATATGAAATGATAGCTTGAATTACAGGACAGCTGGGGGCTGAATTGACTATTCAAAAATACAATTTTAGCAAAGCCTTTGTTCATTCACTCTTCATTAAAGTTTTAGTATTGATTAATATTTTAGCAGATTGGAGATTCGTAGCACATCAGTCTTCAAGACAGTGAGCCTATGCACTGCTATAGTTCTGTACAGTACGTGAAAATAAAGTTGAGTACAATAACAAAACAGGGAAAATGTAACAATTTGAATGTTTCCAACCAGGACAGAAAATCTGGGCTGAAAACTGTGACAATCCGAGTTTTCCTGGGACACCTGGTAACCCTAAATCTGCAGCACTCAGCACTCAGCATCTTTTGCACCATAGAAGAAAATGTCTCACAGCCATATTAGCAATTTTCCTTATTCCTTATTTTTTCATGTCTGAATAGATGTTATCCCAAAGGTGATTGGCTACTCTTGTAATTATGGGTGTACTACTGTAAATTACTAGCTCCTATGTAGAAAATGCATAGTTCATTTACATTTATTTAGAACGCATACTATTTTATGTATTCTGATTGGCCCAAATTAATACGTGTACAAAATATTTGAAACATGTACTAAATAACGTGTTTTTGACTCGGATGGCCTTCCATACAAAACACACACTTGCGTCTAGACATCACAATATTTGTTGCTCTTTCCACGTGTAGCCTACATGTCAGCTCCTGTGCCAGTTGGTGTTAAAATTTTAAACCGGGTCAAAATCAGGATTTTCTTAAATGCTTTGGGACCCAGTTTCAGAAAGACTGTCCCGGCTTTAATTATTATATATTTTTTACAGCTTTTAAATGCAGTATAAAACAACAACAATACACATGTTGATTTTATCCACTGATGACAGTTTTATTCATCAAAGAGTAAATCAAGCAATGCACCAATAGAAGGGGATGTTTGAGAATAAACCCCTTACATCTTATGATTATTTTCTTTCAGTAAAACGTGGTGCATATTTAATAGTTTTGTTAAAAAAAAGAAGCTATGCAATAAAACTGGGGACCAGGTGTTTAATACTACTTGCATCTTTCATATCACATAAATGCAGCTAATCAACTCTTGGTTCTATGGGAGTAAAAGTAGCCACTGCAAGATTGTACAGTAACTTTACTTGCCTTTTTCTATGACTTCTGTGTGATTTGATTCTATAAACAGATAGGACACAGTTATTTAGCATGTCCTTATTATTTTAACATGTAGTTTCAAACAGGTATTTGGCAATAGGCCCTTGTTACCACACTCCAAGGTTAGAGTGCTTTGAAATCCAAACAATTGTTGTTTAAATTTGGTAGATTAGGGTCTACACCTTAAGCAATGCTTATTTAGTATTAAAATATGTCAACTTCCTTACTGTTATCTTGTTTACTTGTGTGCCAGATGGTGGCATGCATCACTTCAGAAGATAATCAAATCTTAAACCAAAGGTATAAGAAGCCTAGTTTTTTAATCCCCTGCAAAGATACTGAATCTGAATAATGTCTATTGTTGACATTTTTATGAAGACAAAGTTAGAAATGATCTTAAATTGAACAATTGCTCTATTACACAGATGCAAATGATTTTAGACCAAGCATGACTGAAAGGGCAATATGAACACAAGGATGTGTCAACTGTGAGCTTTTAAAACATACATTTAAAACATAGATATATTTTTATTTTTAAAATAATCTAGAAGATTACAATTTTTATTGTTATTTAAACACATGTATCAACTGCATCTATGCTGTTTATTTTTATTTTATTTTATTAATGTTATGTTTCTACAGCTGAACAGAAATACACTGTATCTTTCCATGAAATACCGTTCCCTAATTTAAATAATGTTTAACTCAGCAGGTACTGCGGCAACCAGAATAACAGGTTTTGATGAATAGACCTGCTATTACACTATGACTTCAACAGCTGTTCTCTATTTGTTGCATTGCTTCTTTTAACAATTCTGCTCGGTCCATTAGAAAAAATGATACTTCTCAAAATAAAGGTAAATTAACTACATGTGGTTAGGTTACACTGTGCTATAGTTTACAAATATTTTCCACATGCATGTAATTTTATAATTAAGGATGGAACACCATACGTTAAACATATTTCATACATTAAAACAGATTTTTCTGATCATATCATTTTGTTGTAGATAAATGTATTAAATAATGTAACAAATATGTAATTACAGTGGAGCTACAGTGTCGTTAATCTACCTGTATTTTGAAGAGTAGCTGAAAGAATAACAGGGCTCTACTGAAAATCAGATGGAACCCCTTATTTAACAAAATTAGAGCACTATGATTTTGGCAGAAATATTCAGTACTATTGTTATCATATCCATTTCCAGATAGGTGCAAAATCCTGATACTTGAAAAAGCATTTGGGGGAGCAACACTTCAAAATGCTTTTTATTAGCCAGGAAAAAAAACCAGATAAACAGATAAAAACATTTTCATTTTTCCTCATTTTCCTCATGGGAAATTAAGCTAGATGAGGTCTGAATGAATACATAAATGAAGTACTTTCACGTAATTGCACCAAGATGCATGGCACGCATTTAAACATATTCCTAAAATCCTCCTCTTAACGTTCACATATGTATATTAATAGAAGGGACATTTATTAGTGGCAAGGTGAAAAATAATTCAAAACCTTGGTTATTGATTGGAGGACCCTATCCCAATGTCAATCTGTGTGACCTTGCCCTCTCGGGGTTAAACTAATTAGCCTCTGCCTCAGTTTGACCTGACTAACCTCTGGGAAGGGGTGAAATTAAAGAACGACCACTAGCCTGTCCCTACTGCTCTGCTGTTAACCTGATTTAAGATGCAGGCAAATATGACCATTACAACTGCACGTACACAAGTCCAAAGGGATGCCATATAATTCATATGATACAAGTCAATACAATTAAAACTTACCATTAGTCAGAAATGAAAGGCAGTGGAGAACTTCGATTAATTTGTCCCTTTTCTATTAGATTTAAATAGTACCCTGTTGACAGCAGAACAGTGAAACAGATTTAAAGGAGGGGCCTAACACAAACAATGTACACCAATAATATAGACATTACAGTGTCTTAGCCCACCACGTTAAAGATGCATTGCTCAATCACAGATACATTAAAATGAAAGAACTGAGATGATTTATTTTATACAATTATACTGCAGTACTGATTTAGTATAATATTGTACATAATCTATGGCCGCACTTTTTGCATGGAACAAATGGAACATCCATCCATGTCAAGTCCACTATAATGACTCTGCTGTTGCATACGCGGGTATGTTTGCATTCAGCAGCTGCATGACATGTTTAGTGCGTGCACCTCTAGTAGGGAGTTGAGAGCCGCGACAGAGTTCATCAAACGTGTTCTTGTTATTAAATACAAACATTACATTCAATACTGGATTCGTGTCAGTCTGTGGAATTAGAGGCTTTCCATCCACCTTTCCAGTCTGACAGGGAGCAACAGCATACGCTTTGCCCAGTGCGGTCTCTGGCGTACTACGTTGACAGGACGGAAATTTGGAGGCAGTCCAAACCATTTTTTGTCTTCTATGGGGCTAAGTCCCATGGTCAAGCCCTGTCAAAGCAGAGGCTGTCCAAATGGATAGCAGACACAGTCAGGACTGCCTAACTGCCTTTCTCTCTTAACATGCCATTTTCTGTATACAAATTGTTGTTTACTTGTCTTTGCTTTTTAAAAACCTAAATGTTGTAGTGCAGAGTAGTTTTGAAAAATGTATTGTCATGCAACACACACATGCATATCATTTCAATTAAAATTCTAGGCTTAATTCTTCACGTACAAATGGGTAAGTGGTTAAGTAACAAGTAGCTAGGGCTAAAAAACTGAGGGAGGAACTCACCTCTATGCCTGTGTTGTAAGGGTCGACCAGGAAGCCGCCCTTAACACTAGTTCCAGAGCCAGGGTTTTGAGGATCCACAACATTAAGTCTGTAGAACCTAGTGAAGGTATGGGGAGTAACCCACACCGCTGCATTGCAAATGTCCTTGACAGATGCACCCTGGAATAAAGCCCACGAAGTTGCCATGCCCCTGGTGGAATGAGCAATGAGCTTTTCTGGAGGGGGCAAGTTGGCCAGCTCATAGGCAGTCCTGACTGTGTCTGCTATCCATTTGGACAGCCTCTGCTTTGACAGGGCTTGACCATGGGACTTAGCCCCATAGAAGACAAAAAATGGTTTGGACTGCCTCCAAATTTCCGTCCTGTCAACGTAGTACGCCAGAGACCGCACTGGGCAAAGTGTATGCTGTTGCTCCCTGTCAGACTGGAAAGGTGGATGGAAAGCCTCTAATTCCACAGACTGACACGAATCCAGTATTGAATGTAATGTTTGTATTTAATAACAAGAACACGTTTGATGAACTCTGTCGCGGCTCTCAACTCCCTACTAGAGGTGCACGCACTAAACATGTCATGCAGCTGCTGAATGCAAACATACCCGCGTATGCAACAGCAGAGTCATGTCACACTTTTCATGGAGTAAAGTTATGCAGTAAACATGTAATATATAGTGATGGCAAACTGTTGTAGACTTTTGTGCTTTGTTGCTTTGTCTGTCAAACTTGTTCTAGAGATCATACTGAGATAAAAAAAAAAAAAAATTGGTGCATAGAAAAATACTGTCAGATGTGCAGACCTTGTTGAACAATATGCTTTAGTAAAAAAAAAAAAAAATTACGTTATTGTGCCAATACAAGTTGAACCATTTGGGAACTGCTGTGTTTTATTAAAATAATTTGTAAACTATTTCATAGCCTATTTGATATGTGTTACACACAAGATGCATTTAAATCAACGTGGGTTTTATTTCGTAGAGAGATTCATGTCACTCATCATGGTAATTTTAGCTCTCAGATAGGGTTGTTAACAGGCTCCAGAATCTCTGGACACTTGATGCCAGGTCAGGTTTTTTTAACTCACCTCTCTAAACTGCAATGTATTTGACATGTAAAGTGAGCGTGAATTGCATGAGCAGTTTAGTATATGTATTTAATTGTATAATTGTGGTGGTGATTCTATACGGAGAGCCTTGTAACAACGATTAATCGTATTGCTTGATTTTTTTTATACAGTAAACAGTATTTATCAAAATAGTGCAACACCATTATTATAGATAACTTTGCACTCACCTGCACTCTTTCATTTAACCTTGTGACAGCAGGTAAAGTTTCTATTTGTTTAATATTTCCTGCTTCACACAGTCCCGTCCAGTCAGAGACTCAGAAAGCCAATCAGCTGCTGTATAGGTCTGATTGATGGAAACGATCCTTGCAGGCATGTGTTTAGCGACAGTTCGCACAATTCACACTCACTTTACTGAATACATTGCAGTTTAGAGAGGTTACAAAACCTGACTTTCCTTAAAGTGTCCTGAGATTCTGGAGCCCGTTGGCAACCCTACTCTCAGATCAGGTGACACAGGTTGAAACGTCATTAAAGAAAATAGTGGGTTATGGCAAAGATGCAGCTCTCCTTTCTTGTAAAGGTAAAGTAAACGGTTCTGTATTTTCACATTTCTATTGTTGGGGGAGGGGCTAGAGGTAAATTGTGTAAGTTTCAAACTGAAATCTTATTCAGGGATATATTTCCATTCGGTAATAAAAATACTATGAACTAAAAGGCTCAAAACAATAGATTGTGCGCATCCCTTGTTAGCAGCTGCCAGTCTGTTTTTCATTCAACAGTTTCCTTCAGTTTTTCTTGACAGTTTTTGTAGATTCGGTATTCGGTTCGGTATTCGGCCGAATCTCAAAAACTTGGATTCAGTGCATCTCTACATGGAAAGCCAAGATCATCTTCACCAAAAAGGCAGGATTGGTACAGAGCGTAACCTTTGTACTGGCCTCTGTAAAAGTAAGCAAACTTCTGCTATGCAGAATGGCTGCATCTCACTCACCAGCTTTGTGTAGGTGATAGCAAGCAAGAAAACCGCGGGAGCAGGGCGAGCGGTGGGAAGGCATATAACAGTTGCCTTGGCCACAGGTGTGCCAAGGCATCTACTGCCAGCAGGTCCTATTATGGAGAACCAGAGGGGACAGTGGGTTGATTCCTGGGAGGCAAAGAGGTCTATCTCTGCTCTCTCAAACCTCTCCCAAATGAAGCACTGTGCTAGAGTATCTGGGGGCGTGTCCTCCATCGTGATGTATTTCCGTTCTGTTGTGTTGTGGGCTTTTTGTATTTGTGTTTCCTGGTTTTGCTTTTGTGTTTCCTGGTTTTGCTTTTGTGTTTTATGCTTTTTTGTGTGTGTTTTTCGATTTGTATTTGTGTTTTTCAATTTGTATTTGTGTTTTTTTATTTGTATTTGTGTTTGTGTTTTTCTATTTGTATTTGTGGTTTTTGTTATTTGTCTTTGTGTTTTCTGATTTTCATTTGTATTTTTTGTTATTTGTCTTTTGTGTTTTCGATTTGTATTTGTGTTTTTCAATTTGTATTTGTGTTTTGCACTTTAGGGCCACTGTAAAATAACCATATGGTAATGGTTACAATTCATATTTCAAACAGCACAACACACAGTACATTAGCTCATCATGTGGTAATGAATAAAGACCATCTCAAACTAAAGCAGTAGATTTATCATACAACAGGTACATACTGACAAAACTAAACACACTTTCTACATACTGCCATTATACACTTAAACATATTCATTACAAAATTGCAGATTCTAATAACATATTTCATAAAAATAAACATATATTTTATTGTAAAGTAAAGAAAAATAATATGTATACCTATGACATGTTGTTTATGGGCTTTGTAAGTAGTTGTTTTGATTAATTTGTTTTTTGACTGGCCATGCCATATGGCTTACTCAGCCCACACACATACTTGTTGTGATTTCTGTTAGGTAGTTCTACCTGCACTAATTGCTTTTACAGAAAAGCCTCAGATTTACTCTTGACTACAGGCCTTGTGCCAAGTTTGTTCTTGTAATCCCTCCTCGTCCCTCATTTGCTCTGATCCTTGATAATTCGGCTTGTGCTGAGGTTTATTTTTTCAAAGAGCGACTGAGGATAGAATGGGGAACTGCTTTTATACTTAAAGAGGATTGAGGAGTAAATTATCATTTTGTCTCTTCCACCCACCAGAAAAATAATGCATTTTAAAGAGATTTCTGTAAAATCAATAGGAGCAGAATGTATTACTAGTGTAACATATATATATATATATATATATATATATATATATATATATATATATATATATATATATATATATATTGTGAGACAGCAGGGAGGGGGTTAAAACCTCCCTGCACAGAAAACATGTGAAAATGCACACTGGTTTTAGTTTAATTGTATTTGTTTATTGTTAATTTAAATTGGTTAATTGTTTTATTGTTTAATTATCCCCTGCACCTGGTGGTTGTTATTAAATTAGGACCAGGTGCAGGGTATTTAAGGAGTGAAGCCAGTGTGTTCCCGGCTGCTGAGTAGAAGGAAGCAGGTGAGGTGCTCTGCTTCTGAGCAGTCTGGAGAAAAAGGTACAGTTTAAACCTGTTAAGGTTTGGGGCAGGTAAGCGGCTTAGCCGTCCTGCGAACGAGTCGGGTTCCAGTGTGTTTAGTAAGCGCTCCAAAAACGGAGTTAGGAGTTTGTTTGTGTTTTGTTTGGTTTGTAATTAACCGCACGTTTAAAATCCATTTCTGTGTGCTGGATTGTAGTTTTTAAAGGGGCACGAACCAGAGTGAGTGGCAAGCTCGCTCTCTCTCTATATATATATATATATATATATATATATATATATATATATATATATATATATATATATATATATATATATTGTGAAAGAATCAAACCTCTTCGCGGTTCGTTGCCCCTTTAAAAACACCGACC
Organism: Acipenser ruthenus; assembly: GCF_902713425.1. Classification (NCBI taxonomy): domain Eukaryota; kingdom Metazoa; phylum Chordata; class Actinopteri; order Acipenseriformes; family Acipenseridae; genus Acipenser; species Acipenser ruthenus. Next base: position 53,148,459 of record NC_081194.1, on the reverse strand, counting down.
CAACACACACAAATGGATTTTTAAAGCGCGGTTGCGCAATTTTTAATGGAAACACAAAAACAAAATAAACAAAACAAACACCTAGCTCTCTTTGAGCAATAACTAAACAAAACAGGAACCTAAACTAAAACAGGACAGCTAAGCTGTTTACCTGTACAAAACAAAACAAAACAAAACAAAACACACAAAAAAGGCTTTACACTACCTTTTTCTTTTAATTACAGCTGTACCCACACCAGCACAGTCGGGCTTCTGCCCTCTTCAGCAGCCGCCTTGAGCAGACTGACTGCTTTCCTTTTAAACCCTGCACCTGGCTCCAATTTTCAATAGTAGCCAGGTGCAGGTAATGATCAATCAATAAATCAATTAAACAAAAACAATTAAACAAAACAAAAGTGTGCCTTCCGCACATGTTTTTCCAGCAGAGAGGTTTAACCCCCTCCCTGCCATCTCACACATCCCCCCCCATGTCTTTTCAAGACACCGGCCATACAACGGCCACCTCCCTCCACCCTTAAAAGACCACCCACCCTCAAGTCCACAAATGTCAATTTTCGCCCTCTTCCACGGGCGGGCTTGAGGGTGGGTCAGACGGCTTGTCCAGGGCGACCATAGCGCAGACCGGTGACCGGGAGCCAGGACTGACAGGAAGAGGCGTGCGCCTGTGGACCTGCGCAGCGACCTCTGGAATTCCAGGCGGAGCGCAGCACGATGCAAGGGGAGTGGAGCAATCAGCAGGGGGAACGCTAGTGACCTCTGCCCCTTGCGTAGCGACGTCTGCCTCTTGCGCAGCGACGTCTGGGATTCCAGGGGGAGTGGAGTAAGGGACCAGGTAAGCGACTGTGCCTGGCAGTGCTGCGACCTGGGAGCAAGGTCCAGCGCAGGGAGGTCTGGGCATTCCGGCCAGGTGTCCACGATGACGGGACTGGGGACCTCCCTCGGCAACACCGGACTCAATTGCATGGATGATGGTTCTGGGAGAGGCGGCTCCTCCCCTCTGGGCTCTGGTAACGGCAGCTCCACCCCCTCTGGCTCTTGGGACGGCAGCTCCACCCCCTCTGGCTCTCGGGACGGCAGCTCCACCCCCTCTGGCTCTCGGGACGGCAGCTCCACCCCCTCTGGCTCTCGGGACGGCAGCTCCACCCCCTCTGGCTCTCGGGACGGCAGCTCCCACTTTTGTAGCAGCAGCTCCAGTTCCGTTGGCTCCCGCTCTTGTATTATCAACGGGGCCACGCCCAGCTCCTGTCTCTGCCTCTCCATCTTCCTTATCTGCTCCTCCTGAGCAGCAGTGTTCTTATTAAACATCTCAATTAAATCTCTAATATCCATTTTTGGGTCTCCAGGGGCGCCCACACTCGCTGCCACCATATGTGAAAGAATCGAACCTCTTCGCGGTTCGTTGCCCCTTTAAAAACACCGACCCAACACACACAAATGGATTTTTAAAGCGCGGTTGCGCAATTTTTAATGGAAACACAAAAACAAAATAAACAAAACAAACACCTAGCTCTCTTTGAGCAATAACTAAACAAAACAGGAACCTAAACTAAAACAGGACAGCTAAGCTGTTTACCTGTACAAAAACAAAACAACACAAAACAAAACACACAAAAAAGGCTTTACACTACCTTTTTCTTTTAATTACAGCTGTACCCACACCAGCACAGTCGGGCTTCTGCCCTCTTCAGCAGCCGCCTTGAGCAGACTGACTGCTTTCCTTTTAAACCCTGCACCTGGCTCCAATTTTCAATAGTAGCCAGGTGCAGGTAATGATCAATCAATAAATCAATTAAACAAAAACAATTAAACAAAACAAAAGTGTGCCTTCCGCACATGTTTTTCCAGCAGAGAGGTTTAACCCCCTCCCTGCCATCTCACAATATATATTCATTGTTTTAGATAAATTTGTGTATTTAGAAAGTAAAGCTTGAGTGGTTTATTTGATCCTTCTGCACTTTGTTGCATATTTTCCGTATCAATGGGGATTTGTTGTTTATTCTATTTATCTATTTATACCACAAAACATTTAATAATAATAAGTAGATACAGAGTATATTTAATTCTATTTTCATACAATTTAGAATATTAAAATAAAAACACATTCTCTGCTTCTTATGCAAGGCTCCGAATGGTTCCCAGGTAAACTGAATGTTCTCTGTGTTGCTGCTCTGGCTGCAGACTGTGAACACAAACATGGTGCGTTTAAATTAAACTGGCTTTAATTTCTGAAAGCGCAGGGAGATTCAAGTCACTCACAATCTGATCGAGTTTAAACAATAACCAAGATAGTTATTTTTAAAGTAGAAACATAGACAGAATAACTCAAAATAAGGTACACAGTATGAATCTCAATTACCATAAACAAAACATAATACAATCAACACAAATCAAAAATATGAGTACAACTCAAGAAAAGCTACGGGTACAAATCACAAAGTTACGACTACGACTCAAAAAGTTACGAGTATAACTCACAAAATTACGAGTTGGATAGAGCGTGAAATCACTTTGGTGCACTTCGGCGATAAAGTCAGGCCAAGTGAAAACATCGATCGTAGGGATAATAACACATATGTGTTAAGGAGGGGTGTCTCTAAACAAATCCAGGTGAATCTTGCTAAAAATGCAATCGTTTTCAAAAGAGAAAGCTTTGAACAGGAAATGAAGCAGACTTTACATTACAGAGATAGGAGAAAATTTGCCACCGGAACTCTTTGGATTCCTATGATGCACCGCAAGGGGGAGTTGACTATCTTGTGTATATAGAAGATATTTGCTGAGACTGAGACTGTCCATGTGTTGGGTGACTTTGTGCCATATTCCCGCTTTGAATATTCCTCCTACAAATTTCACCAACATGCAGCCACTCCTTCCCTTCTATCAGCAATGCAAGGTGCTGGACGCATGCGCTGTTAAATGCTCATCGATGTTCCCCCAATCAACAGCCTGTCCTGTGACATTTATGACATATTTTTGACAGTGATTCCCTTGCTATACAGTCACCATTATGTTGTACGTTCTGATAAGCCTGATAATGGTATATCCCTGATCATAACCAATTTAGTGTGACGCTAGGAGTTGCATTATCCAAAGAGACCCATTGAAAAAAAAAAGACTGTTATACTGACTGGATGAAAATAAACCCAACAACAAATACAAGTAGTTTACTAAACTGCTAAAATTAAGAACATGATTAAAACAGGGCATATAAACATACTCTACGGCGTTTAAATAAACTGTGATTGATCGGTTGGAAAAGGGCAAGAAGCTTTCAGAAATACTGCTGGACTCCACTGGTTCGAAATGCAAGATGTGGACTACAGTATTGTGAATCTGAAGTCTTTACTTACTTTTTGCAAACAAAAGAAAGTTTGACTCATGTAATTATTTTTAATGGCTGGAAATTACCATCATCTTTTATGCATGTGGGCCTGAGTGTAGAAAGATATCATTCACATCAAAAGGTACATACAATTATTATACATAAGCTCAAACATTTGTGGGGCTGAGCCCAGAATATTAGTGGATCATGGGCTCCATCTGCCCAAATACCGTGGCGCCTATGTTAGATCATAAAAAAGCATCATAAACCTGTATGATGATCATACAATGTGCTATTTACATTTTTGTAACTGCAACTGCACTACTCGTATACCTATCCCATTTGTAATATAACGCTTCAGCCTAAAGTATTGATCTACCTAAAATCTTTAACAATTCAGAGGCTTAAAATCGATATACGATAGGCTAGTAAACAATATACAGTAAAAGACACTTACTCAGGACATATTTGGGAGCAAGAGCATCCTGCTGACCTATTATCAATTTCTCCAAAAATGCACACGTTTCTTTTTTTTCTATTTTAATGAACAGTATAATTTCTGGCAAAGTGTATGTGGAAAAGAAAACAAACCAAAAACCACAGTATGAACAAAACATTGTACACAACTCTGCAGGGTTTATATCCAACTAAATTTCACTGTATACCCAAGGCCAACCTTTCTACTCTGCTACATAAATGTATATTTTAGTCATGTTAAAATGATTTTTACAAAGTTGATTTTTTAAAATTATTATTTATATTTTTACTGCTGTATCATTTGTGAATCAAAACACTTCCACTGTTTAGTTTATTTAAATAGGGCCCTGTGTATACAAATATTATGAAAATCAAAACATCTCACAGTGCATGTGAGTCTCTTTAGTGTATTTCTGGTTTTAAAAGTGTGTAAAATATTTATGACATAGCCTACAGTATATAGTTACAGGTTTTCATGGATATGCTATAAAAGCAAAGTTTTATATTCAGCTCTGTGTAACTTGCATGCACCAACTAATTTGCATTTGAAAGCTTGTTATGTCAAATGGTTACTTCTCATGTATCCATCTGACATATGCTTTATGTGATTGCAATATTTTTTATTTTACTCAGAAATAATGGTAAAAAAAATATACGATATGAACAATACATACATGCAGATATGCAATAACATATTCTACCTGTAAAAGTATTGCTCAGCAGTTTATAAATTAGGCAGATTATTATTATTATTATTATTATTATTATTATTATTATTATTATTATTGCAAGATGATAGACAATAGAAGCCCCAGGTAACCGTGAAAACACTATGGTCTACATATCATATGTAGAGCTGTTCTACTTTTTCAAAGTTGCCCTGACTCCCAGATTTGCTACGCATATACATCACACACAAACATTTGTTTTGTATACTGAAAGCAATATTGATTTTAATCAAATATAAACTTTTCCAGATTTTTAAGAGAAAAGGAAAAATTACCTTTTGGAACTAGTCGTCTTTTGTTTTAATGTTCAAGATTCAAACTAAGACAATGTGCTCTGGTAGGGTGGCTCTCTTGTCTGTAAATCCTTACTGCGGTCTGCACAGAGCATCCCTGAGTCATTTGAATCCTGTTGATGCCTCTCTCCTTGCCTGTCTCTGTCTATGAACTACATCCCTGCTGCTGTCCCTCTCAGGCTGGCCCTTACTTGGGTGGAGATGGCGGAGGTCGAATGACCGCAGCCCATAGATCAAGCTTCCTTCTCCTTTTTTTTTTCTTTTGCAGCATTTTAATTTTAAGACAGCCTCATTAATCTGAAGGAGAGACAAATGCTGAACCATTTCATATTCCACAGTGTTTTTTTTCAGTCTCTAATACTGAAGCAGGAGTTATTGCTGTGGATAAAGAAAAAAAAATCTGCTCATTGGAATGATCACTGCAGTCCGACTCTAACCCTCACACACCTCTCTCTCTCTCTGCACGGAGCCTTAGCTGATTCAGCCTGCATCCGTCCATATATAAATCATTCCCTTATTCCATTGGCTACATGCTACATGGCAAGTATTGATTTTATTCTTCTTTCGCCTTATTACCAGGGAACCTATGGTTTTAGCACGACTCTGGAGCACACGCACACACACACACACACACACACACACACACACACACACACACACACACACACACACACACGCACATAAATATTTTGGTTTGAAGGACAGAGTCATGAATGTAATTTATGAATCACTGTAATTCTGAGTCTCATTGTTCTGCTCAGTTCTACCACTCACCTACGAGTCTGCTATCTGTTTCCCCTTCTGTGGCCTGCAACTGTAAAACAAAACAGAAAAGAGTAAAAGCTGGTGAGGCCATGAAATTAACTTACTACACTAACCCCAGGACTAGATTTTAATTATAGCACTGGTATCCTTATACCTAAATAACAAAACAAACAACAGCAATAAAAATGACTTATGTTTTTTTAGTTATGGGGTACAGTAATCTGTCGCATAGCCGACTGCGGTGTGACCAGAGTAAGGGCGGATATGTAAAAAGGCAGCTAAATGAATCCTGTTTTAAATACCATTACACACAGCTGTAACAATTACTATATTCACACAATTATTGTTTTGAGATTCAGCTTTTATTAGGGATCTCCCCTAAATCCCTTGTTTAGAAAGATACATGGTATTAATGCTTGTGACAGAGTAGTCGTCTGCCGCGTGGGTGTGTGCATTCGCTGCTGAGTGACAGGCAGGAGATCGAGACAGAGCTTGAAGTTGATATACCCCACAGGCGAACAGGATTTATTTACATATCAACACACTGAACAGCTCACGTGACACTACCAGCAATGGCAGCGCACGGAGCACATGCAACACAGTGTACGAAAACTTTGGTAGGATCTACAGTCTCTGAACTAATCTTCTCTGTTCGATGTTAAACTAACATTGCTGAAGAGATTGATCATGGCGGATAAACGGTTAGGGCAGATATGTGACAGATGGATACATGACAGATTACTGTATTTGTTTTAAAAATGCTGTAAGAATACAATGCTATTTAATACTAGGAGTAACTAATACTCAGATATAATCATTACTGCATAAATAGTTCTATGCAAAGTACTGGCAAGCAGCTTTTTTCTTTTAAACAAGTTGTGCAGGTATATTTAGAACAGCTACATAGGTGCAGATACTTTGATTCACAACTGCTTACCCGTGATAAGGCATATTTTCTTGAATGACTAAATAAGACTTGGAACTGAACATTTGAACATAAATGATTTAAATACACAATATAGCAGATTGTTCTTCCCTCTTCTTGTATATACACTGTGCAGGTATATAGCTATTGTTCCTCTTGATTTTAGTTACCACACATACACTATACTTGTGATGATGCATACATAAGACACATCTCTTGAAATAAGCCTGTGTAATTGTTCCTCTTTGTAAGTGGTCACTCCTTTAATTTATCCAGTGACCTCCATGACCTTTATAACTCATCTGCAGGACACACTTGTTCCCCTGAGACTGAATACAAAAAGCATTTTAAACCTATATATATATATATATATATATATATATATATATATATATATATATATATATATATATAAACAATACTTTTGTGTGATCCTAAATAAGACTGGTGGTGTGCAAGAAATTCAGATTTGACTTTCATTTTTAGAAAAACATTGATATTTAAAATATTAAAGCATACCAACAGTTTTTAGTTACTGTAATAATTAAATGTGAACAGCTGGGTCATCCATATGTTTATACACTGTCCCCATCTTTAAGACCAACAAGCCCATGTTATAACAAACATGCATTTCAATTAATATATATATATATATATATATATATATATATATATATATATATATATATATATATATATATATATATATATATATATATATAATCTGGAACCAATCATATTGAATGCAATACTCTCAGGTAGTGATGTGCTTTTGAGGTTCCGAACCGGGTACCTGTCATTGGAACCGGGTATTTTGAGTCTGATTCTGGTTCCAAAACTGTTTAGAAAAACATCTTCGTATGTCAGTGTGTGAGTGGAAGGGGGGTGGAGGTAAATAATAGACTGTGAAAGCTGGAGGATACAAAATATAATAGAGACTGTACATATAAGAACGACATATAAACGATGCAGCTTTTGCAGTGCTCAGACAATGTTGTACAATCTATGAAATCGTCCTGTATAATTAAAGTTAACAAAATAATCAATAATCTCCAATTTCCACAATAACAGTTTTATTACAACAGTAAAAGCCATGGTGTGCTTTTATATGAACCTGGTTAATTGCAAATTTCACAAAGCTTACAATTAAATAAATCTTTAACCACATGGTATGTGCAAACAGGTCAGTGTATATGTTTGGATCCCAAGCTGAAATATGACCCTTGGGGTTAAATTACATTTTTAGATAGCTGAAATCTTGTGTTCGGCTTGGGGTTGTCTTGCAAATGATCCCCTCGAGGTGCAGAAAATTCACTTTACCCAAAGCCAGTCTGAAGAAGATCGGATCATCCCTTCATGTCAAAGTGAGACTAGTTTGAATTACTCATCTGAGTTTTCATCCCTTCATATATAAGTGAGACTGAATTATTCTCCAGGGAAATAAATATAATTTAAAAAAAATAACTTAAAAAAACCCAAAAAACGTCAATTCTGTAAAAAATACATTGCAGCTCTTTTCTCTAAGTGTGAACGTGTCAATTATAGATATTTTGACAGAAATGAATGCTTTTAATAATCAGTTTTATTAAAAACATAATTGTACTCAATGGAACCAGATCCCTGATATTTGTATCTGGTTCGTCGGTTCCAAAGCAGGAACCGGGTACCCGATTTCAAAGGTTTCACTTCAAACCAAAAATGTCCATATAGTGCTTTACGGTTTATTTAACGAGGAATGTTATTGTAAAGACCTAATATGTATTGATTTTCCTTCTTCATTGTGCAATTTTTGAATTTATATTCATAGTCCTCTTTTTCCAATGTATTGACTCTATCTTAAGACTTGAGAGACTTGAGACTTTTATCACTGCCCAGTTACATTGTGAGGTTGCTTAATTAATTTTATTTACAAAGAAAAATGATGCTATATCAGTAAAAGTCTTTTTACTTGTATATTATTCATAAGTCCCATACTTGTAACGGATACAAAAATTAATTGAGTACTTGGCACACCCCTATAAGTGTGGCATGAAAGAAATTTTTTTTTCTTTTTTTTTTCTGGAAAGATACCCACATAGTTTTCATATAATTGATGTTGATCCTTTATTATTGAAAAACACAGTTCCTTGGGCTCATATGATGGCAGGTGTATAATTTCTCAAATGTGGTTACACATTTCAATGTAGTCAGGCATAATCATGACAGTTTTTTTGTTTAAATAATGGTTAGGTTATTGTTATAGGAAATACAATGTTAGAAATACTCCTCTGTGTTTTATTAGTCTGAAAAATAACTATTCCCAAATAATATCTTCTGAAAATCATCCCAAACACAGTCAGTGCTTTAGATAATTGCATTGGCAGAACACTTAAGTATCAAGGAAGGGTTAATAAAAAGTACCTAAACCTTCTGCTTTATACATGACCGAGGTATGGTATGTGTCAAATAATTCACTCAAATATTTTGAAGTGGTTGAATCCTGATCCACATTGTATTAATTCCTAAAGTAAAACACTTTGTACAGCGCCTCAGACAAGCAGGTTTTGCATTTTATCTCAATACCATCAACTGCTGTGAATGTTTCATTTTAAACAGGCTATAAATATAGATATATATTTAAAATACGGTAACTAACTTACCAGAAGAAGGATTCACTGACAGAATGAACTTAGGGAATCACCTCTCTGCTGTTCAGTCTATTTTTGCCTCAAATAATGCAACTTGTAAGTAGATTTCAATGGAAAAAAAACTATGACGTTAAGGCCAATGGAGTGAAAATAAATAAGGATTGATTTAAATGAACTAATGCACACCACGAATGAAGCGAAATCTTAATTCTGTATATAGGCTTCAATTTCTTTTCCATCAGTTCGTGGCCCATGTGCAATGGCCCTTAAGTGTTTCCTACTCCCACCATTCTCATGCTTGACCTAACTGAATAGGTCTGTTAAATTGTTGGGCATTTGATTGAACGACCAACCAAATTCATTTATAATAAATGCTCCAGAAATACCAAAATCAAAATGTATAACTCGCTTGATAAACAAATGCCAGCAGGGGATTGTTTTCATTTACAGCCACTGGCGACAAGTCATGTATTATATATTGCGCACAGTGCTTGTCCTTTCTCTTGTAGAACACTGATAGCTTAGCATTCAGCAGAGAAATCGCTACCATTAAGCATAGAGCAGTTTTACACAGGTGTCCTCTGTACTGTTTAACTGCCTTTTTTCTTTACAAAAACATGATGGGCAGTGAGAAACACAGCAGTCTGTGAAACTAAATGGTTCTAAAATCTACATAATTTTTGCCATGCACTTAACTCAAAACCTCCTATACTGTACATAATGGTATTGTGTTGAATGTAGAGATTTTGCCAGTCTTGCCATGGAAGAGACACGGTTAATAGGTAGTTGAAGGGTTACACTAGCATAGGGGAATGTAAACGAGCATACACTTTTCTAAAGGTGGAATGAATGAAATAATTAAATGGGATCTTCATTTTATCTAGCAAATTAACATGTTTCTTTATGTTTTAATTTGGAAACTGCTCTGTTATACACATTCATTACAATATTAGCAAACTTCTTCATTATTCCAAGTTTATATTGATGTTGGTTGATGACAGTAGTTTATATGATTTTTTTTGTTCAAATAACCTCTATATACCCTCCTTATGGTATATGGAGTTTACGCTGTATGTCGTGTATTTATGTAGTTGTGGAAGGGTGGTGGGCAATTCACTGACACACACGGGAGACAGAAGGTTTAATTGAAAACACCACACTGGTGCCCAGTTTTATTATTTCCCATATTTTCTTTTGACCCGCAGAGGGCGCTGCAACGGTAAACAGGACCACAGAAATACCAATACTGGTAAACAGTTAAATGCTGGCGCACTCACAGGTGCTCTGAAATAATAAATAACAAAAGGCAAAAGAAAAGGGAAAATAAAACACAGTAATAAAACTACAAAATAAAGGTGCTGCTTACACATTGCCCCCACTACTGCTAAGCCAGTCAGCTCGGGTCTCCGTCCTATGCTGTTATGCACTATACACTGGGGCGGCCAAGGTTCCCCTTCTACTCATACACGTTCCCTCGGATACGTAACAATTTATTTTCTAGATTATTTTCTTTCTCTAGGCTGGCTGTCTTCCTCAGCCTTGCTTGCCTATTTTGTTCTCTCGTTCCAACCACTGGTGTTCCTTCCTGGTCTATGTTTACACTGGCCTTCTTAGCCAGCGTCTCTGTGTATTCCCAATCACGGCCACCTGAATACATAACCAAGCGCAGTACTTATGGGCTGAGCAATCCCCCAAGGCCTGCCTCTCAGCCACTCAGAGAGAGGGAAAGCCAACACACACAGGCGGATCTTATGAGGCTGCTGCCCTCTTCCTGCAGAACCACGCATGCGCCAGACAGTCAGCACAGCTCTCCCCTGTTACAGTAGTATAACATAAATATCTCCTTGGAAATTAAGAATTATTGCATTTTAA